>NC_139512.1:10476186-10521153 GCF_947247035.1 Vipera ursinii
GTCACGAAGGTTTTCTGCTTTGGAATGAAGTTGGTTTGAGCAGAAAAACTGCTATTGGACACCTGCTGGTTCTTTCGGGCACCGTATAGACCAGGGGTCTTCAAATGTGGCCCTTTTGTGACTTGTGGACTTCAACTCCCAGAATTCCTCAGCCAGGCACACTGGCTGGGGAATTCTGGGAGTTGAAGTCCACAAGTCATAAAAGGGCCACGTTTGAAGACCCCGTGATATGGACTAAAAGAACTCTCCTGCTACAATGAAGGGAAAAAAAGGGAAATTAATCTGGAGTAGATGAGGATGTAAGAACCTGCAGTCAAAATAACTATTTCTGTTTAAAAAAGGAAAAAAAATCATTGAGAGAATAGTAGCTTTAGAGCAAGGGTGTCCAACCTTGGCAACTTTTAAGACTTGTGGACTTCAATTCCCAGAATTCCCCAGCCAGCATGCCTGGCTGGGGAATTCTGGGAGTTGAAGTCCACAGGTCGTAAAGTCCACAGGTCATAAAGTTGCCAAGATTAAATAACCCCTGCCTTAAAAGGGTGCATTAGAGGTCATCTATTCAAGGCTGAAATCTTTCAACTGCACAATTTTTGTCCAAACTCCTGGTCCTAAATGACCAATATGATCCAGTCCCCCCCCCCCACACGCTCTCTCGGTCTCAGCCCAACCCACCTCCCAGCTGGTGGTGGAAAATAGGAGGAGGAAAGTGTGTTAGATATATCTGTGGCCTATTTGTTAAAATAATAAAGGCGCGATACAACTCAGTAAGTACATAAAATCTTTGCTGCCCTCCAACGTTCAGCTCTAGCCTTGCCCTCCAGAACAACCAAGGCTAACAGCACCATCCAGTCCTTTGGCTATCTGGAAACTCAGCTCCCAGGAAAGTAGGCAGGCAGGCTAGCAGGAAGTGAAAAATTGTCTGTTTGACTGTTTGAATTTTTAGTCCACCATGAAAATGGTTAAGGGGGGGCGGTGGCGGGGGGGGGGTAGAAGGTGGGCAGAGAGGAAGAAGGGGAGAGAAACAGGTGGGCAGGCAAAACTATGGAATGAGAAGATGACCTGCCAGTGTGAGACACGGAGGCAACCTAAGAGATGCAATGTATCAATAAGGGAGAATATTTGTAGCTCAGGCTTAAAATGAGGGGTCCTTGGGTGCTCTCTGAGCTGGGTTGTTTTCTTGCAGACATTTCAGTACCCAACTAGGTAACATCATCAGTGCTAGAAGGGAGTGGGATTTGTGGAGAGGAGGAGGGGAGGGAGGAGGAGGAAGAGGAGGAGAAGGAGAAGAAGGAGGAAAAGAAGGAGGAGGAGGAGGAGGAGGACGAGGACGAGGACGAGGAGGACGAGGAGGAGGACGAAGAATGTGGGGTCCTTGGTGCTCTCTGAGCTTGGTTGTTTGGTAGCAGATGTTTCATTACCCCAATTAGGTAAAATCATCAACCATAGAATAATGAGCCTAAAGACTGCTTCACAGTGAAATGGGTGGCATATAAATTTAATAAATGAAAAAAATAATAAAAAACAGCCAAGGAGACTTGCAGAGCGTCACGACGCAGGAGCCCTTCAAAAGCCCATGAGTTCACCAGGACAAGTTCCCCCCCCCCAATTCGT
The DNA here is from genome assembly GCF_947247035.1 of Vipera ursinii. Taxonomy (NCBI): domain Eukaryota; kingdom Metazoa; phylum Chordata; class Lepidosauria; order Squamata; family Viperidae; genus Vipera; species Vipera ursinii. Next base: position 10,477,798 of record NC_139512.1, read on the forward strand.
GAGATAATCAGAGGTTGTCTGTCTAATAGAGTAGGAATTTCAGGATGGCTGATTAGAAGCTCACCTGGACACCAGAAAGCCCTTTGCAGCTTTGTTTTTTTTATCACAGAGTAATTAAAATAGCATCAGTGTATGTGTGTGTGGGGGGGAATTGCTTACACTGAAGATTGGAGAAAAAGGTGTGAGAGAGAGACAGAGACTCAGACACACAGAGAATAGTTGGATGGATGGGTAGATGACAGATGAGTGGATGGATTACAAAGTAGGTTGAGAGAGAGAAAGAGATAGATAGATAGATAGATAGATAGATAGATAGATAGATAGATAGATAGATAGATAGATAGATAGATAGATGATAGATAGAGATAGAGAGAGAGAGAGAGAGAGAGAGAGAGAGAGAGATGATAGATGATAGAGAGATAGATAGAGAGATAGAGACAAACAGTTGTTAAGTGAGTTTTGCCCCATTTTACAACCTTTCTTGCCATGGTCGCTAAGTGAATCCCTGCAGTTATTAAGTTAGTGACCTGGTTGTTAAGGGAACGTGGTTACCCCACTGACTTTGCTGGTCAGAAGGTCACAAAAGGGGATCACGTGACCCTAGGACGCTGCCACCGTCGTAAATATGAGTCAGTTGCCAAGCGTTTGAATTTTGACCACCTGATCGTGGGGGATGCTGGTCGCTTTTTTTCAGCGCCGTTGTAACTCTGAACGGTCACTAAATGAATGGCTGTATGTCAAGGACTCCTTGGATAGCTTTGAGCAAAGAAGCAACAGCTGGTTCCCTTGCGCCAGCCTCTCCAAGCCGTCCTTGCGCCAGCCTCCAGAGTTGTTGAGTGTGCGGGAAGCGTGCGCCTGCATAATTTAAAATGTGCCTCACGCACACTGATTTGATTTTCAAAAATGGGGGGGGGGAAACCACAAGGGAGATTTAAACACCTGCTATTGTCATCTCTTTGCAGCTATTGTGCACTGTGAGCGCCAGGATGTCCCTCACACTGGCGTGGATCATCGTTCTCCTCACCTGTCTCTCCTGCTTAGGTAAGAACGAAGATCCCGGAGAGTTTTTGGTGGGCTGAGGAACGGGGAGTCCTCAACTTATGACCACAATTGAGCCCAAAATTGCTATCGCTAAACAAGACATTGGTTCTTGTCAGAACTTCAAACGGTCGCTGCATCATCGGTCATTAACTCAAGATCTACCTGTAAGGGTCCAAATTTTCCGTTGCTAAGCGAGACGGTTCGTAAATGAGTTTTGCCCTATTTCACGACTTTCTTGCCACCGTTGTTAAGTGAATTGCGGCACTTATTAAATTAGCAGCGCGGTTGTTAAGTGAATCGGCCTTCCCCCACTGACTTTGCTTGTCAGAAGGTCGTAAAAGGGGGATCACGTGACCCGGGGAGACTGCGACCGTCATAAATACGAGTCAGTTGCCAAGTGTCTTGAGTTTTGATGACGTGACCCTGGGGAGGCTGCCAAAGTCATAACTGTGAAAAATAGTCGTGAGTCTCTTTTTTTTCAGTGCCGTTGTAACTTCGGTCACTAAATGAACAGTTGTAAGGCAAGGACTGCCTGTAAACCTTAGCTTGAGTTGCTGGTTTCCAAAACGTAAAACAAGTGGCTTTCTCTGTCAATCAAATCATTAGCACAGGGGTCCCCAACCTGTGGCTGGAGGCCCGGTGGTGGGCCATCGCCTGCTGGCCACTGGGCCACGAGACAGGCTGGCCAGTGTGTGCGGGTGTGCATGCACACCCCCTCACTTGAGCTAGCGCCACGGCTGTGAGGCTCAAAAACAGGATGCTGCACCGCAGGGAGCAAAAACGGGCCACCGCCGCGCCTTGGGGCACGAAAACAGGCCACTGCCGCACTTTAAGGTACAAAAATGGCTACCGCCTCCCCGCAGGGTGCAGAAAGAAGGCGCGGCGCCACGCAAGAACGGGGCAGGGCTAGCAAGTATCAAGTGGACGCCAGCCCCGCCCCATTTGCGGCACACGCATGTCAAATGCTTCCCCCTCCTTTTCGCCCGGTCCGCCAACTGACAAAGGTTGGTGACCTCTGCATTAGCAGATGTCAAGCAGGAGCCACCAAGGAGCCTTGGTGGAGCCGTGGGCTAATGCCTCCTTAAGTAACACCAGCTGCCTGCAATTAGTGCAGGTTCGAGTCCCACCAGGCTCAAGGTTGACTCAGCCTTCCATCCTTCCAAGGTAGGTAAAATGAGGACCCAGATTGTTGGGGGCAATTAAGCTGACTTCCTAATAATGCCGCTTGGGTGGGGCCGAAAGCCCTAATAAGCAGGCATATACATAGAATGAAGGCTACTGCTAAGCACATTGATTTGTGCTTTAAATTGTAAGCCGCCCTGAGTCTTCGGAGAAGGGCGGGATATAAATGGGATTAAAATAAAATAAAAATAAAAATGTCAATAACACACGCACAAACACACAAACACAAAGGTGTTATCTTGTTCTCTTGGCCCTCCTCTGCAATTAAATGGTCCAAGAAATAACCACAGAGCACTGACCTAGTTTTCCAGCACTTACTCATTTTGAAATACAGGTAGTCCTCAACTTACGACCAGTTGCTTAGCAACCATCTGAAGTTACAACAGGCTTCCCAGAAGATACGTATACCAGTAGTCCTCGACTAACAGCAGTTTGTTTAGTGACCATTCACTAAACCAAGTGACACGACTGTTTTTCACACAAACGTTTAGGCATCCCTGTGGTCTCGTGATCAACATTTGGACACTCGGCAACTGACTTGTATTTATGACGGTTGCAGTGTCCCAGAGACACGTGATCCCCTTTTGCGACATTCTGACAAGCAAAGTCCATGCGGGAAGCCAGATTCAGTTAACAACCGCTTTACTAACTTACCAACTGCTGCGATTCACTTAACAACTGTGGCAAGAAAGGTTGTAAAATGGGGCAAAAATCACTTACCAGATGTCTCAGCAACAGAAATTTTGGGCTCAGTTGAGATCATAAGGTGGATCATAAGGTGGAGCAGTGGGTGAATGCCTCCTTAAGTAACACCAGCTGCCTGCAATTAGGGCAGGTTCGTGTCCCACCAGGCTCAAGGTTGACTCAGCCTTCCATCCTTCTGAGGTAGGTAAAATGAGGACCCAGATTGTTGGGGGGCAATAAGCTGACTTTGTAATAATGCCGCTTGGGGTGTGTGTGAAAGCCCTAATAAGCAGGCATATACATAGAATGAAGGCTACTGCTAAGCTTGTAAGCCGCCCTGAGTCTTTGGAGAAGGGCGGGATATAAATGGAATTAAAATAAAAATAAAAAAATAAATAAAATAAAATAAAATAAGTTGAGGACTGCCTGTATGGCCAATTTTGAAATTCTACCTCGGCTCCAGATGTTAAGCAAGGCAGTTGTTGAGGGAGCTTTGCCCCATTTTACATCCTTTTTGCCACCGTTATTAAGTGAATCACTGTGGTTATTCAGTGAATCATGTATTTTACTCTTAACGATGGTGGGCTATTCACTTAATGACCAAAAATGAAGCAAGGTCATAAACCCATCGTGGTCACATGATGTTTTGCTTAACAACCATAATGCTTACTGCCTGAATTACTGGTAACAGTTGATGTTGCTAAGTGAGGACTACCAGCATAAATCTCCCAATCTAACCTACAACAACCACGTACTTCATGATATTTCCTCTTGGCTAGTTTCCCTCTTCATAGAGTTCTTTTCTTTTCTTTTTGTAATAATAATAATAATAATAATAAGTTGAAAGGGACCTTGGAGGTCATCTAGTCCAACCCCCTGCTCAGGCAGGAAACCCTATACCATTTCAGGCAAATGGCTGTCCAGTCTCTTCTTAAAAACTCCAGTGTTGGAGCATTCACCGCTTCTGGAGGCACGCAGTTCCACTGGTTAATTGTTCTCATTGACAGAAAATTTCTCTTTAATTCTAGGTTGCTTCTCTCCTTGATTAGCTTCCATCCGTTGCTTCTTGTCCTGCCTTCAGGTGCTTTGGAGAATAGCTTGACTCCCTCTTCTTTGGGGCAGCCCCTGAGATATTGGAACGCTGCTATCCTGTCACCCCTCACCCTTCTCTTCGTTAAACTACACATACCCAATTCCAGCAACCGTTCCCTATATGTTTTAGCCTTTTTCTTTTTAATTAAAAAATGATGCAAAGAAGGGGAAAGCAATTTCCTGATTTGCAATGGATTCAGAGCCTGGGGCTCCATCCCTTCCGATAAAGATTGCACCCGATGCGCAGGTGGAAATCAAAGTAAATCTTTCACCCAGCTGGAGAGGCCCAGGAAGACTTTTAGAACAAAGACCATAGAATCATAAGGCTAGAAGGGACCTTGGAGGCCTTAACCGAATCACAGGACAACACAGTTGGGATAGTGGTAGGATTCAAATATATGAACAACCGGTTCTCTGTGTGTATGCTGCTTCCGGAAGTCCATTCTGGGCCTGGGCTGTTATGTATGCAGGCACCTGCATAGCAACAGCCACCAGGGGGCGTTGGCCTGGACGGTTTCGGCGGGAAACCCAGTTTCGGCGGGAAACCTAGGGCCAACCCCATTGGCTGTCCGCTTACCTGGCTAGGTATTTAAGGAGGCCAGGTAGCCCTCACTCCCCAGTTCACTACCCCCCTTCAATAAAGAGCTGAACTCACACACCGGCTGGCATCTCTTCCTTGTGTCGGACCCACTACACAATAGTGGCGACGAAGGTGGGATTGCTGCTGACCAAGAGCTGAAGTCACTGGGGAAACGCTCCGCGAGCTGAAGAGAAAGGCATTTTTCCTTCCTTCTCCCCCACAACCGCCAGCCGACCGGGTCAGCCGACCGGACCACGCCGGTCACCGCATCCACAACCGAGACCACACACCACACCTCGACCTAGGCCGCAAGCCACACCGCCATGGCAAGAGCCAGACAACCACGCAATTTAGACACCCGCCATCCCGAGACCTGGGCCCGCTACCTGGCTCACGTTGAACTGTACATGCGGTTCAACCAGATATCCGAGGACAGTGCGAAGGCGGCAGCCCTGCTTTGCCTCGGGGGGCCAGCGCTGTTGGAGATCGCCGCGAACCTGTTCCCCCAGGAAGCCATCAACACCGTCGCGTACCGGGACCTCGTGGCCAGACTCAACACACACTTCAAGCCCCAACGCTCCAAGGTGGCCGCGTGGTCGCAGTTCGAAAAAAGGGACCAGCGCCCCGACGAGACCGGTGCTGACTTCCTCACCGCCATACGAGAAGCCGCTGTCGCCTGCAGGTTCTCGAATTTGGAGGAGCGGCTACGGGACCGGCTGATCTGTGGCCTACAAGACAGGCAGCTGCAAGAGCGCCTGTTCGAGAGAGAGGAGGTTTCGCTCCAGGAAGCCGAGGATGCCATCCTAGCCCACGAAGCAGCCTGTGGGGCCATCCAAGCATGCCAGGAAACCAGGTCCGGCAACCAGGCGACCAACATCCACCGGCAAAGCGCCACAGAGGAGGACGACCAGAGCATCAACCCCCGAACAGCGAGCCAGATGCCCAGACAAGCCAAGGCCTCCCAGCAATGCCACCAACCCTCAGAGGTGCACAGGGTGTGGTGGGAACCACGTGCGTAGCCTCTGCAAGTTCCGGTCCACCACGTGTCGGGCCTGCAGGAAAACAGGCCACATAGCCGCGGTCTGTCATAGCCGCCGCCCCCGAGAGGAGATCCACGAGCTGCAACTGGAGGAACCGCTGTTCGAAGGTACTGGGGCCCCGCCCAAAATGCGAATTGGCTATGTTGAGAGCCGGCTGGCCATTAACCACACGGGTAGCCGCCGGCTGCTCAAACCCAAAATTAGATTAACAATCCGCTTGCAAGGCGTCCCTTGCAGCATGGAGCTTGACTCCGGATCAGCAGTCTCAATCATTTCAGACGAAACCCTTAACTTCATAACCAACCGGAGCAAGCAGCAGATTAAATTACGGCCTACAAAATTAACCCTGACCGATTTCCAGAATTCGCCTGTCAAGGTAAAGGGGGAGGCCACCGTTTTGGTGGGGTTCAAGGGTCGTGAAGGGCACCTGGACGTTGTAATGGTAGAGGGCCGCAGAGCCAGTCTGGTCGGGCTAGACTGGTTTGAGGCCCTGGGAATCACCATCTCCGGGATCCATCGGATCCAGGGGGACTCCGTCGAGGCCGTCTGCCGGGAGTTCGCAGACGTTTTTGACGGGTCATTGGGCAAGTACACAGGGCCCCCCATAGCGTTCAAGCTGAACTCGAACATTGCCCCCGTTAGGGTCCGGCCACGGCGAGTCCCCTTCGCGCTCAAACACAAAATCGAGTGCGAACTAGATAAGCTGGTGGCACAGGGAATCTTAGAGCCCGTCGACGGGGGGGAGTGGGAAACCCCTATCGTAACCCCCCTCAAATCCAACGGGGAAATAAGGATCTGCGCCGACTACAAGTGTTCGGTGAACCGCACCCTGAACCCGCACGTTTACCCGGTCCCCATGGTCAGCCACGTTCTCGCTTCCCTCCAAGGCGGCGCCATCTTTGCAAGGCTCGATCTTGCGCAGGCGTACCAGCAACTCACGGTTACTAGGGCAACAGCTGACATTCAAACCATAGTAACACACAGGGGGGCGTTCCGGGTGAACAGGCTGCAGTTTGGAGTCAGTGTTGCTCCTGGCATCTTCCAAGAAGTCATGGAGAAGACTCTCAAGGGCATCCCAGGAGTCTGCCCTTACTTTGATGACATCCTGATTGCAGGAGCATCAGCAGAGGAACTGGCAGGTAGGCTCAGGGAGGTGCTGTCCAGACTGCGCACAGCGGGTCTCAAACTCAAAAGGGAGAAATGCAGCATAGGTGTTCCTTCCACAGAATTCTTGGGGCTTAGAATAGATGCCAGGGGAATCCACCCCAGAGAATCCAAGGTGAGGGCCATCAAACTAGCACCCACACCCAAGAACAAGGCAGAGGTTCAGGCATTCCTGGGTCTGTTGAATTTCTATCATACATTCCTCCCACACAAGGCAGCCATCGCAGAACCACTCCACAGGCTACTAGACAAGCAGGCAACATGGGCCTGGACTGCCACCCACGACCAGAGTTTCAGGGCCTTGAAAGCATTGCTGTCGGATAAATCCACAGTAACCCATTTCATCGAGTCCAAGCCCATTTGCATCGCATGCGATGCATCCCCTTACGGTGTGGGCGCAGTTCTCAGTCACCTTGAGCCCAATGGGGCACAAATCCCCATAGCCTACTATTCCAGGATGCTGTCTGGAGCAGAAAGAAACTACGCCCAAATTGACAAAGAAGCCCTGGCAATCGTGGCAGGAATCAAGAAATTCCACGATTACTTATAAGGCAGGGAGTTCACTGTCTACACAGACCACAAACCACTCCTGGGTCTGTTCACAACGGACAGGCAGAGCCCCCAAATTCTGTCCCCCAGAATGCTCCAGTGGTCCATCTTCCTTGCAGCCTACAATTGCAAGCTGGTGCACAAGCCAGGGAAGGAGATGGGCCACGCAGATGGTCTAAGTAGGCTTCCTTTAGACACCCCGGATCCAGACCCAGCCCCAGCCACACAGATCCTAGCCCTGCAGGAACTACCGGAGTGTCCCGTTCATGCCAAGGACATTGCCAGCCACACAGCCACAGACAACATCATGGGCCGGGTGCACTCATGGGTTTGCACGGGGTGGCAGGGCAAATCCCCGGGGCCGGAGTTCCAGGCCTATTTCACCAGACGTGACGAAATCTCCACACACAAGGGTTGCCTCCTCTGGGGTAGCAGGGTCATCATTCCCACCATACTATGGGCCAGGGTATTGGACTCCTTACACGAGGGACACCCGGAGGTGGTCAGGATGAAGGCTCTGGCCAGAAGCTACCTCTGGTGGCCAGGGTTGGACAAGGACATTGAGGAGTGGGTCAAGGCCTGTTACACATGCGAGAGATCCAGGCCAGAAATGCCACAAGCACCAGTGCACCGGTGGGAGGCCACACACACACCCTGGTACTGCATCCACATTGACTATGCAGGGCCATTCCAGGGCCAACTGTTTTTGGTAGTGGTGGACAGTCACTCCAAGTGGTTAGAGGTAGTCCCTGTTCCCAACATGACCTCGGGGAGGACAATCCAGGTGCTCAGAGCGCTCTTTGCCACACACGGCCTCCCCGACGTAATTGTATCTGATAACGGGCCTCAGTTTACCACTAATGATTTCCAGGCGTTCTTGAAGGCGAACTGGATTAGGCACGCCACCTCCGCGCCCTTCCATCCATCAACCAACGGGCAAGCCGAACGGATGGTAAGGACGACCAAAGACGCACTCCGGCGCATCATCAGTGGGGACTGGCACCACAGGCTGGTGAAATTCCTGCTCGCCCAACACACTACACCATGCGTGGCTACCAGGAAGAGCCCAGCAGAACTGCGATGGGGGCGGCGCCTCATCACCAAGCTGGACCATTTACACCCAGACCGGGTAGCAGCCGAGACCGTAAGGCCACCATCACCATCATCACCATCATCACCATTGCCATCATCACCTGCACACAGGGTTCTCAACATAGGGGACCTGGTCTGGGCAAGGAACTATGGGGCTGGACATCCATGGGACAGTGGTTGAGAAAACAGGACCCCTCTCTTACATCGTGGGGGTGGAGGGGGACAGACGCATAAGGCGACACATCGACCAGCTCAGAGGAAGGGTCCCTGAGTGCACCACACACGCCCAACAGGAGAGCCACACCCCAGGAGAGGTCAACCCAGCCGGGAATTGCACAGAGCAGGAACCAGAGGAGGAGGGCCTCCTGATCCCAGCTCTTTGCAACCCTGCACAGAGGCCTCAAGAACCTGCGGTCCAAACCCAGGGCCAAACCACACCCAGACGGTCCACCCGGCCACACAGGACACCTGCCTACCTATCGGACTATGTGTGCAAGTGACCCCCCACACACAGTTGCATCGTTGTGTTTTTTTATATACTAGTGTTCAATCAGTGTACATAGTTGTAGTAGCTGCAAGTTGTTCCTTGTTATATGGTTCTTCTCTAAGGGGGGAAGGGTGTTATGTATGCAGGCACCTGCATAGCAACAGCCACCAGGGGGCATTGGCCTGGACGGTTTCGGCGGGAAACCCAGTTTCGGCGGGAAACCTAGGGCCAACCCCATTGGCTGTCCGCTTACCTGGCTAGGTATTTAAGGAGGCCAGGTAACCCTCACTCCCCAGTTCACTACCCCCCTTCAATAAAGAGCTGAACTCACACACCGGCTGGCGTCTCTTCCTTGCGTCGGACCCACTACACAATATGGGCAACCAAAAATTAGCTAACGGTTGTGCAGAAGTGGTGCGAACTGGCTGAATCCCACCACTGAGTTGGGAGGAACCTTGGAGGTCTTCTAGTCCAACCCTCTGCTCAGGCAGGAAACCCTATACCAAGGGTAGGCAACCTTGGCTCTTTTATGACTGGTGGACTTCAACTCCCAGAATTCCTGAGCCAGCCATGCTGAAGGGAAAGGGAGAGGTTTCCGAGCTGAGCCACGCTGGCTCAGGAATTCTGGGAGTTGAAGTCCACGAGTCATAAAAGAGCCGAGGTTGCCTACCCCTGGTTTAGGATTTCCTGCCTTCCCCACTTGCTGTTTCCCTCTGTTCCTCTCTGAGACACGTTCTCTCCACATTCAATAGCTGCATTGTTTGGGGGGGGGTCCCTCCTTTCTCTCTCTCTCTCTCTCTCTCTCTCTCTCTCTCTCTCTCTCTCTCTCTCTCTCTCTCTCTTTCTTCCTTTCTCTGCCGGCTTCATGGAAGTGGAGGGAACATTGTGTCCAGGGCTGCAAATTGTTGAAAGAAAGCCAACCGGCTCTCCAGTTGTTGTTTTTTCATCAGCATTAGCCCCCCCCCACCAGCGCAGGGGAAGGGGAGTCTGGGTGGCTTTGCAGGAGGAAGTGATGATGGGCTGGTGATGAAAGTCCTGGTAGCTGCTGATTCTCTCCGCGGAGGCCTCGTGCAGTTAATGCCGCAATTATGAATCCAATTTTAACTCATCCCTCCGTTATAAATTAATTAGATCACGGGGTGTATAAATCCCAGAATCTGTCTCCCCTGAGGTGTTGTCTCTTGAGTCCTACATTCTCTTGAGTCCTATATTCTGTTTTGTTGGAATCCCAAATCTGTTAAATCCAACGTGGGATTTGTCCTGCGTCCACCCACTGTGTGAAAGAGAAAGAGAGTTAGAGAGATATGGAGAAAGAAAAAGAGAGAAAGGGAAAGAAACCTGGAGAAAGAAAGAAAGAAAGAAAGAAAGAAAGAAAGAAAGAAAGAAAGAAAGAAAGAAAGAAAGGAAGGAAGGAAGGAAGGAAGGAAGGAAGGAAGGAAGGAAGGAAGGAAGGAAGGAAGGAAGGAAGGAAGGAAGGAGGAAGGAAGGAAGGAAAGAAGGAAGGAAGGAAAGGCAGGAAGGAAGGAAAGAAAGAAAGAAAGAAGGAAGGAAGGAAAGAAAGAAAGAAAGAAGAAAAGGAAGGAAGGAAGGAAGGAAGGAAGGAAGGAAGGAAGGAAGGAAGGAAGGAAGGAAGGAAGGAGAAAGTGAGGGGGAATAGAGAGAGGGCAAGGGGGAATGAGAAAGAGAAAGAGAGAAAAGAGGATAAGAAAGGAAGGAAGAAAAGAAAGAAAGAAGGAAGGAAGAAAAAGGAAGAAAGGAAAGAGAAAGAAAGAAAGAAAGAAAGAAAGAAAGAAAGAAAGAAAGAAAGAAGAAAGAAAGAAGAGAAAAAAGAAAGAAAGAAAAGAAAGAAAGAAAGAAAGAAAGAAAAAGAAAGAAAGAAAGGAATAGGGAGAGTGAATGTGAATGAGAAAAAGAGAGAGAGGGAGGGAGAAGAGAGAGGGAGAGAAAGAGGGAGGGAGGAAGAGAGAGCTAATCTCGGAGACTTCCTTCTCGCATCCACTGGAGCCCAACTCAGACTCATTTCAAGGGTTTCTCCTCCAGCCTCAAAATGGCTTCCCCTCCCTGCTCTAAAGGGCTCCCACGACCAGACCCTCCTTTTCCAGAACCGGGCACAGCTTCCTTTGTGCCAGCTCTCTATACCCGTGAAGCCTCCTCATTCCCAACACCCCTGAGCTGTGCCCTGGGGGTGTTCTTGAATGGACTGTTCACGGTCCTGTAGTCCTCGACTTACAGCCATTCCATTCATAGACACAACGGCACTGGGGGGGGGGGAGAAAAAAAAGGGACTTACAACCAGTTCACGCACTTACAACAGTTGCGGCATTCCATGTGTGGTTCAACATTCAGGGGCGCGGAAACTAGAACGCACTCACGACGGTTGCTGGGGTCATGGGATCAACATGTGTGACCTTCCGAGCCGGCGTCTGATAAGCAAAGTCAGTGGGGGAAGCTGAGCTTGCTTACTGACCGCATGAGTCAGGGATTCGCTTAACAACCGTGGTTAAAAAAAAAAGGTCATGAAATTGGGCAGGGCTCGCTTAACAATCTTAGCAATGGAAATTGCTAAGCAATCGTGGCCGTAAGTCGAGGACTACCTGTACAGCAATGGATTCAGGTCCTGGGTGGGTGGGTGGGGGTAAGAGTTGGGATAAACCATCCCCCAGCACCCTTTCAATCCTCCCGTACTAGAAGAAATTCAAACTAGTAAGTCCTGTTTCCATGGAGACAAATCTAACTCTGCGGTCGGTCGCTAAGACTCAAGACCACGTTGGTGGCACATAATCAATCAGGCAAGATTGGTTAAAAGAGTAGGACAGAAAGACCGGATTCTGAAAATATCTTTAAATAAAGACTGAATGGCCCTCCGTTGAGGATGCTCTAAGGATGAATTCCTGCACTGGGATAGGGCTGGGATCAGACGATCCCTTTCAAATCTCCCATTCTAGAATTTCCTAAGGATGTCCCCGAATCGTGTACATGGAAGACCTTCTCTTACGTTCTCCCCAGAGAGACACACGGATGTTACAAGTCGTCACGGCTTCATTACGGAGTTTGACATGATACCAATAAAAGGAGAATATTTGTAGCTCGGGGTTGAAAGAAAGGGTTTTCTTGGAGAGGTTTCATTACCCGAGCTAGGTAACATCATCCATGTTAGAAGGGAGTAGGGTTTGTGGATAGGAGGAGGAGGAGGAGGAGGATTGTGGGGTCCTTGACATTCTCTCAGCATGTTTCCTTGCTGATGTTTCATTACCCAACTAGGTATCATCATCCGTGTTAGAAGGGAGTGGGATTTGTGGAGAGGAGGAGGAGGAGGAGGAGGAGGAGGAGGAGGAGGAGGAGGAGGAGGAGGAGGAGGAGGAGGAGGAGGAGGACGACGACTGTGGGGTCCTTGAAGTTCTCTGACCTCGGTGGCTTTCTTGCAGAAGTTTCATTACCCAACTAGGTAACATTATCAGTGTTAGAAGGGAGTAGGACTTGCTGAGAGAGGAGGAGGAGGAGGAGGAGGAGGGGGGAGGAGGAGGAGGTGGTGGAGGACGACGACGACGACTGTGGGGTCCTTGAAGTTCTCTGACCTCAGTGGCTTTCTTGCAGAAGTTTCATTATCCAACTAGGTAACATTATCAGTGTTAGAAGGGAGTAGGACTTGCTGAGAGAGGAGGAGGAGGAGGAGGAGGAGGAGGAGGAGGAGGAGGAGGACCGTGGGGTACTTGGTGTTTTTTGAGCTTGTTTTCTTGCAGACATTTCATAGCCCAGGTAGGTAACATCATCAGTGCTAGAAGGGAGTGGGATTTGTGGAGAGGACGACGACGATGATGACAACGATGACTGTGGGGTCCTTGGTGCTCACTGTTGCTTAGTTGTTTTCCTGCAGACGTTTCATGACCCAACTAGATAACATCCCCAATGCTAGAATTAATGACATTACCTACAGTAGTACCCCCTTCATGGATTGCTGCCTTGTCGTGGCACAGGTAATGAAACACCTGCAAGAAAACAACCAAGCTCAGAGCCCACTGAGGACCCCTCAGTTTGACATGAGTTCCAGCACTCCGTTAGAGGCAAATCTATCCTGTGGGGTGCTTACACAGAGCACCAGGATGCAGCCACTACATCACCAACACCATCCTCAATGGGACTCATTAGATGTGGATAGCCAGATGTTGTTCTCTGGGTTCAAGCCCTCCACCACCAATTAGCCATGGACTTTTGTGTTCGAGACGACCGCGTAACCCTGTTTCTCAACCTTGGTAACTTTAAGCTGAGTGGACTTCAATCCCCAGAATTCCCCAGCCAGCCCCCTGCGCCTATCCTTTCATTCTAGAAGGTTCTATGACTTCTGGTCAGAGCCAGGAGAGGCTTCCCAGCACAGGATGTACGAACGAACGAACGAACGAATGAACGAACGAACGAACGAACGAACGAATGAACGAATGAACGAATGAACGAATGAACGAACGAATATTCTGTACAGTGAAAGTTTTCTTTACATTGCCTCTTTCCTCAAAGACAAGATGGTCCCCTTGAAGTTAAGCTGGAGGAAACCAAACTAAGAGGAGAAAGGGGAGAAAGAGGAGGATGGGAAGGAAGAGGAGGAAAGAGAGGGGGGGAAAGGAAGAGGAAGAGGAAGAAGAAAAGGAGGAGGAAAGAGGAGAGGAAGAGGGAAAAAAGAGAGAAGAAAAGGAGGAAGACGAGGAAGAGAAGAAGAGGAGGAGGAGGAAGGGGAAGTAAAAGAAAGATGGAGGAAGAGGAAAGTGGTAGGAAGGAAGAAGAGGAAGAAGAAAAGGAAGAGGAAGAGAAATAAAAGGAGGAAGAGGAGGAGGAAGAGGGAAAGGGAGTGGAAGAGAAGGAAGGAAAAAATGGAAGAAAAAAGAAGAAGAACTTTCTGTTACTGGCCTAATAACAGTCTATTTTCTTTTAGAACAGGGCTTTTCAACCAGTGGTACGGGTACCACCTGTGGTACTTTGGCACCTGGCAGGTGGTACACGACCATCCTAGAAAAGTGGTAGCAGGGGAGGGGCACGAGCTGAACCGGTGGCAGCACCGCACAAGCTGGAGCGAGAGACGGCTGGAGCTGCAGGGCTGTCAGGGCTCAGCGGAAGCACCGGGATCAGCGCCAGGATCCAGCTGGAGCTCAGCACTCATCCTGCCATTTCTGAGCCCAGAAGAAGCGCCGATCAGCTGGAATGTTGCAGCATCTCCAGGGTCTTGGGATTTACATTCAGATGCTTGGCAACTGATTCATATTTATGACGGTCACAGTGTCCCCAGGGTCATGTGAAGTGACCAAAACCTGCTGCAACCACCCAGCAGATGTGGGGGGAATAAAACCAAACACCCCCCACACACACACACTGCCAATCCTCAACAGAAATGCTCACAGCAATGAAAACCTCGGACAGGAGGAAGAGCGCCACCGGGCGGGCAGGCAGGGGCACTTTTTTCAGTGCCATTGTAACTTTGAACAGTCACTAAGCAAACTGTTGTAAGTCGAGGACTACCTGTACTTCATCACTTTTTCCTTTTTTGGGGGGTGGGGTGTCATGAAGTTTTTGACACTCGCTAGGCGACTGGTGGTCCTCGGATGTTGCCATATCCTAAAAGTGGTACAATGGGTGAAAAAGGTTGAAAAGCCGTTTTAGAACCAACTGAAATTTAGTTGAGAACATTCCAATTTCTCACCCACCGAATGAGAAGCACTGAGTGAAGTGATCCAAGTGTAGGAGAAAAATAGATCCAGACCGAGGACTTTGCAAATTCTGAGTTGAGTGCTAACATTCTCCTTCTCTTCCACATCCGTGTGTCATGGGTGTTGATCTATGGCCTATTTAGGGCCGTACAAATTGGACCAGGATGTGGAGAAGAATTAACTTTGCAACTTTGCCAAAAGCTGAGCTCAGCCCCAAACAGTTGAAAAACTTTCAAGAACTTTTTTTTAAAAAAAATTGTGGATAGATATGAAAGCCTGTAAATCTGGCTAACTATATTTCATTACCCCAAACTAAGTAATATCACCAATATATTATCACTGAGGATTTGATCTAGTTGGGTCAGGAAAACATCTGCAAGAAAACAACCAAGCTCAGAGAGCACCAAGGTCCCCACAGTCCTCCTCCTCCTCCTTCTCCTCCTCCTCTCCACAAACCCCACTCCCTTCTAGCATGGATGATGTTATCTTGTTGGGTAATTAAATGTCTGCAAGACCCCACAGTCCTCCTCCTCCTCCTCCTCCTCCTCCTCCTCCTCCTCCTCGGTAAACCCCACTCTCTTCTAAAACTCATGAAGTTATCTACTTTGGGTAATTGTTGGGGGATTTCAGACCCGGTCTTCCTTCTCTCTCTCTCTCTCTCTCTCTCTCTCTCTCTCTCTCTCTCTCTCTCTCTCTCTCTCTCTCTCTCTCTCTCTCTCCCTCTCCCTCTCCTCTCTCTCTCTCTCTCTCTCTCTCTCTCTCTCTCTCTCTCTCTCTCTCTCTCTCTCCTCCTGCGGCTCCCATTTGCAGAGAGAGACAAAGACAGAGAGAGGCACTTGCGCTTCCCTTCTCTCTCTCTCTCTCTCTCTCTCTCTCTCTCTCTCTCTCTCTCTCTCTCTCTCTCTCTCTCTCTCTCTCTCTCCTCCTGCGGCTCCCATTTGCAGAGAGAGACAAAGACAGAGAGAGGCACTTGCGCTTCCCTTCTCTCTCTCTCTCTCTCTCTCTCTCTCCTCTCTCTCTCTCTCTCTCTCTCTCTCTCTCTCTCTCTCTCTCTCTCTCTCTCTCCACACACACACACACACACACACACACACACACACACACACAAAATCAAGCCCAGATTTATCACTGGACACATTTCCTCTCCACGATCCTCGTTGGGACTCAGTGGCCGGGCTGATGAAGCAAAGGGCAGCTGGAGTTTGTATGGTGGGGTGGGGGAGTCTTCCCTAAGTGTTTAAAAAGAATCGACACCAGCTTGATGGCCCTTCATCAAAAATCAATTGCTCTCGGCCCGCTTGCCAAGCAATTGAATCTCATCTTGTAATCACTCTGTGCGCCAGGCTTGCTGATCTGGCATTCATGGTCTCCTGAAGTTATTGCCAATCTTTTTCCCCTGTGATGTGCCAAGCGCACTCTTCGCAGCATGGAGTTGTTTGGAAACATGTGGCCGAGGTTTTGCATGAGCTGGAATCAGCGCCTCGATGCTTGGAGAGGCGCTCTTCTTTTCTCGGAGAGACGGCTGTTTCTGCGGGAGGCTTTAATTTTCCAATTTCACCCTTTGGTTTCGGGCCCTAAACTCATCCGTCCATGTTCTGATTCTGCCCCCAGAGTGACTCACTCCTAATCTCTCCGTCTGTTCTGGTCCGGTTTCAAAGGGGGTAGACGTGCAACAGGAAATCTCTCTTTTCCCCTCTGAAATTTATTACGAATCCCTCTGGGAACTGGTTTGTGTTTTTTTTAATGTGTACGCTTTATAGTAATTATCAGATTAATCTTAGGCAGAAGGTGATTAAGATCTGTACTATGAATGCGTGTGTTTACTCTAATAAGCAAGAATCAGAAGCCAAAACACAGCATAAACTGGGCGTCTTCAGGCGGAGGGGTGCCACGGTCCCACTCCTCCCAAATTTATTTTAATGAGATAAGCCTTTGGACTAACCTAGTGTTTTTCAACCTGGGCAACTTTAACAAGTGTGTGGACTTCAACTCCCAGAATTCTGGGACTTGAAGTCCACAAATGCTGGCTGGGGAATTCTGGGAGTTGAAGTCCACAGGTGCTGCTGGGGAATTCTGGGAGTTAAAGTCCACAAATGCTGGTTGGGGAATTCTGGGAGTTGAAGTCCACAAATGCTGGCTAGGGAATTCTGGGAGTTGAAGTCCACAGGTGCTGCTGGGGAATTCTGGGAGTTAAAATCCACAAATGCTGCTGGGGAATTCTGGGAGTTGAAGTCCATCCATCTTACAATTTACAAGCTTTAAAAGGCTGAGAGATGGATTATCTAAAGACAGGGCTATCCACAGGGAAGAGTTGAAGAAATTCAGAATGGTCTTTATAACCATACAGTCCAAGGTCCAAGATCCTTTAGGCAAAGATTGTAAATTTCTTGGCCTCTTTTTTTTTCCTGTCGCCTTCTTCCCAGAGCTGTGAAAGTGGGACAGGCCCCAAACCATTCAGTTTGCTTCCTGCCTAAGTCAGGATTTGAACTCATGGTCTCCTGGTGACTTTAAGCACAAAGACGCAGGGACTTCTCTGCTTCGTTTATGGTAGCCTTAAACCCCTTTCAGCTCGTATCACTGGATGTTGTGTCTTGGTTTCTCTTTAAGGAGTGATGCCCAGGACTTTCAAGATTAAGTACTGTGTCAGCTTGTGGGGCAAAAACATCACGTGCTACTGGGATCTTCTGCCAGAGATGGATTCTCCGACCAACTACACCCTCCAGGTCACGGAGTAAGCATTACTCATGGGTCGGTTGAAGAAGTTATTGCTGGGAGCTACGGGCGGAGCACAGTTGTGTCGTGCCAAGAGGACAACCAAAGCTTTTTGCAGCCTGCCTGAGCAGCGGGCTGGAATAGAAGACCACCAAGGTTCCTTCCAATTCTGTTATTTTAGGTTTTAGGTTGTTATGTTCCACATCAGCAGTCCCCAACTTTTGCAGCTTGGGGGAGGCGCACAGCTCGACTCATGTGAGTGGCGGCCTGGCGCGCGCACACACTTGCCCATGCAGCTGGACTGCAAGTTGAATTGCATGCATATGAGCACACACGCTGGCCCGCCAGTCCCACAGCCCAGTTCCGAATAGGTCACAGCCCGGTTGTGGGCCACAGCCCAGGGGTTGGGGACCCCTGTTCCAAATGATACCAGAATGACATTTAAGTAAGTTTTCTCTGGCCTGTTACTTGTGTCCAGCTACAGATAGTCCTCAAGTTATGATAGTAACGGAACCTGCCCATTCTGGATTTAAGTCACGGGGGTATAGCAAAGTGAAGCGCTCACGTGACTGGCTGACCTGCTTTTATGACCTCCTTTTGCAGTGGTCGTTAAGCAAACGTTGTGGGCATCATAGGGCTGCTTTTGCAATGGGACAATTCTCCGCAGCCAACTTGCCACAGGACAGTTTTAACAATTCAATTTAATGGTTTAAAATAAATTTAAAATTATTATTATTAGTAGTAATAGTGTTGTTGCTGTTGTTGTTGTTATATAAAACTTTTATTCATAAAACATGAAACTCACTCAACTGAACACTCTGGCCGTAATGGTTGACACAGGTTGCTGCCAGTATCCTAGGTATTATTATTATTATTATTATTATTATTATTATTATTATTATTATTATTATTACTACTACTACTACTACTACTAGTAGTAGTAGTAGTAGTAGTATTATATAAAACTTTTATTCATAAAACATGAAACTCACTCAACTGAACACTCTGGCCGTAATGGTTGACACAGGTTGCTGCCAGTATCCTAGGTATTATTATTATTATTATTATTATTATTATTATTATTATTATTATTATTATTACTAGTAGTAGTAGTAGTAGTAGTAGTATTATATAAAACTTTTATTCATAAAACATGAAACTCAACTGAACTTCAAATTGACTGCCACTGATGGTTGACACGGGTTTCATTTATTATATATTTGTATATTTCATTTATTATATTTGTATACCGCCCTTCTCCCGAAGGACTCAGGCCTGCTGCCAGCATCCTAGGTATCAACCAGGTACCTCCTTAAAATGTAAGATGTTCCGAGGAGCGCAGTTTTTTTTTATAGCTTTGCTGGAGTTATTGCAGGAAGCTGCAGTTTCTTGATGTATTTTGCAAAGTTTTTGGACAGCGTTCCCTGTGCCCCGATGACAATGGGTATCACTGTTATGCGTTTCATCCATAATCACGCAGTTTCGATGGCCAAATATATTATTATTATTATTATTATTATTATTATTATTATTATTATTATTATTATTATTATTATTATTATTATTATTGGTTTCTTTTTCCCAGGGAAGCTGGACGCTGCCAAAGAGACTTTGGCCTCCCCAAGAATTGCGTGGCTGATCCAGGAAAACATTGGTGTGGCGTTCCGGTGGAGAATCTCTTTGCTTTCTACAAGATCAAATTAACTGCACAGAACCGGCAGTGGCGGGCTGTCTCCTTGGAGAGGTGCCTCCATGGAATGAGCATCGGTAAGCCAAGGGGAAGAGAGGGAAATTGGGCTTAGCTGGTTCAGGTAGTCCCAGTAGATCCATGATTGATCCTTGCCCGTATGACCTCCTCCTCCTCTAGCTTCTCCTTCCATGGCTTCGCCCCCTTCCTCCCCTTCTCCTCCTCCTCCTCCTCCTCCTCCCTCCCCTACCTTTCCTTCTATGGCTTCTCCTCCTCCTTCCTCTCCTCCTCCACCTTCTCCTTCTATGGCTTCGCCTCCTTCCTCCCCGTCCTCTCCTTCTCTTCCTCCTCCTCCTCCCTCCCTCCCCTTCTTCTATGGCTTCTCCTCCTTCCTCCCCTTCTCCTCCTCCTCCCTCCCTCCTTCTCCTTCTCCCTCCTTCTCCTTCTATGGTTTCTCCTCCTCCTCCTCCTTTTATGGCCTCTCCTCCTTCCTCCTCCTCCCTCCCTCCTTCTCCTTCTATGGCTTCTCCTCCTTCCTCCTTCTCCTCCTTCTATGGCTTCGCCTCTTTCTTCTCCTTCTTTTCCTCCTCTGGCTCCTTCTCTACTTCTAGCTCCTTTTCCTCTCCTCATCCATTTTCTGTTGTAGCTGCTGTGTACTGGAGTTTGCTGTATTAGCACCTGTATGTATTTTGCTCCTAGTGTATATCGTAGATTGGGAAAAGGTAAAGGTAAAGGTCAAGGTCAAGGTTCCCCTGCACATGCGTGCTAGTCGCTTCCGACTCTAGGGGCCGGTGCTCATCTCCGTTTCAAAGCCGAAGAGCCAGCGCTTGTCCGAGGACGTCTCCGTGGTCATGTGGCCAGCATGACTAGACACCAAAGGCGCACAGAACGCTGCTACCTTCCCACCATAGTGGTCCCTATTTTTCTCCTTGCATTTTTACGTGCTTTCGAACTGCTAGGTTGGCAGAAGCTGGGACGAGTAACAGGCGCTCGCTCTGTTACGCGGCACTCGGGATTCGACCCGCCAAACTGCCGACAATCTGATCGACAAGCTCAGCGTCCTAA
Source organism: Vipera ursinii (assembly GCF_947247035.1). Taxonomy (NCBI): domain Eukaryota; kingdom Metazoa; phylum Chordata; class Lepidosauria; order Squamata; family Viperidae; genus Vipera; species Vipera ursinii. The sequence goes on from NC_139512.1 coordinate 10,497,863, forward strand.
CCCACTGAGCCACCGCGTCCCTATATCGTAGATAGTGTCATATAAACCACCATTTAATATAGACCACTATTGGCTGTGTTTACTCCTGGGTTATCTCAGCGCTATAAGACCGTGCATGCTCCAACCACTGTGCCTTCTTCCCATTGCTCATCCTAGTGAAACTGAGTCCGCCAGCAGTGAACGTGGTTGCGCGCCACAGCCGCTGCCTCCAGCTACAATGGAACCTGCCTGGGGATGAGCTGATATCACCGACGGAGGCCCAGTATCAGATCCAGTACTGTGACCTGGTAGAGTTGTCTTGTCTGCAGGTAAGTGCCAAGCTGCTTCAACTGCAGTGGTAAGTCGAGGAATGCCTGCAACCCACTTACGACCACAATTGAGCCCCAAATTTCCATGGCTAAGGGAGACACCTTACGACCTTTCGTGCTGCAGTTGTTAAGCGAGTCACTGCAGTTGTTAAGTGAATCCGGCTTACCCCCACATTGACTTTGCTTATCAGAAGGTCACACACACACACACACACACACACACGCACGCACGCACACACACACACACACACGGATGCTGCGACCATCATAAATACATGCCAGCTGGCCAAGAGTCTGAATTTTGATCACATGACTATTCTTATTCCTTTCCATATTCTATTCTACTCTACTCTACTCTACTCTACTCTACTCTACTCTACTCTACTCTACTCTACTCTACTCTACTCTGTTCTGTTCTATTCTTATTCCTTTCCATATTCTATTCTATTCTATTCTATTCTATTCTATTCTATTCTATTCTATTCTATTCTATTCTATTCTATTCTATTCTATTCTATTCTATTCTATTCTATTCTATTCTATTCTATTCTATTCTATTTCTTATTCTATTCTATTCTTTAACCTCCCTGCATACTCACAGGTAAATTTTACAGCAGTAGAAAATGGACCAATTTCTGCAAACATCTGTGGGCTATTCCCTTTTACCAACTACTCTGTCCAAGTCCGGGCAAAATATCTGCACAGTTCTGCTATCCAAAGTGATGGAGATCCCTTTTGGAGCGACTGGAGTTTGGACAAAGTTGCAAGGACCCTTCCAGCAGGTAGGGGAATTTAGTTATTTTTAGCTGACGTCATGGTGTTCCCCGTCGCTCTTTTGCAAAACAGGCTGGGATTTCATGCGCCTGAACCACCACACACCCTTATTCATTCGTTCTACAACTCATCAAGAACTTCAAAGTAAGTCCAGAATAGATCAACAACCAAAATTTAGACTCGGTGGGGTTTGTTTTTTGTTGTTTTTTTTAAAAAAGAGGGGGATAGCTGTATTTTAAGTGATTTACAACAGAGGTCCTCAACTTTTTAAGCACCAGGGAGGGGTTCCGCGGAGAGAGGTTTTTCCACGGACCGGAGGGTGCGTGGTTTTGTGTGCTGCCTGCATCCTGCAGATGGGGCTTTGCTTGTTTGTGCGGACCGGTTGCTGGCATGCAACTGGTCCACAGCCCGGCGGTTGCGGACCCCTGATTTACAATACAGGTTTAAGTTCTTAAAATCCTCTGAATTCAGCCCTTTCCTAAATTTGGGCTGATTTTCCTTTCTGGGATAATTAAATGCCAAAAAGTCTGCAAGGCTTAAGACATCAGAGTGACAGAATATCCGGCTTGGAAGGACCCTTGGAGGTCTTCTAGTCCAACCCCCTGCTCAAGCAGGAAAACCTATACCATTTCAGACAAATAAGCTGTCCAAACTCTTCTTTAAAACCCCCAGTGATGGAGCACCCACAACTTCTGGGGGGCAAACTGTTCCACTGGTTAATTGTTCTCTGAAGTCCACCCCGCTTGAAAAGCTGAATGGAGAGTTCTCGCCCATTCCAACGATTCCATTGATAGCTTCAAGAAGCTCTTCGTTTTTCCTAGAATGTTGCACACAGCGGCGGCCGCAGCCATCCCAAATCACCCGATTTTGATGCGCAGTCATGTTTATAAATGTGGGCAAGGAAACCAGCACCTTGGAGAGCTCCCCTGCAGTTCATTAGGCAATACGAGATGTTGTCTCAGCCAGGAACTTCAAATAATCCTCAACTTACGACCACAATCAGGGGGGGGACCAGATTTTTTTTTCCCGTTGCTAAGCAAGGCAGCTGTTCAGGGAGTCCACCCTGATTTTATGACTTTTGGGGCAGTGTCGTTAAACGAGTCACTGCCGTTGTGAAACGATTTGTGCGGCCGTTAATGCGAAAGCCAGCTCCCCTCGTTGACTTGGCTTGTCGGAAGCCAGCTGAGAAGATGACCAAAAATGATCAGGTCATTCAGGACACTGTAAGCCATCATCAATCATGCTGGTTGCCAAGTGCCCAAATTTGAATCACAGGGATTGTAGGGATGCCACATGGCTCATAAGTGCAAGCACCGGTTGTAAGTCACTTTTTCCCCCCTTGCCTTTGCAACTTTGAAGAGTCACTAAAGGTATGGTCGTGAGGACTACTTGTAAGACCTTATGAAGACAAAGAAGATATATTCTGCTCTAGGAACCCCAGAGAAAAACCTTGGTTGTTTTCCTGCAAATCACCATGTTTGATTGTATCAGAAGATGTGGACAGGGGTCCCCAACCCCTGTCCATGGACCAGTACCGGGCCACGGCATGCCACCAACCGGTCTGCACAAACAAGCCAAGCCCCATGCGCGAGATTCAGGCAGCACACAAAACCACACCCTCTCTGGTCCGCGGAAAAACTTCTTTCCACGGAAGCGGTCCCTGGTGCCCAAAAGATTGGGGACCTCTGGATGTGGACACAACTGTCTTTTCCAGGGGGTCTTCAAACTTGGCCCTTTCATGGCTTGTGGACTTGAAATCCCAGAATTTCTGAGCCAGCGTGCCTAGCTGAGGAATTCTGGGAGTTGAAATCCTCAAGTCATAAAAGAGCCACGTTTGAAGCCCCCTGCCCTACTTGGTATCTTTAGCAAAGCAACTCCCAGAATTCCCCAGCCAACACACTGGGCTGGGGGAAAATAATCTTGTCATTAAATATAGCCACCCTCCTATGTTTTGGAGCAGGTCTCCAACTTTAAGACTTGTGGACTTCGACTCCCAGAATTCCTCAGCCAGTCATGCTGAGGAGAATTCTGGGAGTTGAAATCCACAAATCTTAAAAGTGGCCAAGGTTGGAGACCAGGGGGTCTTCAAACTTGGCCCTTTTATGACTTGTGGACTTCAGCTCCCAGAATTCCTCAGCCAGCCATGCTGAGGAGAATTCTGGGAGTTGAAGTCCACAAGTCTTAAAAGTGGCCAAAGTTGGAGACCAGAGGTCTTCAAACTTGGCCCCTTTTATGACTTGTGGACTTCATCTCCCAGAATTCCTCAGCCAGCCATGCTGAGGAGAATTCTGGGAGTTGAAGTCCACAAGTCTTAAAAGTGGCCAAAGTTGGAGACCAGAGGTCTTCAAACTTGGCCCCTTTTATGACTTGTGGACTTCAACTCCCAGAATTCCTCAGCCAGCCATGCTGAGGAGAATTCTGGCAGATGAAGTCCACAAATCTTAAAAGGGCCAAGTTTGAAGACCCCTGGTCTTATCTAAAATATTGTAAGAGGAATGGCAGAACCAGGGGGCGGGGTCAAAAGAAGAATCGGTCTAGAATCCCTAGAAAGCCATAAAGTCCAAAACCAAAACCACCACCCCTCCACTGAATTCAATTGACTTTTATCTAGCACCAAAATAATGTTAACCTTTAGTTGAGTAGATTCCTGTGCATGACTAGTAATGTAATCCGTTTCACCTGGAACTTCAGGTGTGGTCCTGGCCTTTGTGTCTGACACATCCTTAAGGAATATACTCTGGGCTGGTCCAGGTTTTTCTCCATTCCCTACAAAAAAAATGCCAAGTTGAGTTCATGATAGAGATGTTGAGAGGCACAAGTTCTAGAAATGTCTCTCCCTCCAAAGCTTTTCAATTGATTTGCTTCTTTCTCCTTCTCCTTCTACCTGGAATGGGGGCTGGTGTTGAAGCTCCTTCCAAAGGGCCAGCGTTGTGGAGAAAACTGGGCAACCCCACTGCTGACAAACAAAGAGTGGTCGTCCTGATGTGGAAGGTAGGAGAAGACACCCAGCTGTAGGTGGAGTGGCAGATACTGGGGGCAGAGTTAAAAGAGGGATCAGCATAGAATCCCCGCGTAGTCACAAGCGGACTGAGTCCAACTTTCTCTGGAATTTCTGTTGACCCTCATCTAACTCCTGGCAGATTCTAAAAACAGTAACTGTGAGAGGGACCTTGGAGTCCTAGTGGGCGATCCCTTGACTATGAGCCAGCCGTGTGCAGCAGCAGCAACCAAAAAAGCCAATACAATCCTGGGTTGTATAAACAGAGGCATAGAATCAAGATCATGCGCTTTACAAACCACATCTGGAATACGGCAGCCAATTTTGGTCACCATATTCCAAAAAAGAGGTTGGGAGTTTGGAAAAAAATCAGAGAACAGCAACTAAGATAGACATGTCAAACACAAGGCCCGGGGGCCGGATCCGGCCCGCGAAGTGGTTTCATGCAGCCCACGAAGCCATCCTGGAAACAGGGAGGGAACGGCCCCCGCTGCCTTGGCCCTGGCCCAGAGACCCTCCTTCTGCCAGAGACCCTCAGATCTGTCCCACTCCTGCCCAGGCCCCCATAGGCACCCTTGATGCCAACGATGGAGAGCTGGCCACGCCCACCCAGTAGGCCACGCCCACCCTGGCCATATAGTCAAGGAGAGAAGCAACCTGGAATTAAGGAGAAACCTCCTGACAGTGAGGACAATCAACCAGTGGAACAGCTTTGCCTCCAGGCCTGTAAAATAGAACAAAATGTTACAAATTAAAATTAAAATCGCCCAACATGGCTGGCTGGCTGGGGAATTCTGGGAGCTGAAGTCCAGAAGTCATAAAAAGGCTATCGCTCCCCACTCCCGCACTTGCTGCTGTTGTTCTAAGCTGCTCTTCACCCATTGCTTCAGTCCCAGCCAAGCCTATTTTGACAACATTCATTGTCTTCTGATCTTGGTCCAAAAAATACCTTTCACGGCATTATTTTCCAAACGAAGAGTGTGTGATCTGCATCGTGTTATCTCAATCTGGAAGAAGCCAAGCAGACTCTCACTTATTCTCTTTGACTACGTTGGGCCCTTGCTGCTTCTTCAAATTCTCTATCCCTTGGTGGATAAATATGTTTGTAATTATATTTGTTGTGCCAGACGTGTGGTTTTTTTTGTGACTTGCGCTGTGACATCTCTTTTAAGCAGTGTTTGTTTTTTTATATATATAACAATTCCCGATTGGTACAGGCAGACCTCAACATACAACATTCATTTAGCGACCGAAAATTACAAGCACGCTGGAAAAAAAGGAGTTTTATACCTGATCTTCACTCTTACGACTGTCCCGGGAGGGTTAATCATGATCAAAATTTGGGCGCTGGGCAATTGTATATTTACAATAGTTCCAGCAATTCCAGTGTCACGTGATCACTATTTGTGACTTTCCCAGCCAGCTTCCAACTAGCTTAGTCAATGGGGGGGATGCTGGATTATACAGGGGCCTTCAAACTTGGCCACTTTAAGACTTGTGGACTTCAACTCCCAGAATTCCTCAGCCAGCCAGGGCTGGCTGAGGAATTCTGGGAGTTGAAGTTCACAAGTCTTAAAGTGGCCACGTTTTGAAGACCACTGGACTTATACGATTCATTTAACAACTGCAGTGATTGGCTTATCAAGTGCGGCAGCATGTCATAAAATCAAGCACGTCTAATTTAATTATGAAATCTTGCTTAGCTACCAAAATTCTAATCCTAATTGTGGTCGTAAGTCGAGAACTACCTTTACCCTGACTTTTCGGATCCCTCTTCCAGGTCACTGAGACTTGACCCCCAGCCCTTTGAGGAGAGTTGTTCTTGACATACTAATTCAGTAGAGAAGGACGAGGGGGGACAGGATAGCAGTCTTCCAATATCTCAGGGGCTGCCCCAAAGAAGAGGGAGTCAAGCTATTCTCCAAAGTGCCCGAAGGCAGGACAAGAAGCAGCGGATGGAAACTAGTCAAGGAGAGAAGCAACCTAGAATATAAGGAGGAATTTCCTGACAGTGAGAACAATTAACCAGTGGAACTACCTGCCTCCAGAAGCTGTGAATGCTCCAACACTGGAAGTTTTTTAAGAAGAGACCGGACAGCCATTTGCCTGAAATGGTATAAGGTTTCCTGCCTGAGCAGGGGGTTGGACTAGATGACCTCCAAGATCCCTTCCAGCTTTATTATTATTGTTGTTGTTGTTGTTATTCAACTTCAAGATGGAAGTCCCTCCATCTTAACGTTGCCCAGGTTGGGAGACACTGTAAAGGTAGTCCTCAACTTACAGCAGTTCATTTACTGACCGTTCAAAGTCACAACAGCTCTCAAGGACGTGACCTAGGACTGTTTTTCACACTTACGACCTTTGCAGCCTCCCCCCATGGTCACGTGATCAAAATTCAGACACTTGGCCGCTGACTCATATTTATGACGGTCGCAGTGTCCGGGGGGGTGGGGGGTGTCACGCGATCCCCTTTCTGCGACCTTCCGAGAAGGAAAGTCAGTGGGGAAGCCAGATTCACTTAACAACCTTGTTACTAACTCAACAACGGCAGCGATTCATTTAACAGCTGTGACAAGACAGGTGGCGAAGCGGGGCAAAAACTCACTCGACAAACGTCTCGCAGAAATTTTGGGCTCAATCCTGGTCGTACGTTGAGGACCACCTGTGCTAATGTAAACCTCGACGCAACTGAAAAACATACCATAAAATAGACAAACGTATATATTTTTTTTCTTCCGTGGGTTTCCTAAGTTTTGGAGCTTGGGGTAGCGTGCAAGCTTGTGCCTTTTTCATTCCTTATCGTAGCCTCCTCCTTTTCCTGAAAGCTGATCACAGGCCTCGTCTTTTCATTTTTATCCTACTAGCCCTTGCAGCCCAAGGAAGCCAATGGTGAGATTTTGGGATACAGCCTCTACTCTCCGAGAAGAGGGGAGCCCATGGTACCCAAATGCATCGCTCACCACCTGCGGTGTTGTCTGATCCTCCCAGCCAGCGAAGAATTCACCTTCTATCTCACTGCCAGAAATACAGCCGGCCTCTCCCCTCCAACCAAGCTGGTGATCCCCGCGTTCCGTAACTTGGAAGGTGAGATTTTCAAGTGTCGTTATTCCCCCCCCAAAAAAAATTAAAAAAAAATTGCTTAAACGTTTTTTGCGGGTAGCAAAAAAATAATAATTGTCAGAATCCATTTATATCACATTTCATAAATGTATAGGTAGAACAATGTGCTTATTCTGGGGATTCTGCCATCTCTCCGAAGGGGGGGGAGAGGATAGACTTTAGGCGATCTTCAAACAACAGAGGAATGGTTGAACTGGGGGCGGGAGGGGGACAGACAGATCTGGATCGTATCTTCATTTACAACTGAAAAAGGAAGAAGCAATAACCATAAAACCAAGGAGAGTTCCCTTTCCCATGGAAGGGCCTGACACCTAAGCAAATGATGGGAGCCTGACCAAATGGATGAGGGGAGGGGCTGAAATGGGAATGCTTTATATAGGGTTGAAATGTAACTTTGTTAGATTCCGTCTTGTATTGCCACAATCGATTCCATCCTAGTAAACATTTTCCTTTTGGACTAAACTTGCATCCAAGAGTTCTTATTTCCTAAGATGTGGATTGAGGTGGGTCCTGACAATAATAATAATTGGAAAAGATACTTCCGCAAAGTATGTTTGGGGAGGAAGGGAATCCATCTTGTTCCGTCCCTGATCAATGGGAGAGCCGGAGGGCAACATTAAAATCATACAAAATCAATGTTTCTCAACCTTGGCAACTTGAAGACGCATGGACTTCAACGCCCAGAATTCTGGGAGTTGAAGTCCGCTCGTCTTCAAGTTGATAAGGCTGAGAAACGCTATATTCTATTGCTTCCTTTTTTCATGGTTTTTTTTTTTAAATCTCTAGCCCCGCCTTCTCCTCTATCCATCCTGGCGACTTCGGCAGGAGACCACTCTCTCCTCCTGCAGTGGTCTCTTCCCAGCACCCCAAAGATGGACTTTGTTCTGGAGTGGAATAAGCTGCCCGAGAAGGAAGGGGGGGACCCACACTGGCAGTACCAGCCGGAGAACGTCAACCAGGCAACCATTATTGGTGAGTGTGGCTGATAAGGGCAGGGATGGAGAGAACGGGGACGGAAAGTTGTTAAAGCAACCAGTGACACATAGAGAAAGGAGGGAGGGAGGGAGGGAGAAAGAGATGGAAAAAGGAAGGAAAGAAGGAAGGAGAGAGGGGAAGACAGAAGGGAGGAGGAAGAAGAGGAAAGAGATAGGGAAAAGGGGGTAGGAAGACATGGAGGAAGGAAGGAAGGAAGGAAGGAAGGAAGGAAGGAAGGAAGGAAGGAAGGAAGGAAGGAAGGAGAAAAAAGGAAATAGGGAAGACAGAAGGGAGGAGGAAGAAGAGGAATGAAAAGAGATAGGGAAAGGGGGAGGGAAGACATGGAGGAAGGAAGGAAGGAAGGAAGGAAGGAAGGAAGGAAGGAAGGAAAGAAAGAAAGAAGGAAGGAAGGAAGGAAGGAAGGAAAGAAAGAAGGAAGGAAGGAAGGAAGGAAGGAAGGAAGGAAGGAAGGAAGGAAGGAGAAAAAAGGAAATAGGGAAGACAGAAGGGAGGAGGAAGAAGAGGAATGAAAAGAGATAGGGAAAGGGGGAGGGAAGACATGGAGGAAGGAAGGAAGGAAGGAAGGAAGGAAGGAAGGAAGGAAGGAAGGAAGGAAAGAAAGAAGGAAGGAAGGAAGGAAGGAAGGAAGGAAAGAAGGAAGGAAGGAAGGAAGGAAGGAAGGAAGGAAAGAAAGAAAGAAAGAAAGAAAGAAAGAAAGAAAGAAAGAAAGAAAGAAAGAAAGAAAGAAAGAAAGAAAGAAGGAAGGAAGGAAGGAAGGAGAAAAAAGGAAATAGGGAAGACAGAAGGGAGGAGGAAGAAGAGGAAAGGAAAGAGATAGGGAAAGGAGATAGGAAGACATGGAGGAAGGAAGGAAAGGAAGGAAGGAAGGAAAGAAAGAAAGAAAGAAAGAAAGAAAGAAAGAAAGAAAGAAAGAAAGAAGGAAGGAAGGAGAAAAAAGGAAATAGGGAAGACAGAAGGGAGGAGGAAGAAGAGGAATGAAAAGAGATAGGGAAAGGGGGGTAGGAAGACATGGAGGAAGGAAGGAAGGAAGGAAGGAAGGAAAGAAAGAAAGAAAGAAGGAAGGAAGGAAGGAAGGAAGGAAGGAAGGAAGGAAGGAAGGAAAGAAGGAAGGAAGGAAGGAAGGAAGGAAAGAAAGAAAGAAAGAAAGAAGGAAGGAAGGAAGGAAGGAAGGAAGGAAGGAAGGAAGGAGAAAAAAGGAAATAGGGAAGACAGAAGGGAGGAGGAAGAAGAGGAAAGGAAAGAGATAGGGAAAGGGGGGTAGGAAGACATGGAGGAAGGAAGGAAGGAAGGAAGGAAGGAAGGAAAGAAAGAAAGAAGGAAGGAAGGAAGGAAGGAAGGAGAAAAAAGGAAATAGGGAAGACAGAAGGGAGGAGGAAGAAGAGGAAAGGAAAGAGATAGGGAAAGGAGATAGGAAGACATGGAGGAAGGAAGGAAGGAAAGGAAGGAAGGAAGGAAAGAAAGAAAGAAAGAAAGAAAGAAGGAAGGAAGGAAGGAGAAAAAAGGAAATAGGGAAGACAGAAGGGAGGAGGAAGAAGAGGAAAGGAAAGAGATAGGGAAAGGGGGGTAGGAAGACATGGAGGAAGGAAGGAAGGAAGGAAGGAAGGAAGGAAGGAAGGAGAGAGGGGAAGGGAGGAGGGAGGAGGAAGAAGAGGAAAGGAAAGAGATAGGGAAAAGGGGGTAGGAAGACATGGAGGAAGGAAGGAAGGAAGGAAGGAAGGAAGGAAGGAAGGAAGGAAGGAGAAAAAAGGAAATAGGGAAGACAGAAGGGAGGAGGAAGAAGAGGAAAGGAAAGAGATAGGGAAAGGGGGGTAGGAAGACATGGAGGAAGGAAGGAAGGAAGGAAGGAAGGAAGGAAGGAAGGAAGGAGAGAGGGGAAGGGAGGAGGGAGGAGGAAGAAGAGGAAAGGAAAGAGATAGGGAAAAGGGGGTAGGAAGACATGGAGGAAGGAAGGAAGGAAGGAAGGAAGGAAGGAAGGAAGGAAGGAGAAAAAAGGAAATAGGGAAGACAGAAGGGAGGAGGAAGAAGAGGAAAGGAAAGAGATAGGGAAAGGGGGGTAGGAAGACATGGAGGAAGGAAGGGAGGGAGAGGGAGGAAGGAAGGAAGGAAGGAAGGAAGAAATGAGTGAAATGAGAATAAGAGAAAAAAGGAAGTTCAGAGAGAAAAGGGTGGAGGCAGAAAGGATCACAAGGAAGAGGGAGTCAACTTATTCTCCAAAACACCAGAAGGCTGGAGGAGAAGCAATGGATCAAGGAGAGAAGCAACCTAGAACTAAGGAGAAACTTCCTGACAGTCAGAACAACTAACCAGTGGAACAACCTGCCTCCAGAGGTGGTGAATGCTCCAACACTGGAAGTTTTTAAGAAGAGACTGGACAGCCATTTGTCTGAAATGGTATAGGGTTTCCTGCCTTAGCAGGGGGTCGGACTAGATGACCTCCAAGGTCCCTTCCAACTCTGTTATTCTGCATTCTGTACAGAGGGGAAAAAAGAGGGTGGGAAAGAATAAGAGAAGAGAGAGAGAAAGAGAAGGATGGCAGACTGTAGAAAGAACGAGTAAGGAGTGACCCTACGGGGTTTTGGACCCTCTGGTGAGGAAACGCACCTGCTTGGATCTCTTGGCTGCAACAGCTTGCACCGAGCCATTCTTAAGGTCATGGTGACCCCCTGCACAAACCTCTTCTCATCAGTGCTTTTTTTGTAAAAGAAAAAGGTGCCGGAACTCACACATGTCATACAACCCGCCTTGCCTACCCTACAAGGTTCCATCCAAAAAAAGGTGCCGGAACTCCGTTCTGAGCGTTCTGTGACAAAAAAAGCCCTGCTTTTCATTAAGAGGAAATATGAATGCCCAGCCAGGCAGTTTCCTTGCCCGATTTGCAAGATGGAAGGAAACCCCACCGATGAACCTCCACAAACAACAACCCTTTGGATTTTGCCCTGAGACTTTCTAACGCGGCCAGGAAATTACTATCGATCCTCGACGCCGCACCTAATCAGCCCTCTGCATGAGATGCTCGTCTGAATCGCACCCACTAGGCCACCCTCCGTTGTGAAAATCAGCCTTGCCCGAACAGAGGGGCTCAATCAAAGGGACGTTTCCTCGAAACGCCAGGAAGAAACTTCACAGTGAACTTAACGATGAGCTGCCCGATCAAAGTGGTGACGGAAAAACCGAGCTGCAGGGTACAGGAGGCTGAAACATACATAGGACGGTTGCTGGAATTGGGTATGTCTAGTTTAACGAAGAGAAGGACCAGGGGGGGACAGGAAAGCTGTGTTCCAATATCTCAGGGGCTGCCCCAAAGAAGAGGGAGTCAAGCTATTCTCCAAAGCACCCGAAGGCAGGAGAAGAAGCAACGGATGGAAACTAATCAAGGAGAGAAGCAACCTGGAACTAAGGAGAAATTTCCTGGCAGAACAATTAACCAGTGGAACAACCTGCCTCCAGAAGCAGTGAATGCTCCAACACTGGAAGTTTTTAAGAAGAGACTGGACAGCCATTTGTCTGAAATGGCATAGGGATTCCTGCCTGAGCAAGAAGACCTCCAAGGTCCCTTCCAACTCTGTTATTCTATTCTACTCTACTCTACTCTACTCTACTCTACTCCATTATATTCCATATTTTCTATTCTATTCTATTCTATTCTATTCTATTCTATTCTATTCTATTCTATTCTATTCTATTCTATTCTATTCTATTCTATTCTATTTTATTCTATTCTATTCTATTCTATTCTACTCTATTCTACTCTACTCCACTCCACTCCACTCTATATTTTCTATTCTATTCTACTCTACTCTACTCTACTCTACTCTACTCTACTCTACTCTACTCCACTCCACTCTATTCCATATTTTCTATTCTATTCTACTCTACTCTACTCTACTCTACTCTACTCTACTCCACTCCACTCCACTCCACTCCACTCTATTCCATATTTTCTTTTCTATTCTATTCTATTCTATTCTATTCTATTCTATTCTATTCTATTCTATTCTATTCTATTCTATCCTATCCTATCCTATCCTATCCTATCCTATCCTACTCTACTCTACTCCACTCCACTCCACTCCACTCCACTCCACTCCACTCCACTCCATTCCATCTTTTCTTTTCTTTTCTTTTCTTTCTTTTCTTTTCTTTTCTTTTCTTTTCTTTTCTTTTCTTTTCTTTTCTTTTCTTTTCTTTTCTTTTCTTTTCTTTTCCTTTTCTTTTCTTTCCTGTTCTGTTCTGTTCTATTCTATTCTATTCTATTCTATTCTATTCTATTCTATTCGCTTCTGTAACTTCTTGCTTTCTCCTCCTTCCCCTATAGAGGCCATCAAGCCTGGGAATCTTTATGCCGTGAAGATCTTTGGACTCTTAAATGGAAGTCTCTGGGCCTTCGGTTCTTCTCAAGCTTACTCCAAGCAAGTCGGTAAGTGAAACAGTGACTTTCTTGGGTTGATATTCGTAGACTTGGGGGCTGGCTATTATTTAGTAAGAAAGTGCACCACCCAAGCACAAAAAAGGAGGTATCAGTAAGCTTGGGGGTAACCTTAAATTAGGGAGATGTCCATGTTTAAGTACCCTTTGTTTGCTATCATAAGGTGAGGCAGGGGTCTCCAAACTCAACAACTTTAAGACTTGTGGATTTCAACTCCCAGAATTCCCCAGCCAGCATGGAGTATCTCGACTGCTATGGGTATTTATTTTGGAATAGTTTTTAGAGTTTTAAAATGTTTTTTAGTGTTTTCATTACAATAGGTCGGCTGGCTGAGGAATTGGCTGGCTGAGGAATTCTGGGAGTTGAAGTCCACAAGTCTAAAAGTTGCCAAGCTTGGAGACCCCCTCCCCCCCCCATTCTAAACGAATGTGAGAATGACTTTGGGAGAAAAGGGGAAGAGATGCCACCTTAGGGAACAATCAGATAGAAGGTGAAGGCGCCGGCAAATGTGTAACACGCAGAGAAAGAAAGATGGAAAAGATCCATCCTCAGATAATAAAAAGAGACAGTGGGAGACTTGTACTATCAGAACTGCACGATTGATCTCAGCCTCCTAAGTAGATGAGGCAGGAAACAAGACAAGATAACATGCTTCATTATAGAGCTGCATTGACAGCATGTTCTCATTCATTCATTCATTCATTCATTCATTCATTCATTCATTCAATTTCCATAACTGCCCACTCAATCAATGACTCTGTGGGCAGCTTGCTATTCAAGAGAATGTATTACAATGACACGACTAAATGCATTTTAAAATAAGAAAAACCAATCCAAAATAAATGCATGTAACAGCCAAGATACTTGGCCAACTAGCAATAAAAACCAGGAAATGGGGCCCTTGACACTTTCAGCACCCCAGGCTCAGGAACAGCGCCAGGTCCTTAGGGCCATAAAAGGTAAAAGGTCAAGGTTCCCCCGCACATGCGTGCTAGTCGTTTCCGACTCTAGGGGCCGGTGCTCATCTCCGTTTCAAAGCCGAAGAGCCAGTGCTTGTCCGAGGACGTCTCCGTGGTCATGTGGCCGGCATGACTAGACGCCAAAGGCGCACGGAACGCTGTTCCCTTCCCACCATAGTGCTCCCTATTTTTCTACTTGCATTTTTACGTGCTTTCGAACTGCTAGGTTGGCAGAAGCTGGGACGAGTAACAGGCGCTCGCTCTGTTACGCGGCACTCGGGATTCGACCCGGCAAACTGCCGACCTTCCGATCGACAAGCTCAGTGTCCTAACCCACTGAGCCACCGCATCCCCTCCTTTAGGGCTATAGGAAAGGCCAATCGGACCTCCAAAGGGTGGATGTTCCATAGGGCAGAAAAGCAAGATTCCAGCAAATCTGAGAAGGGCGGATATCCTGCTGTCTCTCTTAACTATCTGATTAGTTAGGGAGGATTTGTCTGTCCATCCATCTGTCCATCCGCCCACGTTTTTCTCTGTCTGTCTGTCTGTCTGCCTATCATCATCTATCTATCCATCTCTCTGTCTCATGTATCTATCATCTTTCTTTCTATCTGTCAATCTACCTATCAATCTATCATCTGTCATCTATCAATCTATGATTTATCTATGTCATCTCTCTATATCATGCCTATCTATCATCTGTTCTCAGTCTGTCTATCTATCCGTCATCTATCTATTCATCTTTCTGTCTCATCTATCTATCTTTCTTTATCTATCTATCTATCTATCTATCTATCTATCTATCTATCTTCTATCTATCTATCTATCTATCTATCTATCTATCTATCATCTATCTATTCATCTCTCTGTCTCATATATATATATATCCACCCACCTACCTATCCATCTATCCATCCACCCACCCAACTACCTACCTACCTACCTACCTGTCCATCTATCCAATCATCCATCCATCTATCCAATCATCCATCCATCTATCCAATCATCCATCCATCCATCCATCCATCCACCCACCCACCCACCCACCCACCCACCCACCCACCCATCTATCTATCTATCTATCTATCTATCTATCCATCCATCCATCCATCCATCCATCCATCCATCCATCCATCCATCTATCTGTCTCATTTAAGAGCCGTGTATCTCCCTCACAGCGGGACTTTGGCTGGGGTGCAATAAAATATCAAAAGCATAAAAACAGCATTTTAACATTTCAAAGAGGCAAGGGATATTAAAAATTAATTAAATGGAAGAGGAAGAGCATTTAATGGCGCTAACCAGCCCCCACAGCTGTGTGCTCTTCTGCACACACACACACACACACACACACACACACACACGCCCAAGCAAGGTTGCAGAGCCCTCTTTTTACACCCTTAGGGAAGGCCAAGGTAGTGCAACTCACCTGACCCCTGGGGAGAAAGGTGTCACTCAGGGCAGAGGCAGAGAATGCTCTTGGCCTGGACCCCACCAATTGGAATCCTTTGGCCGATGAGGTCCACAACATGCCTCCCCTCCCTAATCAGGTGGAGTGAGGTGATATAACATGATGAAGACAGTTCCATAGGTAGGCTGGCCCTATGCCAGGGGTAGGCAACCTTGGCTCTTTTCTGACTCGTGGACTTCAACTCCCAGAATTCCTGAGCCAGCATGGCTCAGCTTGGAAACCTCTCCCTGTCCCCTCAGTGTGGCTGGCTCAGGAATTCTGGGAGTTGAAGTCCACGAGTCAGACAAGAGCCAAGGTGGCCTACCCCTGGTATAGGGTCTCCTGCTTGAGCAGTGGTTGGACTAGAAGACCTCCAAGGTCCCTTCCAACTGTTACTCTGCCTTTGTATTTGCTGTCTCTTCTTCCTCTGAAACGTAGCCCCTCCCTTCTTGGAATCCAGACTACATTCCACTACAGCAGCATCACTTCCTCCCTTTTCCAAGGTCATTCTCATGTTCCATTTCACATATGGATATCTTCAATGGATAGGGCTGTTGAGTCAGCAAGCAAGAAACCTAGGGATTAAGGGTGAGGTGGGAGGGGGATACAGTGGTATTTTCATTAAAAGACACAGTAGCTGACATCCCATTTTGGAGTTACGTACTTCTTCCACTCTTTGTGGCAAGGTCTACCTGCTGATGCCCAGATCTCTCCTTTCCATTTTCCAGCTCCACTTCGGGCCCCAGTTTTATACCCCACTCAGGTCTGGAAATCCTGGGTGGAGCTGCAGTGGGAGAGGCTACCGTTGGAAGAACAAGGTGGCGAGATCCAGAATTACACCCTTTACTACAAGGAAGAGAAGAAGGATGACTATCGTAAGGAGAAACCTTATGCTTCTCAGCAAGGAGTTAGGTTTGGAATTTACAAGGAGACCTCAGGAAAGCGCCTCAGGTTGAAGTAGAGGCTGCATTTAATTCTTTCAGAAGTTTTTCCCTTCCATTTTTTAAAAAAAAACAAGTTTCTAGAATAAGTGTTTTTCAACCTAGGCAGCTTGAAGATGAGTGGACTTCAATTCCCAGAGTTCCCAGCCAGTTTTCAGATTCTTGCAAATTTGAAAGGGCAAATTTCCTGTTGTCTCTTTTAGCTACCTGATTAGTTAGGGAGGATTTGCCCATCTGTTCACCTAGCTGTCTATCTATCCATCTCTCTGTCTGTCTCATGTATCTATCATATTTCTTTCTATCTATTATCTGTCATACTTATCAATCTATCATTTATCTATGTCATGTCTCTAGCTCATGTCTCTATCATTTATCATCTGATCTCTGTCTATCTATCTATCTATCTATCTATCTCTATCAATCGATCTATCTTTCATCTGTCATCTATCAATCTATGATTTATGTCATGTCTCTATCTCATGTCTCTATTGTCTATCAACTGATCTCAGTCTGTCTGTCTGTCTATATCAATCGATCTATCTTTCATCTGTCATCCATCAATTTATCATTTATCTATGTCATGTCTCTATCTCTCTCATGTAACTCATTTATCATCTATCATGTGATCTCAGTATCTATCTATCTCTATCTTTCATCTATCTATATCTATCTCTGTCAATCAATCTATCTTTCATCTGTCATCTATCAATCTATGATTTATGTCATGTCTCTATCTCATGTCTCTATTATCTGTCATCTGAGCTCAGTCTGTCTATCTCTATCAATCGATCTATGTCTCTTTCATCTGTCATCTATCAATCTATCATTTATCTATGTCATGACTCTATCTCATGTATCTTATCTATCACGTGCTCAGTCTATATCTATCTATCTATCTATCTATCTATCTATCTATCTATCTATCTATCTATCTATCATCTGCCATCTATCAATCTATGATTTATGTCATGTCTCTATCTCACGTATCTATCATCTGATCTCTGTCTGTCTATCTATCTATCTATCTATCTATCTATCTATCTATCTATCTATCTATCTATCTATCTATCGACGAGAAGCCACTTAGGGAACAAGCAGATAAAAGATGAAGGAGCCGGCAAATGTGTAACAGGCATAGAAAGAAAGGTAGAAAAGATCCATCCTCAGATGATAAAAAGAGACGACGGGAGATTTTCACTTTCAGACTTGCAGGAATTCTGGGAAATGAAGTCCACGAGTCAAAAAGGGACCATCGTTCGCCACCTCTACTCTAGTGCAATGCATGTGACCTCTAATAAAGCTATGCTTTTCTCAACAAATAGAGCCAAGGACCATTCCTGTTTAGGGGTTTAAGTTTGTGTCAGGTCTGATAGGGACCCAGGTCTCTCCATGTCAGCCTTCCCAGGTAGACTAGGGGTTTAAAAAAAAACTAGATTTATTTGTTTGTTTATCTATTCATTCCTTCGTTCCTTCATTTGTGATGGCGCAATGGTTAGAATGCACTACTGCAGGCTCCTTCGGCTGACTGCTGGCTGCTCGCAGCCTCCCATCCTTCCGAGGTCGGTAATAATGAGGACTCAGATTGTTTTGGGGGGGGGCAATATGCTGACTCTGTAAACAGCTTAGGGAGAGCTGTAAAGCACTATGAAGCGGTATATAAGTCTTGAGTGTCATTGCTTTTACTTACTTATTTACTTGTTTACTCGTTTATTTATTCATCTTTCTATTTATTTATTTATTTATTTATTTATTTCTCATATAGCGACGACGCTACATTAGCTAGGAGACTACAGAGTGTTAATACAGAGTAGCTCGTTGTGTTTTTGGCTGCCTAAGACTGCTAGTCTGTTCGGTTCACATTCGCGCGTTATCCATAGTGCCCAACAGGGGGCGAACTAGCTCCACTCTATTGTAAGTCTCTGTCAACAGACTCTTGCAAGTCCTGAAAGTACAAGTCTCCCGCCATTTCCTTTACAGTGCCCCCCCCCAAAAAAAACCCTCCAGAGGGCCCCTTCTGAGCCTCTTTCCCCATCCGTTATGCAGGTCTGGGCTAGGTCCTCCCTTCTTTGACCGTTCCCTAGGATACATTCCTTTGGCCCATCTCTCAAGGTCTTTCTCTCACACCCACCCACTTCTAGCCCACCCACTTCACCGCCAGGCTGTCCTGAGCTTGCAGTTTATTCTTGAAACCTGCGCCCAACACTGTGCCCTAAGTACAGGTAGTCCTCGTTTTACAACGCTTCCTTGAGTGACCATCCGAAGTTACAACTGCACTGGAAAAAAGTGACTTATGACCATTTTTACACTCTTATGACCTTTATCATGAGATCAGAATTCAGACGCTTGGCCACCGACTGATATGTATGATGGTTGCAGTGCGCCGGGGTTGTCTGATCTCCTTTTGCGACATTCTGATGAACAAAATCAATAGGGAAGCCAGGTTCACCGTTGTCACTAACTTAACCACCGCGTTGATTCACCTAACAACTGTGGCAAAAAAAAAAAAGTTTGTATAATGGGGCAAAACTTACTTAACAACTGATTCGCTTAGCAACCAAAATTTTGGGCTCAATTGTGGTTGTAAGTCGAGGACTGTCTTTATAAAAGGCCAGCCCCTGTCCCCCCAGAGCTTGCATTGCCAAGGTCCACGGAGTCTTTGCGACTGTTCGTCTGGCCTCTCCCTGCTTCTTCCTTTCCAGGGGCTGTGGTGCTGGAGGGCACGGTGCATCGCCACGTCATCAATGGCTTGGCCCCTGGCTCAACCGTGAGGACGTACATAGTGACTGCCAATGAAGGTGGAAGCACCAGAGGATCCATCCTGTCTATCCGCACCAAGAATTACGGTGAGGATTGTTGAATGGAATGGAATGGAATGGAATGGAGTGGAGTGGAGTGGAGTGGAGTGGAGTGGAGTGGAATGGAATAATAAGAATAGAATAGAATAATAAGAATGGAACAGAATGGAGCAGAACAGAATAGAATAGAATAGAATAGAATAGAATAGAATAGAATAGAATAGAATAGAATAGAATAGAATAGAATAGAATAGAATAGAATAGAATAGAATAGAATGGAATGGAATGGAATGGAATGGAATGGAATGGAATGGAATGGAATGGAATGGAATGGAATGGAATGGAACGGAACGGAACAGAACAATAAGAATAGAATAGAATAATAAGAATGGAATGGAATGGAATGGAGTGGAGTGGAGTGGAACGGAACGGAACGGAACGGAATGGCACAATAAGAATAGAATAGAATAGAATAGAATAGAATAGAATAGAATAGAATAGAATAGAATAGAATAGAATAGAATAGAATAGAATAGAATAGAATAGAATAGAATAGAATAGAATAGAATAGAATATGGAATGGAATAGAATGGAATAGAATGGAATAGAATAGAATAGAATAGAATAGAATAGAATAGAATAGAATAGAATAGAATAGAATAGAATAGAATAGAATAGAATAGAATAGAATAGAATAGAATAGAATAGAATCTTTATTGAGAATAGAATAGAATAGAATAGAATAGAATAGAATAGAATAGAATAGAATAGAATAGAATAGAATAGAATAGAATAGAATGGAATGGAATGGAATGGAATGGAATGGAATGGAATGGAATGGAATGGAATGGAATGGAAATGAAGCTCCACTCGGAGCCGCACTCACCCACCGCTTGCACGGGACCTTCCCCTCTCCCTCCCTCCCCCCCCGCCAACCAGTCTGCAAAGCTGGAAAGGGAGACCACTGCTTTATGTTATTCCAATTTCCACTCGTTAAATTAATAGATGGGCCCAGGCAAAGTCTCCCCACCACAACCTCTGGATTTCCAAGTGTCTCTCTGACTCCAGGTACATTCTTAGAACATAGACATGATCGGAGACCACAGCCTGGTATTTAATATGATCTGGAACAGGGGCCCCCAACCCCCAGTCTGTAGACCAGTACTGGGCCACGGCATGCCAGCAACCGGTCCGCAGAAACAAGCAAAGCCCCATCCGTGGGATGCAGGCACTACACAAAACCACGCACCCTACGGTTTGCGGGGAAAAACCTCTCTCCACGGAACCGGTCCCTGGTTCCCAAAAGGCTGGGGACCTCTGATCTAGATATTTTTTTTTAATGTGTTATTGTCTGCAAGCCCACAGAGTTTGCTTGTGTGTGTGTGTGAGAGAGAGAGAGAGAGACAGAGAGAGACAGACAGAGACAGAGACAGCGACAGAGAATGGTTGGGTGCATCGATAGATAAAAAAGATGAATAAAGAAATACACAGACAGAGAGACAGGGGAATTCTGGGAGTTGAAGTCCACATATCTTAAAGTTGCCAAGATTGGGAAAAGGTAAAGGTAAAGGTCAAGGTCAAGGTTCCCCCGCACATGCGTGCTAGTCGTTTCCGACTCTAGGGGCTGGTGCTCATCTCCGTTTCAAAGCCGAAGAGCCAGCGCTTGTCCGAGGACGTCTCCGTGGTCATGTGGCATGACTAGACGCCAAAGGCGCACGGAACGCTGTTACCTTCCCACCGTAGTGGTCCCTATTTTTCTACTTGCATTTTTACATGCTTTCGAACTGCTAGGTTGGCAGAAGCTGGGATGAGTAACAGGCGCTCACTCTGCTACACGGCACTCGGGATTCGACCCGCCAAACTGCCAACCATCTGATCAACAAGCTCAGTGTCCTAACCCACTGAGCCATCGCCTCCCTCATAGTGACATACGATTGATTGGGAAACGCTGCACTAAATTCTCCCGGCAATCTAAGAAAGAGTCAGAAGCTGTTTTTCTGGCTGCTCTGTCATCCTCCAGCTTGGTGGCATTCACACAAGACGTTTGTATCCCAAGCCAGATAAACAAACCTGAATTGTCAAACATCCATCATCTGCAAGCCAGATGGCTTAACAGTGGGCTTGTTCACACAGCCTGCTGAGGCAAGAATCCAACCATCTCTATTTTAGGCCGCTTTGAGTGGGTTGTGTGAATGAAAACCTGTATCTTTAAAAAAAGAAAAAGTGCCTATGTGAGTTCTTAAAATCCTCTTTCACCTAAGCCTTTTTTTCTCTTTTTCTCCAGACTACAGGGAAGTTGAAATCCTGCTCTCCGTTTTTTGCATAGGATTCATCATTCTCCTCACGGGAACTCTGGTCTGCATTACCAGACATCAATCGTATGTCAATAAGGACTGTATTTTCAATTTATCCTTGTCATTCCTTATGTCTGTCTGTCTGTCTGTCTGCCTGCCTGCCTGCCTGCCTATCTATCTATCTATCTATCTATCTATCTATCTATCTATCTATCTATCTATCTATCTATCTATCTATCTATCTATCTACGTGCCTCCAGAAGCAATCAATGCTCCAACACTGGAAGTTTTTAAGAAGAGACTGGACAGCCATTTGTCTGAAACGATATAGGGGTTCCTGCCTGAGCAGGGGGGTGGACTAGTTGACCTCCAAGGTCCCTCCCAACTACTACTACTACTACTACTACTACTACTACTACTATTATTATTATTATTATTATTATTATTATTATTATTATTATTATTATTATTATTATTATTATCTCTCATCTATCTTCTATCCATGTCATCTTTCTCATTTATCTGTCATTTCTTTCTTTCTTTCTATCATCTGTCATCTATCAATCTATGATTTATCTATGTCATGTGTCTATCTCTCTCATGTATCTATCATCTATCATTTGATCTGTCTCCCTCTCTCTCTCTCTCTCTCTCTCTCTCTATGTCTCTATGTCTTTATCTATTATCTATCTACAGTATATCTATGTATTTATGTCATTATCTATCTATCTATGTCTCTATTATCTACCTATTTATCTGTATGTCATTGCTCTTTGTCTCTCATTCATGTATCATCTTTCATCTATATCATCTGTCATCTATCAATCTATGATTTGTCTATGTCATGTCTCTATCTCTCTCATGTATCTATCATCTATCATTTGATCTGTCTCCCTCTCTATCTATCTATCTCTCTCTCTATCTCTCTATCTCTCTATGTCTTTATATATCTACAATATATCTATCTATGTATTTATGTCATTATCTATCTATGTCTCTATTATCTACCAATCTATCTGTATGTCATTGCTCTTTGTCTCTCATTCATGTATCATCTTTCATCTATATCAGACATGTCAAACACAAGGCCCGGGGGCCGGATCCGGCCCGCGAAGTGGTTTCATGTGGACCGCGAAGCCATCCTGGAAACAGTGAGGGAACGGCCCCCACTGCCTTGGCTCTGGCCCAGAGACCCTCCTTTTGCCAGAGACACTCAGATCTGTCCCACTCCTGCCCAGGCCCCCATAGGCACCCTTGATGCGAACGATGTAGAGCTGGCAACGCCCACCCAGTAGGCCATATGCACTCTAGCCACGCCCACCCAGTAGGCCACGCCCACCCTGGCCATACCCACCCGGCCCCCTGAGGGCAACCCCAATGCTGATGCGGCCCTCAATGAAATTGAGTTTGACACCCCTGATCTATCTCATCTGTCATCTATCAATCTATCATTTATCTGTCATGTCTCTATCTCTCTCATGTATCACATCTATCATCCGTCATCTGATCTCTCTCTCTCTCTCTCTCTCTCTCTCTCTCTCTCTCTCTGTATCTATCATCTATCTATCATTTGTCTGTATCTATCTAGTAATCTATCTAAATCTATGAATTATCTATCTATCTATCTATCTATCTATCTATCTATCTATCTGTCATCAACTGTCCATCAAGTAGATCTTTAATATGAGAAAGGGAGGAGTCAGGGGGTGGGGCTTATTGGGTTCTCAGGGGGAGTGCCTCTTAATGGATGGAACTACAAAGGGAAAATTTTGTAGTGTGCTAGAATTCGTATCTGCAGATTCTGCATTGAGTTCCTTTTAGGCTTCAGGAATTGGGAACCAGCAGTGGGTTAGGACACTGAGCTTGTCGATCAGAAGGTCGGCAATTTGGCAGGTCGAATCCCGAGTGCCACGTAGCAGAGTGAGCGCCTGTTACTCGTCCCAGCTTCTGCCAACCTAGCAGTTTGAAAGCACATAAAAAATGCAAGTAGAAAAATAGGGACCACTCCGGTGGGAAGGTAACAGCGCTCCGTGCGCCTTTGGTGTCTAGTCATGCCGGCCACATGACCACGGAGACGTCCTCGGACAAGCGATGGTTCTTCAGCTTTGAAACAGAGATGAGCACCGGCCCCTAGAGTCAGAAACGACTAGCACGCATGTGCGGGGGAACCTTTACCTTTACCTTTTTACAAATATAAAACGAGAATACACTTTTAGGACAAAATGCACTT
>NC_139512.1:10521353-10710160 GCF_947247035.1 Vipera ursinii
GGTTTCTAGCAAAAAAAATACCCATGGCGGATAACAAGTTCATTTAACGTCTGTGGTATTTGTTAAGGAATTTGTTGTGCAGAGGTCTCCTTGTGCTACCAAAGAGTTGCACAGACAAGGAAGGGTACTGAGCGCTACTAGCTCCCTCTTATGGCCATGAGAACACTTACACACCCATTGGCCAATTAACATCTTAAAGTCATAACATCATGGTTAATATATTTTCAACCCAACATTGTAGGCTAACACCATATGCCTAACAGTATTTGCTTAATGACCACCTTCACTTAATGACTGCCAGCTTTGCTTAACAACCGCCACATAAAAAATGCAAATAAAATTGGGCTGATTATGTGATGACCTGCTTCATAATTTTACGATCCCAATTCTGAGCTCAATTACACTCATAAATTGAGGTGTATCTGTACCAAATACAAACTTGTAGTGGGTGAAACGGATAGCCTGGCTAATTGGACAAAATGGGATTTATAGTTTCACCCATTTACTGGGTGCAGGATTGGGAGCTACAAAGAACTATAGGTAGTCCTCAAGTTACAACTATTCATTTAGTGCAAGGGTCTTCAAACTTGGCAACTTTTAGGACTTGTGGACTTCAACTCCCAGAATTCCTCAGCCAGCCAGGGAGTTGAAGTCCACAAGTCTTAAAAGTTGCCAAGTTTGAAGACCCCCGATTGAGTGTATGTGCAGTTACAACAGCACTGAAAAAGTGACATGATCGTTTTTCACACTTACGACCGTCGCAGCTTGGAGCACACCAAGCTATTCGTGGCACTGGATGTGCTGTGCCTGGTGGTCAGTAAGGACCCCCCCTCCCTCTCGGATACTTGACAACTGGCTCATATTTATGACGGTTGCCGTGTCCCACGGTCACGTGGCCATCTTTTGCGACCATCTGACAAGCAAAATCGGTGGGGGAAAGCCAGATTCACTTAACAACCTTGTTGCTAACGTAACAACTGCAGTGATTCGCTTAAGCACTGTGGCAAGAAAGGTCCCATTTTAGGACAAAACTCAGTTAACCAACGTCTCACTTAGCAACCTACCTTTTGGGCTCAATTGCCGTTGTGAGCTGAGGACTATCTCTATGTGGAAAATAACAATGAAAAGCATCAAGGAGTTTTGGAACAAATTCAAATCAAATTCAAACTTAACACTTCTTCCCCCTATCACAGGCATGTCCAAAGTCCGGCCCGCGGGCCATTTGCGGCCCGCGGGGCGGTTTAATACGGCCCGCAACAGCCCTCCCTGCTGTATGTAAATGCGGCCCTCCCACGGCCCTCCCTTCTGATTGAGGGCCGCCCTTCGGGAGCTGCTCCCGCCTCCCCCACTGAGGGGCCGCCCCAGGAAGCGCAGGCCGGCCCAGCTGCCGCCCCCACACCGCCAGCCAGGCTCCGGGGCTCCACGCGGCTTCCTCCGCCTCCTCTTCCTCCACCAGGCCTGCTCGGGGCCCTGGGTGGCTCCAGTTCGCAGGGGAAGCCCGCGGAGAGCGGATCGCGCCCTCATCCCGGCCGGAGCGCAGCCCAGAGGAGGAGCCGCTGGGCCGGGCATGCCCTGAGCGGCCGGGGGTCTCCGGTCGGGCCATACGGCACTGTGGGCGAGGTGGGGGTGGCCGGCGGGGGTCTCGGCCTGCCTGCCCATCCCGCTGAGCACCTTCCCTGCATGCCACGGCGGCTCTGGCGGCACTGGGGCTCCTGGGCGCGGGGGCTCCGGCGGTGCCGGGCTGGCTGCTCTGGTACCACAAGGACCTGAGCCGGGCGGCGGCCGAGGAACTGCTGGCGTGGGCCGGGCGGGCCGGCAGCTTCCTGGTGCGTGACAGCGAGAGCGTGGCTGGCGCCTTTGCCCTCTGCATGCTGTGAGTCCGGGGACCCGCGGGCGCCGCCTTGGGGACGGGCCGTGGGAGGGAGGGAGGGGAGGGGAGGGGGCCAGGGCGCGCCTGCAGAACACTCCCCCCCGAGGCTGGGCATTCCGTGGTGGCGGCCCCGGAGCCTGGAGCGGGGTCTGTCCAAGCCTCCGATTTCTTTCTTTCTTTTCTCTCTTTCTTTCTTTCTTTCTTCTTTCTTTCTTTCTTTCTTTCTTTCTTTCTTTCTTTCTTTCTTTCTTTCTTTCTTTCTCTCTCTCTTTTCTCTTTCTTCTTCCTCTCTCCTGCCTCCATTCTCTCTTCTTTCTTCCTTCCTTCCTTCCTTCCTTCTCTCTTTCTCCTTCCCTGCCTCCCCCCATTCATCCTTTCTCCTCCCTGTCTCCTTCCCTCCCTTTCTCCCCCCCTCCCCCTCTCAGCCCTGCCTGGCGCTGGAGTCCCGGGGGTGACCTTCCGCCATGGAATCCGAGACGACTTTTTCAGCTGCAGAAATGTCAGCCTCCCGGGACAGGCTGGGCGACCCCCCGGCGGGGAGAGGTGACTCCCCTCCCCCTTCTAGTGGCTTTCCCGACTCCGGCCGTGCCGATCTGCCGCTCCTCCGGTGGGTTGAAGGGCCGGCTGCCTGGCCGAACCGCCGTGCTTCTTCCCCTCGCCCCGGGCTTGGCGCGGCATCTGTGCCAGTGCAGCGAGGCTGACGGTGTGCGCCTGGCCTGGCTGAGCGCGTGGCGGTTCAGCCAGGCAGGAAAAGGTGCAGGAAGCGGCCGCCGCCTGGTAACGGCGCCCGGGCTCACAACGTGGAGGCGGCGAGCAAGCGCGCGCTCAGGTCGAGGCGGCCGCGGTCCAGTGAGGGAAGAGCGCCGAGGGAGTGGCCGGCCGGGCTGCGCTGCTGCCGAGCAAAGCTTGGCCGGAGCGCCCGCTCTGCTCTGCCTGGCGCCAGCTCAGAGACTCCGCCCGCCAGGCCCTTCTCCCACTCAGCCAGGCCAGGCGCGCACCATCAGCCTCGCTACACCGCCTCCACGTTGTGAGCCCGGGCGCCGTTACCAGGCGGTGGTCGCTTCCCGCACCTTTTCCTGCCTGGCCGAACCGCCGCGCTCTTCCCCCCCTGCCCCAGGCTTGGCGCAGCGTCTGTGCCGGTGCAGCGAGGCTGACGGTGCGCGCCTGGCCTGGCTGAGCGGGAGAAGGGCCTGGCGGGCGGAGTCTCTGAGCTGGCGCCAGGCAGAGCAGAGCGGGCACCCCGGCCGAGCTTTGCTCGGCAGCAGCGCAGCCCGGCCAGCCACTCCCTCGGCGGTCTTCCCTCACCGGACCGCGGCCGCCTCGCCCTGAGCGCGTGCTTGCTCGCCGCCTCCACGTTGTGAGCGCGGGCGCTGTTACCAGGCGGCGGCCGCTTCCCGCACCTTTTCCTGTCTGGCCGAACCACCACGCTCCTCCCCCCGCCGCGGGCTTGGTGCGGCGTCTGTGCCGGTGCAGCGAGGGCACGCCTTCTTTGCCGCCGGAGCTGCCCCAGTTTCGAAGCCCTCTGGCTCCCCTGGGCGAAGGCGACATCCAGGGAAGGGCGGGTGTCTCTGTGTGTGTGTGTGTGTGTGTGTGCACGTGCGCGCATTCTGTGTTTCACAGCCATTTTATGGGCTGGGATGTGGGGAGCTGGACAGGGGTAGGTAGGGCCCTGGCCTAGCAGAATTTGTGAAGTGGTGGAAGTGTGTGAGCTGTTACCAGAGAGTCTGACCTTGTCAAAGTAAGTTTGACAAGGTCAGACTCTCTGGTAACAGCTCACACAGTAAGTTTTTTTAAAAAAATTATTTAAAATACATTGTGAAAACTCAGCTGTCAGTTGATCTTATGTTATAAAATGAAAAGTATGCCATTTGCAATTAACTTGGCATAAAATAATTCATTTGCATTTAATTGTAATTGTTCAAAGAATGTTCGGAAAAATGTTCGGCCCTCCAGCATGTTCACTTCATCCAATCTGGCCCTCTTTGAAAAAAGTTTGGACACCCCTGCCCTATCACATCGCACTGCACCCTCGTTGTGTTCTTTGCAAATGAATTGGAGGAGAACAGGGGTCCCCAACCTGTGGGCCGTGGCATGTGCGCTCACACCCCCTCACTTGTGCTAGTGCCATGACCACAGGGTGCAAAAACAGAACACCACGCCATGGGGCACAAAAGCAGGCTGCCGCTGCATCTCAGGGCACAAAAATGGGACACCACCACACCTTGGCGCAAAAACAGGATGCCACCGCCATGCCTCAGGGCACGAAAATGGGGCACCTCTGCGCTGCGGGGTGCAAAAACAGGCCACTGCTGCGCTGTAAGGTGCAAAAATGGATGCCGCTGTGCCGTGGGGCATGGAAGCAGACCACTGCCACGCAACAGAGCACAAAAATGGGCACTGCCATGCCACAGGGCACAAACATGGACGCCACCACGCTGCGGGGCATAGAAACAAAGCGCTGCGCCACACAAGAACTGGGCAGGGCTGGCGAGTATCACCTGGGTGCAGCCCTGCCCCGTTCACAGCGCACATGTGCCTGCGGTGCGGACGCATGTGCCATGCACACATGTGAAATGCTTCCCCCTCCCTTTTCCTCTGGTCCGCCAACTGACAAAGGTTGGTGACGTCTGGACTAGAACACCTCCAAGGTCCCGTCCCAATTCTATTTTTTTAAATATATATTTTATTGTTTTTTTAAACTAACAACCTGGTGCTTAGTAAACAGCATTCACATTTCACAACAATCAATAATAGTCAATTTCTATCATGTCGTATTCTACATAACAGCTTTCCTTGATTTTCTCTCCTTCCCATATTGTTCTCGTTTGCAAACATTAGGTTAATACAGTTCTTAGTATTTTAATAACAAAGAGGTTAAATATAAACATTTTTCTAACATTTATCCAGCTAAAAAAAGGTAAAGGTTCCCCCGCACATGTGTGCTAGTCATTTCTGACTCTAGGGGCTGGTGCTCATCTCCGTTTCAAAGCCGAAGAGGACACCTGTCCGAGGATGCCTCCGTGGTCATGTGGCCGGCATGACTAGACGCCAAAGGCGCACAGAACACCGTTACCTTCCCACCGGAGTGGTCCCTATTTTTCTACTTGCATTTTTACGTGCTTTTGAACTGCTAGGTTGGCAGAAGCTGGGACGAGTAACAGGCGCTCACTCTGTTATGCGGCACTCGAGATTTGACCCGCCAAACTGCCGACCTTCTGATCGACAAGCTCAGCGTCCTAACCCACTGAGCTGCCGCGTCCCTTACACTACTCAGAATACAGCGGACTGCCAACTTATTTATTAACTTATTTATTACCTTATTTATGAACTTCCCATTTGCCTCTTTCTTTCCCCTTTGGACAGGGCCAGACCTGGGTGCAGGCCACGGTGGGAGAGTGGCCTGTTCTACATCGGCAGCCCCTAGAGGTGGGAGCTCTGTGGGTGCTGCCCCACCCAGGGTGGGCATTTTGGACCATCCCCGGAGGCAGACTCGCGCCCCGTTGTGAGAGGACGGGTTGTGGTGTGCCCCTGGGAGCATCCAACCAAGTGGCAGTTGGTTGGTGGATGGCCCAGATGTCCCACTCCTTGCCTTCGATCCTCCGGTTGGTTTTAACTATTGGACTGCCCTCTCTGGACTTGCTGACTGTATGCTTCGATATTCCGATACGGACTTGCTCGCCCTCAGGGGTGCCCCCCTCTCCTGGGTGCGTCCTGCCTTCTTTTCTATCCCTAATCTCGATGAGGGGCCCAATTATTGGGACCCTGAGAGATGGCCGGGTAAGGCCAGGGGTTCTCGACATAAATTTAATAAGAGGCCCCTGGTTAATTTTTTAGTCAAATTTTTTAGGGGGTTGGGGAGGGGGGTGGGGGGTAGTGGTTGTCTGGCGGTGGGGGGTAGCCAAACAACTTTGTTGCAGGCCAGGCCTGGGTCTGACGGTGTTCGGGGGGAGCGGGTTGTGGTTACATCTGGGGCTCATGAGCGGGTCGTGGGATTACCAATTCCCACGACGGGGAACGGCAGCAGGCGGATAGACAGGGGGCCATATCGTTACCGGGAGGGCCGTCTCCGCTGTCTACAAGCGGTGAGGCGCTCCGACCCTCTGGTTCTTCCCCGAGGTCCCGGGAGCGGGGATGTGCAGCCTCCTGAGCTCCGGCTGGTGTACCTGAATGCCAGGTCCGTGGTTAATAAAGCTCCCCTCGTTAGGGATTTAGTTGAGGGTGAGCATGCGGACCTGGCTTGCATCACGGAGACTTGGTTGGGCCTAGAGGGTGGGGTCCCTTTGGTTGACCTCTGCCCACCAGGCTTCCGGGTGCTACACCGGCCACGAGCTCAAGGTAGGGGTGGGGGAGTGGCGGTTACCATTAGGGAGACCTTATGTCCGCGGGAGACCACCGTTCTTCAGATAGTCGGGTGTGAGTCTCTCTTTATGAGATTTGGTCCTGGGGCGCAGTTGGGCTTGCTGCTGGTGTACATTTCGCCTAGTCGTACAGCGGCAGCCCTGCCCGAGCTGCTCGATATCCTCTCGGGTTTGGTGGTTGAGTTTCCCAATCTTATAGTTTTGGGAGACTTCAATCTACCATCCCTGGGAGGTTCATCTGAGCTAGCTCGGGAGTTCATGGCTTCCATGGCGGCCATGGACCTGACGCAAGTAATTTCAGAGCCAACTCATGAGGGAGGCCACACCCTTGACCTGATTTTTTTATCTAGACGGTGGTTGGATGATCTAGGTGGGGGCTCTCCATTTATTATGCCCCTGTCATGGACCGATCATCATCTCCTGCGGCTGGTCTTCCGTTTTGCCACCCCCCGCCGTGGGGGTACGGAGCCGATTAGATGGTACCGCCCCAGACGCTTAATGGATCCTGATAGATTCCAAGCGGCGCTGGGGTCCCCACCTGCCTCCACTGCTCACAGCTCGGCTGATGCCTTAGTGGAAGCCTGGGAAAGGGCAGCCGCTGAGGCACTTGACCGGGTTGTACCCTTGCGGCCCCTGACCCGGCGCAGATCCCAGCGAGCTCCATGGTTTTCCGCGGAGCTCCGGGAGATGAAGCGTCGGAAACGGGGCCTAGAGAGCTGCTGGAGGTCTAGCCGATCCGAACCCGACCGGTTGCGGTTAAGAACCTATATTAGGTCTTATCTCGCAGCGATGAGGGTGGCGAGGTGTAATTACTTCTCTACCCTCATCGCGTCCGCAGATAATCGCCCGGCCGCCTTGTTTAGGGTGACTCGCTCACTTTTTAATCAGGAGGTGAGGGAGGATCCCTTGCAAGGTCGTGCCGAGGAATTTAGTCAACATCTGTCGGATAAAATCGCTCGGATTCGGACCGGTTTGGACTCCAGCTGGGCAGAGTCAGGCGATCAGGACACGGGCGGCCTTGTCAATGTTATCTGGGAAGAGTTTGATTCTGTGACCCCTGATGAAGTGGACAGGATTATGGGGAGGCTGAGCTCCTCCACATGTTTGTTGGACCCGTGCCCTTCCTGGCTGGTTTATGCAGCTAGGGAGAGGACACGAGGCTGGCTCCAGGCGGTTATATCTGCTTCTCTGAGTGAGGGTTATTTCCCCACCGTCTTGAAGGAGGCGGTGGTGAGACCTCTCCTCAAGAAGCCTGCCCTGGACCCAGCTGTTTTGAACAACTTTCGTCCAGTCTCCAACCTTCGCTTTCTTGCGAAGGTTGTTGAGAGTGTGGTGGCGCATCAGCTCCCTCTGGTCCTGGATGAAGCGGATTATCTGGACCCTTACCAATCGGGTTTCAGGCCCGGGTACAGCACGGAGACGGCATTGGTCGCTCTGGTGAATGATCTCTGGAGGGCGCGGGATAGGGGACATTCCTCTGTCCTAGTCCTATTAGACCTCTCAGCGGCTTTCGATACCATCGACCATGGTATCTTGCTGCGGCGTCTCAGGGGATTGGGAGTGGGAGGCACAGTTCTTCAGTGGTTCTCCTCCTATCTCCTGGGACGTTCGCAGTCGGTGTTGGCAGGGGGGCAGAGATCGGCCCCTAGGTCTCTCGTTTGTGGAGTTCCTCAGGGGTCGGTTCTCTCGCCTCTCCTGTTCAACATCTATATGAAACCGCTGGGTGAGATCATTCGTGGTTTTGGAGTTGGGTATCATCAGTATGCCGATGATACCCAACTTTTCTTTTCGACCCCAAACCACCCCAGTGATGCCCTCGCCGTGATGTCCCGTTGCCTGGAGGCGGTTCGGGTCTGGATGGGGAGGAACAGACTTCAGCTCAACCCTGACAAGACTGAGTGGCTGTGCATTCCGGCATCCCGGGACATTCAAAATGTCCCATCTCTTTCTATGGGGGGTGAGCTTTTACCCCCCGTGGATAGGGCTCGCAACTTGGGAGTCCTCCTAGATTCACGGCTCACCTTGGAAGATCATATAGTGGCCGTGACTAGGGGGGCTTTCGCCCAGGTTCGCCTGGTGCGCCAGTTGCGGCCCTATCTGAACCGGGATGCCCTGTGTACGGTCACTCATGCGCTCGTGACCTCTCGCCTTGACTACTGTAATGCTCTCTACATGGGGCTTCCCTTGAAGACCACTCGGAGGCTCCAACTGGTACAGAATGCGGCCGCGAGAGTTGTCTTGGGAGTTTCCCGGTACTCCCATGTTACACCTTTGCTCCGCGAGCTGCATTGGTTACCAGTTGTCTTTCGGGTGAGGTTCAAGGTGTTGGTTACGATCTTTAAGTCCCTACATGGCATGGGTCCGGGGTACCTCAGGGACCACCTGCTGCCGGCATCGATTCCCCTCCGCCCTGTGCGTTCCCACAGAGAGGGCCTCCTCAGGGTGCCGCCAGTCAGGGAATGCCGACTGGCGGCCCCCAGGGGGAGGGCCTTCTCTGTGGGCGCTCCGGCATTATGGAATCAACTGCCGGTGGAGCTCCGGATGGCACCAGACCTCCGAACTTTCCGTCGGGGCCTGAAGACCCACCTGTTTGAAATAGCTGGTCTGGCCTGATGGGGGATTATGGGTTTTTAATTGTTTTTAAATTTGTATTATCGTTTTAATTGGGCATGGGTTTAATCCTTTTTTAATTTTTGTATTGTCTTTTTTTTATATATGCCCTGTGAACCGCCCTGAGTCCCTACCAAGGAGAAGGGCGGTATATAAATCAAATAAACTATAAACTATAAACTATAATAAGAAAGAAAAAGAATAAAAACATATATTTCTCAAATTAAAATTCATTTATATCCCCCAATTTTTTTTCCATTTTTTTAACTCTATTCCCTTCCCTTCCAATTCTATTTATTATTCTCTTATTCTGTCTCCTTCCCACTCAGCCCAGTTTTTGAGCCTGCAATTGTACATTTCCAACACCAGAGGGCAAAGCTGCTCCATGGCTTTCAATAGCTTGCCAGTTCGAAGAAATCCCCAAATCCCAAATTCTATCAAACGTGGCAGGTTCCCCCTAATTCTCCTACATAATTTTTTTTTCTTATTTAGAAGCAATGAAATAAATTATGGTTCCAGTTGTAAAGGATTGGCTGTTTTAAGCTTCGCGGAACTTTTTCAGTGGGTCCCAAGAAAAATCCAGGGATATCCAGAAGGTCTGTTGGTATTCTCATTTCCATCCTCTGCTGACATTTAAGGGAAACATCTGAAGGTAGTCCTCGACTTACAACCACAGTTGAGCCCAAGGTTTCCGTTGCTAAGTGAGAGAGCCATTAACTGAGCTTTGCCCCCATTTTACAACCTTCTTGGTCACGGTTGCTAAGTGAATCTCTGCAGGTGTTAAGTCGCAACACCGTTGTTAAGTCAAGCCGGCTTCTCCCACTGACTTTGCTTGTCAGAAGGTTGCAAAAGAGGATCACGACGATTAAATCTAACCCATTTTCTGGCACAGAAAAAAAAAGTGTCTCAAAGTTGAGACGCCTTGCAAACAGGGGGATTAAAAATCCCACCACTGAAACGCCGAAGAAATCTTCCTGTTTCTTCCCCCGCCAATAATTTTCTTCAAGATTATATTATACAACTCTAGGATAAATACAGGTTTAAAAAAGGAAGTCCGTTAAGGCAGAGGCCCCCAACCTTTTGGGCACCAGGGACCGGTTCCGTGGAAAGAGGTTTTTCCGTGGACCGGACAGTGTGTGGTTTTGTGTGCTGCCTGCATCCCACGGATGGGACTTTGCTTGTTTGTGTGGCCCAGTTGCTGGCATGCCCACAGCCCGGTACGGTCCACGGACCAGGGGTTGGGGACCCCTGCTTTAAGGCAGTCCTTGCCTTATGACCATTTACTTAGTGACCCTTCGAAATTACAGTGGCACTGGAAAAAGTGACTTATGACCAATCCTCGCACTTATGACCACCGCAGCATCCCCATGGCCACAGGGTCAGAATTCAGCCAGGTGGCCAAAAGCATTTCATTTACAAGAGTTGTCGTGTCCTGGGCTCACCTGATTGGCGTTTGCGACCTTCCCTGCTGGCTTCTGACAAGCAAAGTCAAGAGGGGGGAGGAGCCGGATTTGCTTAACGACTGATTTACTTAATAGCCGCCATGATTTGCTTAACAACAGTGACAGGAAAGGTCATAAAATCAGGCGTGGTGCGCTTCACGACCATCCTGCATGGCAATGGAAATTCTGGTCCCAACTGTGGTCATAAGTCGAGGACTACTATAGAGAGAGAGAGAGAGAGAGAGAGAGAGAGAGAGAGAGAGAGAGAGAGAGAGATAAGAGAGAGAGATATGGATAGATGATAGATAGATAAAGATGGAGAGAGGAAAGAATATTTGACTAATAAAATACTTGATTAAAATACTAAGCTTTTTGATAATACAGAGATGATTAGAGAGAGAGAGAGAGAGAGAGGGATGGATGGATAATAGATAGATAGATAGATAGATAGATAGATAGATAGATAGATAGATAGATAGATAGATAAGATAGATAAAGATGGAGAGAAGAAAGAATATTTGACTAATTAAATACTTGATTAAAAAGCTAAGGTTTTGATGATAGATGGAGATGATAGATAGATAGACAGACAGACAGATAGAAGATAGATATAGAAGATAGATCAGATAGACAGATCACAGGTAGATGACTAAGATAGATAGATAGATAGATAGATAGATAGATAGATAGATAGATAGATAGATAGATAGATGATAGATATAAACATAGACCGATAGACTGACAGATGAGAGAGAGAGAGACTGACAGATAGATTGGCAGAGAGACTGACAGAAATATAGATATTGACAGATAAATGGATAGAGACAGACAGACAGACAGATGTCAATTTGTAATTTTTTTTAAAGGAGGGTATATAAAGAAAATAAAGCAAAAAGCAAAATGTTCCCCTTCCTTTCCAGCAAATAAAAATATTCCTGGGTTTTTAATGTTGAAAAAATGGGTAGCAAAGTTTAATTTGTAGAAATAATAATAATAATAAGAAGAAGAAGAAGAAGAAGAAGACTGCTGGGTAAATATTAGTGAAATTGCTATCCAGCCAGGGGTCAAGGTTAAGAGGAAATTGTGTTCTTTTATTTTAAATATGGAGGATGGGTAACTCGAGATATTTCGTGGATTTATAGATCTGCAAAATATTATGACTTTCAATTGTTTAACATCCCTGGGGGGGGGAAACCCCAGCAACTTAACTCTGATCTCTGCCCAAAATTATACTGCTGTGTAATTCTGAAGTAAACAGAAACGGCTTTTTCCATAGATGGATGTCAGTGATTCAGAAGGAATCGCTGGCTTCTGCATTTTTTTCCGCTTCAGTATTTGACTGAGTTCACACAGCACCCCAAACCAGAGTTTTCTTTAAGCAGGGGTTGTTGTTTTTTGAACACAGTCTCCAACATTGGCCACATTCACACAAATAAGATGCTAGAGGTGAGGACCCTGAGTTTGCTTAGTTCAGGAATCCATGTTGAAGCATTTCTGATAAATGATTGTGTGAAGTCATCCAGGGAAGGAGAACTTGTGAGCTTGTGGTTTCCAAAGACTGAAATGTTCTTGGTGTTTTGGGATCTGCCTTCCTTTAACTTCATTATTCCACATCTGGAATGAGAGATATCTGATCCTGAATTTGTGCTAACCTTCCAGAGACTTCAGGAATGTTCTTGGAGTTAAGTCCAACTTTTTTTTCTCAGAGCTAAATAATTTCTCCCAATCTTTTTTTCATTGCTTTTAATTTTCACTCCTCTCCTCATTTATGTCAGTATTCCTCAATCTCTGCAACTTTAAGAGGGGTGGACTTCAACTCCCAGGATTCCCCAGTCAGCCATGCTGGCTGGGGAATCCTGGGAATTGAAGTCCATACATCTTAAACTCGTTGAGATCCAGAAATATTGATCCACACTGCCCTCTTCTGATTTCTCTCTTTCTTAAGTGGGATACCTGGACTCATTAGGACAGTTTGCCCAAGCTTAGCCATTTTAAGATATGTGGACTTCAACTCCCAGAATACCTAGCAGCCTTGGGTATTCTGGGAGTTGTAGTTCATATGTTTTAAAATGGCTAAGGTTGGGAAACATTGCATTAGGAGGACCTGTGATGGAAAATGGCCAAAGCAGAAGAAAGAATAATGACTTCCAATGTTTTAGAAACTAAATTTTTGCTGATTCAAGCCAGGATATCAAAACAGAATTGTGCTCCATCGCACGCATTGCCTAAAGGCAGAAAACAAGTCATGCCTTATCATTATCTTTTCCTCAGAGACAACAGAGATCAACCCAGCTTTAACCGAGTCTAGAAAGCCACTAAGTCATCACTTGTGGCTTGCAAACCACACCGCATAAATTTGCAAATGCCAGGAAGTTGAAATCGAACAAAACTGCATCAAGGCTGAGTCTAAGGCAAGGGTAGGCAACCTTGGCTCTTTTAAGATTCGTGGACTTCAACTCCCAGAATTCCTCAGCCAGCCATGCTGAGGGGAAATGGAGAGGTTTCCATGCTGAGCCATGCTGGCTCAGGAATTCTGGGAGTTGAAGTCCACGAGTCATAAAAGAGCCAAGGTTTTCCTCATGCTGGTTCAGGAATTCTGGGAGCTGAAGTCCACAAGTCGTAAAAGTGCCAAGGTTTCCCTCATACTGGTTCAGGAATTCTGGGAGTTGAAGTCCACAAGTCGTAAAAGTGCCAAGGTTTCCCTCATGCTGGTTCAGGAATTCTGGGAGAGTCACAAAAGAGCCAAGGTTGCCTACCCCTGGTTAAGGTATCAGTCCATCCCTAAGGATGAATTCCTCCAATAGGCCCTGATTATAGAGTGGCTAAGACTGTAAGAGCTTGTTTTACCGACCTCGGAAGGATGGAAGGCTGAGTCAACCTTGAGCTGGTCAGGATCGAACTCCTGGCAGTGGGCAGAGTTAGCCTGCACTGCTGCCTTCTCACCAATATGCCACCACGGCTCTTAATGAGGGTTGTAAGTTGAGGATAGCTTTACCTGGGGAAGCTGAGATGAACACTGATGGTTGTAAGTTGAGGATACCTGCTCATGGGGAAGCTGCGATGGACGACGATTACTTGGATGGAAGATTGTGCATATTATTTGGGTGCCCGAACAACCGAGCAAATATCACGGTTTGTATAACCCCCAGTCATTGTAGGAACAAACACATCCCAGCATCTGAGTATCTTTTCCAAGGACTTCACAGCTGATCAACCAAGTACACAATGCAGCAATGGTGGCGCAGTGGTTAGAATGCAGTATAGCAGGCTGACTCTGCCCACTGCCAGGAGTTCGATCCTGACTGGGTCAAGGCTGACTCAGCCTACCATCCTTCTGAGGTCGGTAAAATGAGGAGCCAGATTGTTGAGAGGGCAAAAAGCTGACTCTATATGTATGAGTCAATTACCAAACATCTGAATTTTGACCCCCGTGACCGGGAGGGGTGTGTGTGTGAATGCTGCAACAGTCGTTAAGTGTGGAAAATGGCCTTATGTCACCTTTTTTTCAGTGACGTAACTTTGAACGTTCACTGTAAGTCGAGGACTACCTGTACTGTAGTCTGGCCAGGTTTTGGAGGTCTCCTGACTGAACGTGGGGTCAAAGCAGGCCATGGATTTTCAACAATCGTCAGACGGGCTTTGGACGCACAAAGGATCCAGCTAAAAGGGCTTGTTTTAGAGAGGACGGGTGGCCGTTTGCCCACCAATTAAATACAAGAGGAAGCCCCCCCGCGCCCCCCCCCCCCCGCTCCAGCCAGGCCTGCCAAACCCACAAAATCCTTTGTCTGGAGAAGAATCCTGTCCTGCCATTTTCACTGTTATTTCCAAAACAAAGCAGGCAGCTGAAGCTGTTGTTTTTTTTTTGCATTGTTGTGCATTTTGTTTTAAAGAAATAGAGAAGCACAGTTAGTTCCTCACCAAGTTGGAGGGACTCTGTATTTATTTTTTATTTTTTGTTGGGAGGGAGGTAGGAAGGCCTTTCTCCAAAGGTCTTCTCCTTCCTTCCTTCCTTCCTTCCTTCCTCTCTTTCTCTTTCTTTCTTTTTTCTTTCTTTCTTATGACTTAATAAAATTCTGTGAAATTCTCCCTCGGGAGGACGTGGCACTCTGCACATGCTCTTGGGAGGCCTGCCTTCCTTCCCTTTTCCTTTCTTTCTCCTTCTTTTCCTTTCTCTTTCTTTCATCTCTCTTTCTTCCTCTTCCTTTCTCCTGACTTAAGAAAATTCTGTGGAACTCTCCCTCAGGAGGGCGTGGCACTCTGCACATGCTCTTGGGAGGCCTGCCTGCCTTCCTTCCTTCCTTCCCTCCCTCCCCTTCTTTCTTTTTCTTTCTTTTCTTTCTTTCTCTCTTCTGATTTAAGAAAATTCTGCAGTACTGTCCGTCAGGAGGGTGGGACACTCTGCACATGCTCTTGAGAGGCTCCGTTGCTGAGAATCGCCCCCCCCTCCCCCAATGCTACAGTACTGGGCCAGATGAGGACTGCTGGCTGCCAAAATCGAAAGGATGCTAATAGGACATCCTGTGTGCATCAACGTGGTTATGGTTTTCCTCTTCTCTGAGGAGCAAAGCGGAAGGGTGCGTTTGGCAGGTGCTCCGAATTAATCTGTCACCCGATTTCAAAGCATCGGGAACGAGGCGGCCCTGAGCTTGCTTGTTTTCTTGCAGACGTTTCATTACCCAAACTAGATTACATCATCACTGCTAGTGCAGATTTGACTATCCCTGATGATGTTAGCTTAGGGTAACGAATCGTCCGCAAGAAAACAAAGCAAGCTCAGGACCCCTCACTTCAACCCTAAGCTACAAATATTCTCCTTTAGAGTTGGGAATTCTTTTTTCCCCCCCAATATTTTATTAATTTTTTTTATAGTCACAAGTGCTTCATATTTTATCAGCAACTTATTGTCTGGGGTTCAACAGTTAGCTTACTAAAATACATTGTTAAACCCCTTTCTCTCTACCTCGTGTTTTTTTTCCTAGCCCAGGGGTAGGCAACCTCGGCTCTTTTATGACTCATGGACTTCAACTCCCAGAATTCCTGAGTCAGCACAGCTGACTCAGGAATTCTGGGAGTTGAAGTCCATGAGTCATAAAAGAGCCGAGGTTGCCTACCCCTGTCCTAGCCATTGATAAAATATATCCCATGTTCTAAAGCAGGGGGTCTTCTAACTTGGCCCTTTGATGACTTGTGGACTTCAACTCCCAGAATTCCTCAGCCGGCTGGCTAAGGAATTCTGGGAGTTGAAGTCCACAAGTCATCAAAGGGCCAAGTTAGAAGACCCCCTGTTCTAAAGTATTCTGAATCTTCTTTCTCTTTCATTTTCATGGTCAGTCTGTCCATTTCGGCACAATCTAAAATTTTCTTAATTCTCTCTTCTTCGGGAATTCTTTCTTTGCTCGCCCGGTGGGGAATCCTTCCTTCCTTCCAATAGGAAGGAAGGAAGGAAGGAAGGATGAGGAACATCACAGCTGCTCCAACACTTGAGACCCCCCCCCCCCGTTTTCTTTAAATCATCAAAACAAAACTTTCTTCTTCAGAAGCGCTTATACAGGCAGTCCTCGACTTACAACAGTTCACTTAGCGACCATTTGGAGCTACAACGGCACCTGACCGTTTTTCACACTTACGACCACAGCAGCATCCCCACGGTCACATGATCAAAATTTGGACGCTGAACAACTGACTCACATTTATGACGGTTGCAGTGGACTCTGTGTGTGTGTGTGTGTGTGTGTGTGTGTGTGTGAGACATGATCCCCTTTTTAAATTTAAGTTTATTGAATTTATATACCGCCCTTTTCCCCCGTAGGACTCAGGGCGGTTTACAAAGTATTTAAAAACGTCAATACAATACAAAAGTTAAAAACAGTTTTTGCCACTGTTTTTGCCAAGTGGGGGGGGGGAGCCAGGTTCACAACCACGTTACACACTGAACAACTGCAGGGATTAACAACGGTGGCAAGGAAGCTCCCCAAAACTTAAGCCAAATTCACTCAAGCAACGTCTGGCTTAGCGGCCGAACGGTTGGGCTCCGTTGTAAGTCGAGGACTGACTGTACCCAATTTGGGGTAATTTACCAAGATTTGGAAAGTTTTAGGATTATTATATGTGATGGGCCCTTTTAGCCAGAACAAGAGGAATGTTGTCGCGGGTCGCAAAGAGCCAGGCACTCTGCACACGCTCCGGGAAGCGCGGGTCGCAAAGAGCCAGGCACTCTGCACACGCTCCGGGAAGCGCAGGTCGCGAAGAGCGAGGCACTCTGCACATGCTCCATGCTCCGGGAGTGCAGGTCGCAAAGAGCGAGGCACTCTGCACATGCTCCGGAAAGCGCAGGTCGCAAAGAGCGAGGCACTCTGCACATGCTCCATGCTCCGGGAGTGCAGGTCGCAAAGAGCGAGGCACTCTGCACGTGCTCCGGGAAGCGCAGGTCGCAAAGAGCGAGGCACTCTGCACATGCTCCATGCTCCGGGAGTGCAGATCGCAAAGAGCGAGGCACTCTGCACGTGCTCCGGGAAGCGCAGGTCGCGAAGAGCGAGGCACTCTGCACATGCTCCATGCTCCGGGAAGCGCGGGTCGCAAAGAGCCAGGCCCTCTGCACACGCTCCGGGGACCGCCCTGCTTAAGCCCGACCTTGCGCCTCGCCCAAAAAAGGCGAGGAGGAGAGAGAGAGAGAGAGAAAGCGGGCGAGGCCAGGGCGGTGCTTTTTCTTTTTTTTCCGCCCCGGCCGATCTCGCTCCCTCCCCCAGCCAGCCAGCCGCGGCTCCGCCTCCCCGCTTCCTCCCCTCCGAGGCGGCGGCGGCGGCGGCAACGGCGGCGCTTG
Source organism: Vipera ursinii (assembly GCF_947247035.1). Classification (NCBI taxonomy): domain Eukaryota; kingdom Metazoa; phylum Chordata; class Lepidosauria; order Squamata; family Viperidae; genus Vipera; species Vipera ursinii. Next base: position 10,538,454 of record NC_139512.1, read on the forward strand.
GGGCTCTCGTCCTTCGCCCGGCTGCTTGCGCCATGTGAGAAGTGCGGATCGCAGGAGCGGCGGGCGCAGCGCGATGGAGCGCACCAAGCTCTTCGTGGCGCTGGATGTGCTGTGCCTGGTGGTCGGTAAGGACCCCCCCTCCCTCTCTCTCCCTCCCTCCCTCTCTCCACCAGGGACCCTTTTTCTCACGCCCCCGCCCACACCTGGCTCCCAGGTTGGAGCCTCCCATGAATGGCTTTATCTTTTTTTGGGGGGGAAAGGGGGTCCAGAGCCCCCTCACCCTTCCTTTGCTTCACATCTGCCCTGCAAAAGACGGATCGTTCGATGGATTGATTGAGTAGCTGACTGACTGGTTGATGGACTGACTAGTTCAGGGGTCTTCAAACGTGGCCCTTTTATGACTTGTGGACTTCAACTCCCAGAATTCCTCAGCCAGCGTACGCTGGCTGAGGAATTCTGGGAGTTGAAGTCCACAAGTCATAAAAGGGCCACGTTTGAAGACCCCCGGGACTAGTTGACTGACTGACTGACTGATTGATTGGTTGACTCATTTCCATCTGGGTCCTTTAGCAAGTCATTTCTCCTGGTGGGGAAAAAAAAAGTTGTATCCTTTTTCTTCTGCTCCTCTTAGAGTTGTTTTAAGCCCCCCCCACACACACACACACTTCAAACTAGATGATTGACTGACTGACTGATTGATTGATTGATTGACTCATTTCCATCTGGGTCCTTTAGCAAGTCATTTCTCCTGGTGGGGAAACAAAAAAGTTGTATCCTTTTTCTTCTGCTCCTCTTAGAGTTGTTTTAAGCCCCCCCACACACACTTCAAACTAGTTGATTGACTGACTGATTGATTGATTGATTGATTGATTGATTGACTCATTTCCATCTGGGTCCTTTAGCAAGTCATTTCTCCTGGTGGGGAAAAAAAAAGTTGTATCCTTTTTCTTCTGCTCCTTTTAAAGTTGTTTTAACCCCCCTCCCTACACACACACACACTTCAAAGCCAGGGGTCTTCAAACTTGGCCCTTTTACGACTTGTGGACTTCAACTCCCAGAATTCCTCAGCCAGCCTGCCTAGGTGAGGAATTCTGGGAGTTGAAGTCCGCAAGTCGTAAAAGGGCCAAGTTTGAAGACCCCTGCTTCAAAGACTTTCTTCCCCCCCCTCCCCCCCCCCGGGGTCCTTTGGGGAAAAAGCCCCACATAATTGTGAGTTTTTCTTCCCGGGAAATGTACTTTTGCCCCTTGTCTCTTGGGTCCTTCTTTGCAATTCCTGAGGAAGGAAAACTCTTGGGACCCTTATGACAAACTCATACTTTACCAATTTGCTGAGGAGCCTTGTTCGTTATTTCTTATAATGCTGCCGCCTCTTTTATTGATACCAGCTGGGCGGGGAGTTTGGGGGGGGGAATGCTCCCCCTTCCATTTGGAGAAAACAAACTCCGCATCTCTGTTTTTTTTCTGGTTTGAAGGCTGCTTCATCTGTCCCCTTCTTAAAAAAAAATAAAAAATAAAAATAAAACCCATCCCACCCGAGGATTGCATTCACAGGACACGCTTAACCTGCTTCCCGAATGAACTCCTGTTCTGAGTTCACACAAGATCCAGAACTAACCAAAGGGCTGATTTATGAGACCCTAACCCTAAACCTAACCCTAACCCTAACTGCCAACCTGGGTGCAGGCGAACAAGCTTCGTGCAATTGCGTCAATGCAAGGGGCTGTGTCTTTTGTTGTTTGAGGGGATTGCATGGGTTGTGTGAATGCTCAGCCAGGCAGAAGGAAAGATCTGAACTCGGTGCTTAACTGTAGATATTTGGGAAAGTTTTACGTGCAGTGTTTCTCAACCTTAGGAACTTTAAGATGGGTGGACTTCAACTCCCAGACTTCCCCAGCCAGCATTGGGAATTCTGAGAGTTGAAGTCCACCCATCTTAAAGTTCCCAAGGTTGAAAAACACCATTTTGTGGCTTCTCAATGGACTTTCTTTCAGGAAATAGGCAGCATAACTTTGGAGTCCAACAAGATAATAATTAATGGAATCACGGTTTAGCGACAAAGTTGACTTTTCTGCATTGGCAGCCCCCAAAACAGATTGCCTGTCTCACTAGACCAGGGTCTTCAAACTTGACCCTTTTATGACTTGTGGACTTCAATTCCCAGAATTCCTCAGCCAGGCAGGAAAGATAGTAAAATAGGGCAAAACTCACATAACAATTGTCTTACTTAATAAAAGAAACTTTGGCCTCCGTTGTGGTTGTAAATCGAGGATTACTTGTACTGTATTATAAAAACAATCTCACCAAATGAGAATTAGCATTGTTCATTTTATTGTTTTTTGTCTTTAACAGGAATATTTTGGGAGATTTTGGAATAGAATATGCAACATGGCAATCTTTAAGTCAGTTTTAATGTCCCTGTTGTGATGGGTTTGTGTGTTGTAACACAAATAAAAACTACTTTTACAGGTAGTCCTCGGTTTATGACCACAACTGAGCCCCCATTTTTTGTTGCTAAGCAGAAAGTTGTTAATTGAGTTTTGCCCCATTTTACAGCCTTTTTGGGGCCAAAGTTGTTAAGTGAATCACTGCAGTTGTTAAGTGAGTCGCGTGGCCGTTAAGTGAATCTGGCTTCTGCCATTGCTTGTTAGAAACTGGCTGGAAAGTTTACAAATGTATAAATACATTTGTATTTATTTCATAAAGACATCTTGGTTGCCCAGCGCCTACATGGCCAGCAGTCGTAAGTGTGAAACATGGTCATAGGTTACTTTTTCTCAGTGCTGCTGTAACTTGAAATGGTCACTAAACAAATGGTTATAAGTCGAGGACTACCTGTACCCAATTTGGGGTAATTTACCAAGATTTGGAAAGTTTTAGGATTATTATATGTGATGGGCCCTTTTAGCCAGAACAAGAAGAATGTTGTGACAGCTATGGGTGGAGTGACTTTTGAACCTGGATTGTTTTGGGGTGCACACCCAGAATTTTCAGTGTGGTTATGGGTTTTGGGGTGCATTATCGTCAGGGGGAGTCTGTCCTGCATTCCAAAATCAGCAAAATTCTTAGGGATCTGAACCAGGATGGGTGTGAGTCCAGACGTGGAGAAGTTTACGACAAGACTTTCTCAAGGCCACTATTTTAACAAGTGTGACATTGAACCCAGGGATTTTGAGGTCAGAAAAGTCAAGATGGCAGCCACAAACCATGCAACTGCACGCCTGCCCCCCTTTCGGTGTGCTTCACCTTGGTGGGGGCACCTTCTTCAGTTTTTTTATCCTCTCTAGACACTCCCAGGCGGTGCCCAAATTCTGGAAAGGACTTTTTAAAAAAGACGCAGAATGTTTTTTAAAAAAATTATATTTAGTTCAGAATGCTAGCTCCAATTGAATCTTGATTTGAAATGTTTTGCCCTGACAGTTTCTAAACCAGGGGTCTTCAAACATGGCCACTTTAAGACTTGTGGACTTCAACTCCCAGGGCTGGCTGAGGAATTCTGGGAGTTGAAGTCCACAAGGCTTAAAGTGGCCAAGTTTGAAGACCCCTGTTCTAAACAGACCGGCCTCAACTGAGATGTGAATGCAGCTAGTGCTGATATAAATCGCCCCGATATAAATGGGGAAGGGGGTATTTGATTCTCCTGATCAATATGTGGGTAGGAAGGCCAGCATCTTGACAATAGACAATTTCATTCAACTAGAGATTTAAATTGCTTTTGTTAAACATTTTGGTCCCCCGCCTTCAACACTTTCGGCAGCGAGTTCCAGATGTCCAATAGGTATTGGTGTGAAGGTTGAATATCTGTTATCCTGTAGAATAAAAGCTGGTGAGCCCCATGTTCCCATGGGGAACATATTTGGAGGGTGAGAAGCACATCCTAAGCCAGGGGTGTCAAACTCAATTTCATTGAGGGCCACATCAGCATTGCGGTTGCCCTCAGGGGGCCGGGTGGGTATGGCCTGGGTGGGCGTGGCCTACTGGGTGGGCGTGGCTAGAGTGCATATGGCCTATTGGGTGGGCGTGGCCAGCTCTCCATCGTTGGCATCAAGGGTGCCTATGGGGGCCTGGGCAGGAGTGGGACAGATCTGGGGGTCTCTGGCGGAAGGAGGGTCTCTGGGCCAGGGCCAAGGCAGTGGGGGCTGTTCCCTCCCTGTTTCCAGGATGGCTTCGCGGGCCACATGAAACCACTTCGTGGGCCGGATCCGGTCCCTGGCCCTTGTGTTTGACATGTCTGTCCTAAGATATGGCACATGGAATTTTGCATTTTTTATGAATGAAGATTAAAAACTAATAGATAGAAAATAATGGGAGGGAGGGAGGAAGGGAGGAAGGAAGGAAGGAAGGAAGGAAGGAAGGAAGGAAGGAAGGAAGGAAGGAAGGAAGGAAGGAAGGAAGGAAGTTCAGTGTATCCTGGTCAGGGATGGGTAGATGGATGATGGATGGATGGATGGATGGACGAATGAGAGGGAAGCAGGGGAGGGATGGAGCAGAAGGACGGAAGGAAGTAGAGGGGGAAGGAAGGAGAGAGGGAGGGAGAGAAGGGGGAAGGAAGGAAAGAAGAAATAGGGAAGGAAGGAAGGAAGGATAAGGAAAGGAGAGGGAGGGAAGGAAGGGAGGATTTATGCAGTTGAAGCCGCCATCTTGACTTTTTTGACCATATGTATACATCTGAACTGGACTGTATTGTTTCTCTGGGCCACGTGTGTGTGTATGTGAATATACGTAATTTATTTTGTTATTTTTATGCAGTGTATATTGGACGTGTGATTACACTTTGAGAGCTGTATGCAATGAAATCTCATTTTAATGTATGCTGATTAGTGTACATTTAAAGTGACAATACAGTCTATCCTATCCTATCCTATCCTATCCTATCCTATCCTATCCTATCCTATCCTATCCTATCCTATCCTATCCTATCCTATCCCTGCAGAAATACTACTGGGCATTGCAGGCTTCTTAGCTTGTTGGTTGATTTGATGCTGTTTTGATTCTGTTGAATTGGTGGTTTGGTCCATAACAAGTGCCAAACATTTGGTCTCCCCCTGCAGAATACAGGTCATCCTCGATTTACAACCATTTGTTTAGTGGCCATTCAAAGTTACAACAGCATTTTAAAAAGTAACTTATGACTGTTTTTCACACTTACGACCCTTGCAGCATTCCCATGATCACATGATCAAAATTGGCAACTGACTCGTATTTATGACGGTTGCAGTGTCCCCGGTTCATGCGATCCCCTTTTGTGACCTTCTGACGTGCAAAGTCAATGGGGGAAGCCAGATTCACTTAACAACTGTGTGCTAACTTAACAACTGTGGCAACTCCCTTAACAACCGTGGCAAGAAAGGTCGTAAAATGGGGCAATACTCACTTAACAACCCTCTCACTTGGCAACAGAAATGTTGAGCTCAATTGTGGTCGTAAGTTGAGGATTACCTGCAAACGTCTGAATGAGGGCGGTGGTCAGGGGTTGTATTCCTGTCTCAAATAGACTAGAGCTCCATTTTTATCTTTACCCTCTACAAACGACACAAATGTCGACTTATGACCGTAATGGAGCCTGCCTATTACAGTCATAAAGCAGGTCAATAACATGACTGCCCTGATTTTGCAGCCTTTTTTTACAGCACTTGTAAAGCAAACCAAGGATTCAGTATGCCCCCAAAAATGGAAGTAAATGTCTTAGCTTTGGTCACGTGACCACAGGACACTGCAAATGGCTGCCTAGTATTTGAAGTTCAGTCATGTGACCACGGGGGCAACCGACCCTCAAAACTTCAAATCCGGGTCATGTCTAGGCCCCAGGTCTGTCTATGGTAACTTTGAACAGTTGCTAAGCAACAAGGTGTAAGTCAAAGACTATCTGGTACTCTCCAAATTACAACCATTCATTTAGTGACCACTGAAAGTTAGAACAGCACTGAATAAAGTCACTTACGATTGTTTCTCACACGTGCAACTGTTGCAGCCTCCCCCGTGGTCATGTGATCAAAACTCAAGACGCTTGGCACAACTGACTCATATTTATGACGGTTGCAGTGTCCTGGTATCATGTGATTTTCCCCCTTTGCAACCTTCCCAGCCAGCTTCCAACAAGGAAAGTCAGTGAGGGAATGCCAGATTCACTTAGCAACCATGTGATTCGTTTAACAACTGCAGTGTTTCACCTAACAACAGTGGCCAAAAACGGTTGTAAAATGGGGGCACTACTGACTTAGCCTTGCTTAACGGTGGAAATTGTGGGCTCAGTTATGGTCGTAAGTCAAGGACGATGGGTCTACTTGCTTTGGTGACGGTGATCACCAAGTCATGACCAAGAGTATTGATAGGAAAAATGCTGGAGATGACAGCTTGCCTTCAGAAGTCCATCTCTGGAGGCTTTCAAAAAAAGATTGGACAACCATTTGTCTGAAATGGTATAGGGTCTCCTGCCTGAGCAAGGGGTTGGACTGGAAGACCTCCAGGGCCCCTTTCCAACTATTATTCTATGTTCCATGGAGAACTTGATTTTGCAGAAAACTGGGTTTGACTGCGGCCCTAAAAAGAAAGAGAAAACACAGACACCCAGGCCTCACCTGGCAGTTACAAAAGATGAATTTCTACGCCTTTCTGGTGCCAGCCGATGAATCATCTCAACGTGGTTCAACAAGAACAACAAAAAAAATTAAAAACTTGGCACCAATTAAATCAGACATGCGATCCAACTTTTTCCCCAACTTTGGATCTCCTTCCTCAAAAGTATGTATTCCTTTCCTTTAAGACAGGAATGCATAAAACAAACGTAAAACTATTTTGCCCCTTCCTTCTGGAGTGAAATTAATTTTTTTAAAAAAAATACAGTTAAAGAGGAAATGAGCAATTAAATAATGGGCTTTAGCAAATGTAGGATTTTTTTTTCTTTGCGTGTTTTTAATTGTACGTATTGTTTTTGGCTTCCCGGAGAAGGTGGCTTTGGGACTTTAGAACTGCATCTTTGCCCTGTAGCAACGGAAGAAGGAAATTAATAGGTGAACCGATGCTAACCATAACTTTATTTTTTGCCTAGCTGCATGTTGATGCTTGTCGCTCAGAGTAAGTTAGGTAGTGTAAACTTGGCGTAGCTTTTTCCGGGTTGTTTGTTGATTCGGTTACAATACTCTTTCCCCGCAGTCTTCTACCCTGCAGATGTTTTTAGAAAAAAGCGGCCTGTGTTGATTGGCACGTCACTGGAATTAAATTTGGCTTTGTCACACATCTGGAACTACACAATTAAGTTTCTAAGTTGCTTTTAACCCAAGGCAGGATGGAGAGAGAAGTGGGGGGGGGGACTACTTTGGGGTTAAATATATTTTGGAAAGTTAAGAGTAGGACATTTTTGTCTCAGAAATAGACATTATTCTATAAATACCTAAGGCTGCGTGGGCCGTTAAGGTAGAGTGCTCCAGAATTGGAAGGCTTTGAGATGATCCATTAAAAAGAATGCATGTGTGAATGAAGTGGTTGTGTCCTGCACAACTTGTATGCTTTATTTGGATCCTGAAGTGGGTTCGTCTGTATTTTGGGACAAGGGTTGATGAAAAAGGAACAAGATTAGCAAAGCAGCCATTGGCAACAGCTTAATTTATTCCCTGTTGGCTGGTTAAGGCAAAGGACAAAGTATTGTGCCTGAAACGGAAGCTTCCATCCCAGTTCCAGGAAGTTTTCATTCGGTTCTCATCCAGCTTTTGAGATTTTGGCAGAATTTCTCCATGTTTGTGCCTAGATTCTGCTAAGGGAGGCCAAGTGGTTTTTCTTATCCTGCCACTAGCAATCCATAACATTCTTTTAAAGGTACTCCTCAATTTATGACCGCAATTGAGCCCAAAATTTCTGTTGCTGAGTGAGAAATTGGTTATGTTTGGCCCCATTTTACCACTTTCCTCGCCACATTTGTTAAGTGAATCACTGCATTTCTTTAAATTAGTAACCCGGTTGTTAAGCGAATCTGGTTGCCCCATGGACTTTGCTTGTCAGAAGGTCACAAAAGGAGATCACGTGATCCTGGGACGCTGCAGCCGTCATAAATGTAAGTCAATTGTCAAGCATCCGAATGTAAATCATGTGACCACGGGGGATGCTGCAACGGTCGCAAGTGTGAAAAATGGTCATAAGTCCATTTTTTCAGTGCCGTTGTAACTTTATATGATCACTAAATGAAACTGTTGTAAGTCGAGGACTACCTGTAGAACAAGCTAGAGTTGACACAATCTTCAGCCGTTAAAAATCAGAATAGCATTTAAGAGATTCAAAAACACCATCAGCAGCCAATCCAATGAAAAATGGTCATAAGTCCATTTTTTCAATGCCGTTGTAACTTTGAATGGTCACTAAATGAAACTGTTGTATGTCGAGGACTACCTGTACTCCACCAGCATTTGCCATTTCATTGGATTGGCTGCTGATGGTGTTTTTGAAACTCTTAAATGCTATTCTGATTTTTAACGGCTGAAGATTGTGTCAACTCTAGCTTGTTCTACAGTTCAGGTAGTCCTCGACTTACAACAGTTTCATTTAGTGACCATATAAAGTTACAACGGCACTGAAAAAATGGACTTATGACCATTTTTCACACTTGCGACCATTGCAGCATCCCCCGTGGTCACATGATTTACATTCGGATGCTTGACAACTGACTCACATTTATGACGGCTGCAGCATCCCGAGATCACGTGATCCACTTTTGTGACCTTCTGACAAGCAAAGTCCATGGGGAAACCAGATTCACCTCACAACCGGGTTACTAACTTCACAACAGCAGGGATTCACTTAACAACTGCAGCGAGGAAGGTCGTAAAATGGGGCAAAACTCACTTAACGACTGTTTCACTTAGCAACAGAAGCCCAAACGCTCCAAACGGTGTTCTCCTTTCACAGAATAGACTAAATCTTTTCTGAGGTAACAGCAGAGAGATTTCTCCTAAGCTGCCCATCCATCACCGTGTGTGGCTCTTTTCAAAGTTATCATTTCAATCATGCAAATGTATCTCAAGTGGCTAATTTTATCAACTTAATTATCTCATCCTGCCTTTCTGTGCCTGGTGACTCATAAGCGACTGACCTTTGAGCCGACAGGCCTTGGCAACGGACTCAGGAACATGGGTGGCAGAGCCCTGAGGGTTGATCTGTTCAGTCTGAGCACGTTTTAGTACAGGTAGTCCCCAACTTACGACCACAATCGGAAGCAGAATTTCTGTTGCTAAACAAGGCGATGGTTAAGTGAGTGAACCCCGATTTTTCACAAACCCTTTTTTGGCTTAACTGTGGTTTAGTGAAACTGTTGTTCTTAAGTGAATCACACGGCCATTAAGAAAATTCAGCTTTCCCCATTGACTTTGCTAGGTAGGTTGCAAAAGGGGATCACGTGACCCTCCCGGCGACACTGCGACCATCATAAATACTTGCTAGTTGCCAAGTGCCCAAATTTTGATCACGTGACCGTGGGGGGATGCCACAACGGTTGTAAGAATGAGGACTGGTCATAAGTCACTTTTTCCAGTGCCGTCATAACTTTGGAATGGTCGCTAAAGTTTCTGTTGCTAAACAAGGCATTTGTTAAGTGAGTTTTGCCCCATTTTACGACCTGGCTTGCCACAGTTGTTAAATGAATCAGTGCAGATGTTAAGTTAGTAACACGGTTGCTAAGTGAATTTTGCCCCATTTTACAACCTTTCTTGCCACAGTTGTTAAGTGAAACACTGCAGTGGTTAAGTTAGTGACAAGGTTGTTAAGTGAATCTGGCTTCCCCCATTGACTTTGCTTGTCAGAAGGTTGCCAAAGGAGATCACTGCCACCGTCATAAATATGAGCCAGTTGCCAATTGCATCTGAATTCCGATCACGTGACCCTCGGGATGCTGCAATGGTCGTAAGTGTGAAAAAGGGTCCTTTTTGCAGTCCTGCTGTTTCTTCGAACTGTCCACTAAACAAACCGTTGTAACTTGAGGACTCCCTGCAATTTGCACTTAGGGCATATTTTTTTTGCCAATGCTCTGGGAAACAGAAGTAACCCATCCTCCCCAGTGGAAAATTAGGTCCTCAATTTTCCGATGTGAGTTTTGGAGAGAAAAAATCTAGCCGAAAAGCCTCTGTGTTGAGTTTGGGTCAAAGCTGGTCAAGGTGCGGCTTGTTTATACGCTGCGCAAAATGCCACTTGAGAGACTCTTGTAGACACTTGATGGAGCAGCTTTGGAATGGAGGCATTCCACCTGGATTGAGCAACAATTTTTTTCTTCTTCTCAATCATCTGATTATTGGTTTGTGGTATTTTTTTTGTTTTGTTTTTAAGTTGGTGAAAGTTGTCTGGCTTCCTAAGATTTCTCCACGCACGGATTCTTAAGAGGAAGAGAACGTAACGCAGGCAGTCCTCGACGTACGACCAAGGCTGAGCCCATCGTTTCCGTCGCTAAGCGAGGAAGTCGTGAAGTGGGTTTTGTCCCATTTTTGTGACCCTTTCTTGCCACAGTTGTTAAGCCAATCGCTGCAGCTGTTAAGTTAGTAACACGATTGTCAAGCCAATCCCGGCTTCCCGGTTGACTTTGTCAGAAGGTCGCCAAAAAAAAAAGGTCACATGGGACTCTGCAACCGTGTCACAAATATGAGTCAGTCGGCAAGTGTCTGAACTTTGGTCATGTGACCACAAGGGCGCTGCAGCGGTCGTAAGTGTGAAAAACGGTCATAAGTCACTTTCAGTGCCATTGCAACCTCAAATGGTCACTAAACAAAATGTTGTAAGTCGAGGAGTACCTGTATCCCAGTCAGATTTTTGGTCTCCTGGATTGGCAGCCCAGTGGCCCGATTGGGTCCAGGGCAGCATTGGATTTAGCTAACCAGGTTTAATTAATTGATAATAGCTTAGCCAAGGCCCAGCCTATCTGGATTTGCAAGGTGGCTGCTTTGGGGAAAGGCCTGTGTGTGTGTGTGTGTGTGTGTGTGTGTGTGTGTATGTATATATGTATATGTATGTATATATATATATGATATATATATGATATATATATGATATATATATATATATATATATATATATATATATATATATATATATATATATATATATATATATATCAGCTGCTCTTTTTCCCTTTGTTTACCCACTCTTGTTTCTTTGAAGGAGGTCGGATGAGTCACATCTGAATGCGAAAAGGCAAACAAATCAGCTTTAAGAGATCCCTTCCCAACCTCTTAAAAGGCAGATCTTTAAACACACTCTGTAGCTTCAGAGCAACTTCTTAGTTGCAGCTGAATCATTTTCCAGCAGAGGAGAAAACTCGGTGTAAACGTAAAGGAGGCTTTATTGTCAGCAATTCCCAACCGATTTCGGCTGCCTCTGTCCAAGAGCTCAAATAATAATAATAATAATTAATAATAATAAAAACACTGCACTTGCAATGCATCTGTCTTAATATAAGCGGGACTAGCACATGCAAGTAATATGTTACTAATAGAAGAGAATATTTGTAGCTGCGGTCCTAGGTGGTCTCTGAGCTTGCTGGTTTTCTTGCAGACATTTTACCACCCAGCTAGGGAGCAGCATCCGTGCTAGAAGGTGTGCGTGTGTGAAATAATTCATAGAAGGGAGTGGGGTTTGTAGAGTGGAGGAGGAAAAGGATTGTGAGATCCTTGGTGCTCTCTGCGCTGGGTTGTTATTTTGCAGACGTTTTATTCCTAGCTAAGTAGCCTCATCAGTGCCAGAAGAGAACAGGGTTTGTGGATGAGGAGGAGGACGACGAGTGTGTGGTTCTTGATGCTTTTTGCATTTGGTTGCTTTCTTGCAGACATTTCATGACCCAGCTAGGTAACATCAACAGTGCTATGAGATGTGTGTATGTGAAATAATGCATTACATTGTTTAATTCCATCATTTAAACCCCTAAGAATTACAGAGGAAGAGAATGCTGAAAGGGAGGTTACATAAAGGGGTATGGTTTTCCCCAAAACTTTGAAAAGGGAATAATACGAAGGCATTATGAAGAGCAGGTCCATGAGATGTCCATCCATGAAATAAATGGTATTGTAGAAGCTTATTTCAAGAGCAAGGGGACAAAAATATATATGTTTTTTTGGAAAAAGGGATACTCCGCATTAAAATGTATGGACAAAAACTGCTTTTTAAAAAAATTTCTCTACACTTTCCTTCTTTCTTTGCTCTTTCCCTTCTTTTCTTTCTTGATTATATTTTATAGCTGCTTCCTGTCTCCTCTCCTTTGCCTTTAATGCATCAAGTTGATTGGACCTTTTCTTTGCATAGCTGGAGATGCCCAGGATAGTAACTCATCCTGGTTACCATAAATAGCCTTTTTAGAGCCTCTTTTGCTATAAGCATCCTTGGATACTCTTTCTTTTTCTTTCTTTCTTTCTTTCTTTCTTTCTTTCTTTCTTTCTTTCTTTCTTTCTTTCTTTCTTCTCCCTCCCTTCTTTCTTTCTTTCTTTCTTTCTTTCTTTCTTTCTTTATTTATTTATTTATTTATTTATTTATTCATTTCTTCTCTTCCCTCCCTCCCTCCTTTCTTTCTTTCTTTTTCTTTTTTTCTTTCTTTCTTTCTTTCTTTCTTCTCCTCCCTCCCTCCTTTCTTTCTTTCCTCCTCCCTCCCTCCCTCCCTTCCTCCCTTCTTTCTTTCTTTCTTCTCCTCCCTCCCTCCCTCCCTCCTTTCTTTCTTTCTTTCTTTCTTCTCCTCCCTCCCTCCCTTCTTTCTTTCTTTCTTTCTTTCTTTCTTTCTTTCTTTCTTCTCACTCCCTCCCTCCTTTCTTTCTTTCTTTCTTTCTTTCTTCTCCTCCCTCCCTCCCTTCTTTCTTTCTTTCTTTTTCTTCCCCCTTCCTCCCTCCCTCCTTTCTTTCTTTCTTTCTTTCTTTCTTTCTTTCTTTCTTTCTTTCTTTCTTCTCCCTCCCTCCCTTCTTTCTTTCTTTCTTTTTTCTTTCTTCTCCTCCCTCCCTTCTTTCTTCCTTCCTTCCTTCCTTTCTTTCTTTCCTCCCTTTTTTGTTCACACTCTCATTTCTTTATATTTTCCTTTTCTATTTTTTTCTTTCTTTTTCTCTTTCTTTTTTATTTCTCTTTTTCTTTGTTTCCATTTCTTTTTCTGTTTCTATTTCTTTTACGGTACTTTCTTTTTTCTATTTCTTTCTCTTTTTCCCTTCCTTCCTTCCTTCCTTCCTTCCTTCCTTCCTTTCTTTCTTTCTCTTTATCTCCCTATTTTTTTTCTTTCTCTTTTCCTTCTTATTTCTTTCTTTTTCTATTTCTCTTAACTTTCTCTCTCTTTTTCTGCATTTTTCTTTCCTTCCTCTTTTTTCCCGTCTTTTATTCTTTCTTGCTCTCTCTTTTTCCTTCCCCTTTTTCTCTTGGTTTCTTTTTTATATTTCTTTTTTTTTCCTTTTTCTTTCTTTATCCCCACCCCTTTCACACACATACACGATCCAACTTTTGACCTGCTCCGCCCAGGAAAAAAAAAATGGAAAGAAGCAACAGCCTTGTCTCCAAAATAGTGGTTTCCGAGTCCGTAATTTTAAGAGTGCCCTTTAAAAAGAGCAGCAAGGTTTTAATTTTCCGCAGGGGCCACCTCCGTCGCAGGTTTGTCCTGGACTGGCAGTCAGAGGTGAAGGGTGACGTTGCAGCTTGTTTTGGTCAGGCTGGCATCTTGAGCATCTATATTTTTAGTCTGGGAACAGATTAGTACACCAAGGAGAGCTTAAAATGGCCCACAACTTAGAATTTCCTTTGTTTTCCTGTGTGTGATGCACACACAGGCTCTAAATACAGATCTACATTTTAGGAAAGAGCGGTTTATTTTGGGATCACCTGCAGGCGAGAGAGCAAATCACAGAGATGCTTTGTGGGAGAGAAAAATTATAAATATCTTTTGTGGCCAACTTCTGAGCATCAAGAGACCAGGCAGGATAATCCTCGACTTGCAACAGATTGTTTAGTGACCGTTCAAAGTTACAATGGCAGTGAAAATAGTGACTCTTGGTCATTTTTCACATTTGCGACCGTTGCAGCGTCCCCAGGGTCACGTGATCAAAATTCAGACCCTTGGCAACTGACTCATATTTATGACGGTCGCAGTGTCCCGGGGTCATGGGATTCCCCTTTTGCGACCTTCTGACAATCAAAGTCAACGGAGAAGCCAGATCCACTTAAAAACCGTGTTACTAACTGCGGTGATTTGCTTAACAACTGTTAGCAAGAAATGTCATAGAGCAGGGCAGAAGTCACTAAGCAAATGTTTCACTTAGCAACAGAAATTTTCCGCTCAGTTGTGGTCGTACGTTGAGGATTGCCTATACTTCACAGCACAGGACCAGTACAGAAGACGTTCTTGGGGTGTCTTGGGAATAAAACCCCATCGGGTCAAGAGATCTGGGAAGCATACATGGGATTGTAGTTTAACTTATGGAACTTCTTGCCACAAGATCTGGACTTCTCTTAAGCCCATAGCATCCCTGTGTTCACCCACTGTTTGGGGGTCAGCGTGGAGGAGAAGCAGTTGAAAAGCCACAGAGAATATTGGACTAGAACAGAGATAGGCAACCTTGGCTCTTTTATGACTCGTGGACTTCAACTCCCAGAATTCTTGAGCCAGCATGGCTCAGCTTGGAAACCTCTGCCTTTCCCCTCAGCATGGCTGGCTCAGGAATTCTGGGAGTTGAAGTCCACAAGTCATAAAGCGGCCTAGGCCAGGGGTAGGCAACCTTCACTCTTTTATGACTTGTGGACTTCAACTCCCAGAATTCCTGAGCCAGCATGGCTCAGCTTGGAAACCTCTCCTTTTCCCCTCAGCATGGCTGGCTCAGGAATTCTGGGAGTTGAAGTCCACGAGTCATAAAGCGGCCTAGGCCTAGGCCAGGGGTAGGCAACCTTCACTCTTTTATGACTCGTGGACTTCAACTCCCAGAATTCCTGAGCCAGCATGGCTCAGCTTGGAAACCTCTCCTTTTCCCCTCAGCATGGCTGGCTCAGGAATTCTGGAAGTTGAAGTCCACGAGTCATAAAAGAGCCAAGGTTGCCTACCTCTGGCTAGGAGGCCCTCACCGGTCACTGGAGAATTCTGGGAGTTGAAGTCCATACGTCTTAAAGTGGTCAAGATTGAGAAACAATGCGGGCTGGGGATTTCTGGGAGTTGAAGTCCACTCATCTTAAAGCGGCCAGGGTTGAGAAACACTGCTCTAGAACAGGGCTTTTCAACCTCTTCACCCATTGTACCACTTTTAGGATATGGCAACATCCGAGTACCACCAGTCAACTAACAAGGTGTCAAAACTTCATGACCAAAAAAAAAAAGGAAAAAAGTTATGAAGTACAGGTAGTCCTCGACTTACAACTGTTTGCTTAGTGACTGTTTGAAGTTGCAATGGCACCGAAAAAAGTGCCCCGCAAGCCACAGCCGAGCAAGACACCTGCCTGCCCGCCCAGCGGCGCTCTTCCTCTTGTCTGAGGTTTTCATTGTTGTGAGCATTTCTGTTGAGGATTGGCAGTGGGGGTGGGGTGGGGGGTGTTTGGTTTTTATTCTCCCCCCCCTCTGCTGTGTGGTTGTAGCAGGTTTTGGTCACTTCACATGATCCTGGGGACACTGTGACCATCATAAATATGAATCAGTTGCCAAGCATCTGAATGTAAATCACAAGACCCTGGAGATGCGGCAACATTCCAGCTGATCGGCGCTTCTTCTGGGCTCAGCAAAAGCACCGGGATCAGTGCCGAGCTCCAGCTGGATCCTGGTGCTGATCCTGGCACTTCCGCTGAGCCCTGACAGCCCTGCAGCTCCAGCCGTCTCTCGCTCAGGCTTGTGTGGTGCTACCACCGGTTCAGCTCATTCCCCTCCCCCACTATCTCTTTTCTAGGATGGTCACGTACCACCTGCCAGGTGCCAATGTACCACAGGTGGTACCTGTACCACTGGTTGAAAAGCCCCGCTCTAGACAGCAATCAAGTAACAATATGCGATTTTATATGGGAAAGCTAAGAATACATTTTTAACATTTATGAGGGGGAGTTGAATTTTTCCCCCAGTTATAAAATGTACATTTCAAGCAATAGTTCACCCTCAGCTCTGCACCCACACGTTGCAGATTAGGACACAGCTTTTGGGGTGCAGGCAAGGCCCGTTCTGATGTTGGTGCTGTTCCTTGCAAATGATTAAGGCCCTGTTTCTCTGCCACATACATGGAAACCTCCCAGAAAATTAAAAGTAAATGCCTGTTTTTTGCTTCTTTCTTTCTCTCTCTCTCTCTCTCTTTGATCGAACATCAGAGTAAAATTAATTCTTCCCCTGTGTTGCAATTCTTTCATCTTGCCTGTAAAACTGGTTAGGTGACTTTCAGTGAGGTCAGCAGGAACTTTTGCACAGAGGCTGGGCACATTTCAATAAAGGTGTGTTGGAGGGTTTAAAGTACACAACTTTAATTGCAGAAAGTTCCATCTTTGAAGACATTCCCTTCAGGAAATCTTTGGGCCCTTCCTGTTTCTTTACAGGCGTGCCTGGACTTCACTATTCATTTTTGTGACCATTTGAAGTTAAAATGGCGCTGAAAAAAAGTGACTTATGACCATTTTTCCCTGCAAGCAACTGCCATGTACTTAGGACAGTTGCAGGGATCCCCTTTTGCGACCTTCTGACAAGCAAAGTCAGTGGGGAAGCCAGATTCACTTAACAACCGTGTTACTAACTTCACGAGAGCGGCGATTCACTTAACAACCGTCGTAAGAAAGGTCATAAAATGGGGCAAAACTCGCTTAACAGCTATTTTGCTTAGCCACAGAAATTTTGGGCTACCTAGTGATTTAGGGGCAGGTCACTTCTGAATATCCGAACCCTTCGCTGGCTTGTTCAGGCAAATAACTCTGGAGATGCGACCCACAATCTAAGGAGTGTTGGAATTTGCAGAGTGAAGAAATTGCTTCTTTTTAAAAGGCATTTGTTTAACCCCAAGGTAGGGTTGCCTAATCTGGTATTATCTGAGCGAGAATTTGAACTGGGCTTTCCTGCTTTGTCACTATCAACAAAGGTTTCTCGGAGGGGCTGGGAGATTGACTGATAATGTGATTGATAGTGTAATTGACATCAATCAATCAATCCCTTCAAACAATCAAGCCACTGCAGTGCTATGCATCCAGTCAGATGCTTAGGGAAGCCCACGAACAGGGCATAAACGTTGCTTCTCCCAGCCCCTCCCCCCCCCCCCCCCCGCATTGATGGATCTTGAGAACTTTAAGATAGACTGCTCCTGTGCATGAGTAACAGAGCTGGAAGGGACCTCGGAGGTCTTCCAGTCCAACTCCTTGTTCAAGCAGGAGACTTTCAGACAAGTGGCTGTCCACTCTTTTCTTAAAAGACTCCAGTGATGGAGCACCCACAACTTCTGGAGGCACGCAGTTCCACTGGTTAATTGTTCTCATTGCAGAAAATTTCTCTTTAATTCTAGGTTGCTTCTCTCCTTGACTAGTTTCCATCCGTTGCTTCTTGTCCTACCTTCTGGTGCTTTGGAGAATAGCTTGACTCCCTCTTCTTTGGGGCAGCCCCTGAGATATTGGAACGCTGCTATCATGTCACCCCTCATCCTTCTCTTCGTTAAACTAGGCATACCCAATTCCAGCAACCGTTCCTTATATGTTTTAGCCCCAAGTCCCCTGATAATCTTTGTTGCTCTTCTCTTGTTACTCTTTCTAGAGTCTCAACATCTGTTTTACATCGTGGTGACCAAAACTGGATGCAGTATTCCAAGTGTGGCCTTCCCAAGGCCTTGTAAAGTGGTATTAACACTTCACGTGATCTTGATTCTATCCCTCTGTTAATGCAGTCTAGCACTGTGTTGGCTTTTTTGGCAGCTGCAGCACACTGCTGGCTCATATTGAAGTGATTGTCTACTAGGACTCCCAGATCCCTCTCACAGTTGCTACTATTGAGCCAGGCACCTCTATTCTACACCTGTGTATAGAATAAAGTGTCCATCTACATTTGCTGTAATCAAATGTACTTGGCGTCTGACGCTCTTTTGTATTCTCTGTGTAGTTGACAACAGTTGCTATGCCGTTGGAGGCTGGCAAGACAATTCCAAAGTTGTAAAAAAAAAGATATTTTGAAGCAGTGGAGTTAAGCACGAATAAACTTAAGTGAAATGCTGGGAGATCAATGAAGAGCAAATGTTCAAAAGAGGTAGTGGAGGACCTTGGAAATGGCAGATAATTTCTGTACTAAGTTACAGGAACAGATTGTTTAACAGCATTCCTGGGAGCACTTCAAATTGCTATTATCCAAAGCCAACATGGGTTTATCAAGAACAATTCAAGTCAAAAGTGGATTCCTAAATTTGGTTTCTGGTATCTAATGTCGTTCCAGTCCTTATTTGCTATGATTCTTTTTCTGTGATAAACGGGAGACAGGGTAGTCCTCAACTTAGGATGACAACAGAGCACAAAATTTCTGTTGCTAAGTGAAATATTTGTTAAGGTAGCTTTGTCCCATTCTCGACCTTTCTTGCCACAGTTCTTAAGTGAATCACTGCAGTTGTTAAATTAGTAGTATGGTTGTTAAGTGACTCTGGCTTCCCCATTGACTATGCTGGTCACAAAAGGAGATCACATGACCCCTGGGACGCTGCAACCGTCATAAATATGAGTCAGTTGCCAAGCATTCTGAATTTTGATTACATGATTGTGGGGATGCTGCAGTGGTCATAAGTATGGGAAAAAAAATTCAGTGATGTAATTTTGAATGGTCACTAAACGAACTGTTGTAAGTCAAGGACTACCTGTACTTTAGTAGAGCAACGGAATGCTGTGGATGTAGTATATCTTAATTCAATAAAAGCAATATTCTCAAGGGCCAGATAGATACACGTGAGGACATTATAACCTAGGGGTCTTCAAACTTGGCCCTTTTATAACTTGTGGACTTCAACTCCCAGAATTCCTGGCTGAGGAATTGTGGGAATTGAAGTCCACAAGTCATAAAAGGGCCAAGTTTGAAGACCCCTGTTATAACCCATAGACTTTGGAAATGATAGAATAGCCACAGCCACAGATTCTATTTCAATGCTTCTACTATGACCTGGTGTCAGTCCTTCAAGGAAACAGCAAACAACACAGGTAGTCCTTGACTTATGACCACAATTGCGAAGCAAGACAGTTGTGAAGTGAATGTTGCCCCAGTTTATGATCTTTCTTGCCCCAGTTGTAAAGTGAATCACTGCAATTGTTAACAACAGGGTTACGTGAATCTGTCTTTCCCCATTGACTTTGCTTGGAAAAGGGGATCATGTGACCCCGGGACACTGCAACCGTCATAAATATGTGCCCGTTGCCAAGCGTCCGAATTGCAATCATGTGACTATGGGGATGCTGCAACGGTTGTAAGTGTGAAAAACGGTCATAAACGGTTAAACAAGAAAGCGTGAGAAAGAAACCGTTTATGACCGTTTTTCACACTTACTCCGAGCTGAACAGATTGGCTAACCCTTTTGAGAATGAAATCCCAACCCAAAATGGCGGTGGTTATCAGCATCAAATTCCTGGGGGTGCAGCTAACGAGTAGGCCGGCGTGGTCGCTCAACAGCGAGACCCTGGTGAAGCAGGCACAGCAGCGCCTGCATTTTCTGCGTCGCATGAGAAAAGCACATCTTCCTTCCCCTGTCCTCACCACTTTCGACAGAGGGATGACGGAGAGCATCCTGTCATACGGCATCGCAGTCTGGTTTGGAAGCATCCCTGCTTCAGACAGGAAGGCGGTGCAGAGAGTGGTGAGGACGGCAAAAAAGATCATTGGCAGTTCCCTCCCCTCCATCCAGGACCTGGCACGTAAGCGATGCTTGAGGATGGTCTGCAAGATTGTCTGGGACCCTCTTCACAACCTGTTTTCCTTGTTACCTTCTGGGAAGAGGGGGCTCCGTGGTATCTGAAGCAGAACATCGAGATTCAGTCCCACTTTTGTTCCACACAGTATCAACCTTGTGAACTCTAAAGCTTCCTCTTTCCGCTATGTATTCAAGGTGGACAGAGATTAATATTTATATGTTATGAGCCAGCAGTGTGCTGCAGCTGCCAAAAAAGCCAACACAGTGCTAGGCTGCATTAACAGAGGGATAGAATCAAAATCACATGAAGTACTAATACCACTTTACAATGCTTTGGTAAGGCCACACCTGGAATACGGCATCCAGTTTTGGTCACCACGATGTAAAAAAGATGTTGAGACTCTAGAAAGGGTACAGAGAAGAGCAACCAAGATGATTAGGGGGCTGGAGGCTAAAACATATAGGGAACGGTTGCTGGAATTGGGTATGTGTAGTTTAATGAAGAGAAGGGTGAGGGGTGACATGATAGCAGTCTTCCAATATCTCAGGGGCTGCCCCAAAGAAGAGGGAGTCAAGCTATTCTCCAAAGCACCTGAAGGCACGACAAGAAGCAACGGATGGAAACTCGTCAAGGAGAGAAGCAACCTAGAACTAAGGAGAAACTTCCTGACAGTCAGAACAATTAACCAGCGGAACAACCTGCCTCCAGAGGTGGTGAATGCTCCAACACTGGAGGTTTTTTAAGAAGAGACTGGACAGCCATTTGCCTGAAATGGTATAGGGTTTCCTGCCTGAGCAGGGGGTTGGACTAGATGACCTCCAAGGTCCCTTCCAACTTTATAATATTATTATTATTATTATTATTATTATTATTATTATTATTATTATTAATAATAATAATAATAATAATAATAATAATAATAATAATAATATTTATATGTAAGGGCACCGTAGGTATATGCATATGTGTGTATATAGCATGTTTATATGTTTGCCATGTATGTGTACACTTTGGAGAGCAGGCAGCAGAAATTCGTTTTTAATGTGTGCCAGTGTGCCCACAGTAAAAAAAAGTAAATGAAAATACAAGTTTATCTTACCTTATCAAAATGTTCTTGTCAGCCTTGAACCCTGGCCCAAATCCAGCCAGAGATTGTTCGGCTGTGACAGGTGTCACTTCTGCATCAAAACAGTAAAAAAAAGATAAGAGATTCAGGCCTGGATGGATGGATGGCTGTGCGAGATTCTACTGATGTTCCCATTCCAATATGAGTACAATAGGGAACTACAGCAGCTAAAATGGCTAATATAATCCTTGGTTGCATTAAATAGCAGTGTTATTACGATAATATTCTTCACTGGGTGGAGTGCATTTTAAAAAGGACATGAAGAAAGGGTGAGGTCAGAGGAGAACTACAGGATATTAAGGTGTCTTTTTAATCTTCAGAAAGTGGACCAGACAAAACACAAGGAAACCCAGACGACCTAATTTTACTTTATCATAAGGCTATATTAACAGAGAGCCAGTTTAGTGTAGTGGCTAAGGCATTAGGGCAGAAACCAGGAGACGGTGAGTTCTAGTTCCGCCTTAGGCCCGAAAGCTGGCTGGGTGACTTTGGCCCAATCACCAGGAGACGGTGAGTTCTAGTTCCGCCTTAGGCCCGAAAGCTGGCTGGGTGACTTTGGCCCAATCACCAGGAGACGGTGAGTTCTAGTCCCGCCTTAGGCCCGAAAGCTGGCTGGGTGACTTTGGCCCAATCACCAGGAGACGGTGAGTTCTAGTCCCGCCTTAGGCCCGAAAGCTGGCTGGGTGACTTTGGCCCAATCACCAGGAGACGGTGAGTTCTAGTCCCGCCTTAGGCCCGAAAGCTGGCTGGGTGACTTTGGCCCAATCACCAGGAGACGGTGAGTTCTAGTCCCGCCTTAGGCCCGAAAGCTGGCTGGGTGACTTTGAGCCAGGCACCAGGAGATGGTGAGTTCGAGTCCCACTAAGCATGGGCAGGACACTCTTTTTCAGCCCAAACATCCCACAGGGTTCTTGTGGGGAAAAATAGGAGGAGGAAGGAACATTGGTCCTGAATTATTTCCAAACAATACTAGAGGCAGGATATAGACATATTGAATGAACGTGTCTATAAATAAATAAATAAATAAATAAACAAACAAACAAACAAACAAACAAACAAACAAACCAGGTGGGTGACCTCAGACCAGTCACACTCAGCCCTAAGAAGGAATCAATGGCCAAGCACTTCCTGGAAAAAAAAAAGTCATTTTACAGGGAGTTCTCCGAGACGTCTCCAAGAATTGGGACAAGATTGAAAGGAAAGGGGGGGGGGGGGCGGAGAGAATTCAAAAAATCTTGCAAGGCAGAATAGAATCCTCCCCCCACCCACCCACCCCCGGTCACCTTTACGGCCTGAGAAACTAGGCGAGCCCCTTGCTCCACCTGTTATACAGCTGTGGACTAGGCTGTCTCTTATCTGACAGTCCCTAAGCAAAGCCCCCTGTTTCTCAAGGCCTTTTTAACACACTGTTAAACACCTTTCACTCATGGGAGCAGGAGCTGGCTGGTTTAGCTTGCTGAAGAAAAAAGAAATACGATTGTGGCTTGCAGATATCTCAAAGGCTTCCCCCCTTGCAGTTCTCTCTTGAAACCAAAAGCAGAAGGAAAAAACACACACGCATCGGTTTGAAATTCAAATTGAAATCAGTCACGCAGTGGAAGTATTTCTGGGAAGCAGCCTCCGTGACTTCAAATGGGGTTTCATTTCAAATGGAGTTTCAAACGGGAGGGAGGGCCAGGATTGGTTTGCCGCAGAGGCCTCCAAAGTTGGTGACTTTACGAGTTGTGGACTTCAGTTCCCAGCTATGGCTGGCTAAGGAGTTCTGGGAATTGAAGTCCACAATTCTTGAAATTGGCAACTTTGGATTTAGTGGATTCCTGCACCCAGTAAGGCAGGGTTGGACTAGATGACCCGCCCCCCCCCGAGGTCCCTTCCAATTCATACAGTCTGTGATTCTGCAACAGCCCCTCGCCAAAGAGCAAGGCAAAGCTAAGGTCCCAGGGAAGTTGAAAGAATATACAGGTAGTCCTCAATTTACAACCGTTCATTTAATGACAGTTCGAAGTTTCAACGGCACTGAAAAAGGGATTTAATAACCATTTTCACACTTCCGACCGTTGAAGCATCCCCATGGGTCATCTGATCAAAATTTGGACTCTTGGCAACTGACTTGTATTTACGACAGTTCCAGTGTCCCGGGATCACGTGATCCCCTTTTGCGACCTTCTGACAAGCAAGGTCAATGGGGAAGCCAGATTCACTTCACAACCGTGTTGCTAACTTAACAACTGCAGCAATTCACTTAACAACTGTCTCGCTTAGCGACAGAAATTTTGGGCTCCACTGTGGTCATAAGCCGAGGACTATTTGCATTTCTGCCAACGATGGAGGGCAAAACCTTGGTTAAACACGCAAGGAGCATGTCCTAAAGCTAGCTTGTTCCATCTCTCCAATCTTTTCTTCAGCCATGCAACCCGACAGCTTTGTATAGGGAGCGTGTAATATGCTTAGCAAGCTGGTTAGGGAGATATAATTAGATCTGTCACCCCTTTTGAAAAGATTGGGGGTGCCCTTGAGGATTTGCACAGATTGAGCTGTGGCTGGGAGCAGCAAGAGTTTGTTTGCATCCTGAGTTGGCTATTAAAAATTCAGCCGGAATGAGATCACAACAGCCGCGTTCCTGTTTTTTAAAAAAATTAAGAATTGAGCATAAATAAGAGTATCAGAAATTGTGACAGAGAGCCAGATAGGGCGAGCGTCTTACGTTAACTGGACCGTGATTTGTAAGCGATATCCCAAATCTCTACACAAAATGATTAATTCAACCCTCCTGCCATTGTGTTTCTTTTCTCAGAATTTTTATCGGGGGGCCAAATTTCTCCCCGGAATCTCGTGGCTTCCTTTCGCAAGGCCGCAAAATAGAAAATATTCTGTAGATATTTTGCATAGGGCCCAGTGAGGGAGTCATATTATCTGAAAGTGGCTTGATTAAATTAAAAAGAAGAATGCTCCTATTTGGGAACCTTCTTGATGGAATCAGGAGTTTATTTGTTTTAAACCTTTTGAAAAACCCGTGGGGGCTGGGAATACATCAAGAGTGCTCATTCAGCAACCTGTGGGCAGAATTGCCTCCAAAGGGGTAAAATGTCACATGGGCTGCTTAATTTCCAGCACAGGACAAACCACAGATAGTTTCCTAAAATGTCCAAATTCCTAAAATGTGGTTGTGGTGATATTGTGCGACTTTTGGGGAGAAAACATGGCAGGTTTTTAATTTTATTAATTCATTCAGACACTATGCCAGGATTCTGTCATAGATAGCTTGTAGAATCTCAATAAAACTTAAGTGTCGTTTTTAAAAAAAAAATGGATGTCCAACGTGAACACTGTTCCTTATATAACTAAAACAGCAAAGGAACACCCACATACTTAAAACAACAGAGATGTCAACAAATTCCCTAAAAGGAATGGAAAACTGAGATGGGGGAGAAATTAAATGGAGGTTTCTGGATTAAGACCATCCATGCTTCTGAATTTGCTGCAGGGCCAACCCAAATGGACTGAAGCGTTGGGTTCAAAGTAACCACGGTTTTGCCTTTTTGAACAAATCAATTTATCTATCAAAAGTTTCAGAAGCGAATTCCTGTAAAAGAAGAAAGGAAAGGGGGGGGAAAGGAAAAGACAAAAGTATAAAAAGAAACAATGAAGAAAAATAGAAGCTTCCAGTTTTCTCTGCAGCAAATGCAATAGAATTGTGAAGTTATCTCTTCCTTTAGAATGACAAAAGAAAGCTCACTTTTTTTCTATTATCCCTTTTTTTTTTTCCTAATTGCCAAAACTATAAATGCATTTATTTCTTGTTTCACGTAAAAAGTCTCTCAGTTTTCTGGTCAGTCATAAAGTTAGCTAAAATCAAGTTAACTTAACATAAAGTTAACTTAATCAAATAAGTTAAATTAGCCATTTTGAGTGAGAAAATGAGGGCCAAAACTTAATTACGTACTATAGAGGCAGTCCCTCAATGACCTTAATTGAGCCTGGAATTCTGGTCGTAAGTCAAGCAGGTTACTAAGTGAGTCATGTGAATTTACATTTTTTGCAGCAGTTATTAAACAATGTGGTCATTAAGTGAATTCACTGTTCACAAATGGCATTTTTTTTTTGCTGAACCAAAGGTTAACACTGGTTTCCAGCAAAAAGGGTCATAAATCGTGGTTACCTGACTGGGGGATGCTACAAATGGTCATAAATGCGGGCCAGTTGCTGAGGGCCCAAAATGAGATCATGTGACCGTGGGGGGGGGATATAAGAATTTCTGATCTGGGTCATAAGTATGTTTTCTCAGTCTGTCGTAACAGTTGGCAAATAACTGGTCGTAAGTTGAGGACTACCTGTACAGTAAATTCAAAAACTGCCTGCTTTTCTTTAGCCTGTGCTTTGATTTCCAGGTTTCCTGAGATTTCAGAATTCTTATAGATTAGTCAAATGGCAGCTTTAAGAGGGGTGGACTTCAACTCCCAGAATTCTCAGATGTGGCAGCTTTAAGAGCGGTGGACCTCAACTCCCAGAATTCCCAGATGTGGCAGCTTTAAGAGGGGTGGACTTCAACTCCCCGAATTCTCAGATGTGGCAGCTTTAAGAGGGGTGGACTTCAACTCCCCGAATTCTCAGATGTGGCAGCTTTAAGAGCGGTGGACCTCAACTCCCAGAATTCCCAGATGTGGCAGCTTTAAGAGGGGTGGACTTCAACTCCCCGAATTCTCAGATGTGGCAGCTTTAAGAGGGGTGGACTTCAACTCCCAGAATTCTCAGATGTGGCAGCTTTAAGAGAGTGGACTTCAACTCCCAGAGTTCCGTAGCAAGTAGGACTGGGTGAGGAATTCTGGGAGCTGAACTCCACAGGTCTTAAAGTGCCAAGTTCAAGATACACTGGGCAGCAGGCTAAAACCCGGAGATCCTGAATTCTAATTCTGCCTTAGTTATGAAGCCAGCTTGGGGATTTTAGGCCGGTCCCTCTCTGTCCTCCCCAGGGAGAAGAATACAAGGGCAAAACCACTTTGGAAATTTCATAGCAAGAAAACAACATGGATTTGTCCCTGTGGTTATATGGATGGAAGACGCATCACACGCAAACACAAAACATGTGTTTTGTAGGAAGCAGACTAATATACAGTATAGGAAAATGTATCATTAACCTACATTTTTTCGAGAACCTGTTTGGTGTAGTAGTTAAAGGCCCCAGGCTAGAGACCAGGAGGACATGAGTTCAAATTCTGCCTCAGGCACTAAGCCAGCTGGGTGACCTTGAGCCAGTTACTCACTAACTTGGCCCTGGGAAAAAGATGTTAAAGGAAAACAATATTCAAAAATGATGCCAAGAAAACTTCTGGGACTTGAACAAGCTATTCGCCAAATATGAAGATTTATTTATTGTGTGACCTACTTCTGCTTTCTGGGAACACAATTTTCCCGCAAAAGTTGGCCTGGTCCCGAGTTTGTTAGTTTTCAGGAAAAGGGTATTTTTGTGAGCTACTTTGAGCTGTTGTACCATTGCAGGAAGTCCTCAACTTACAGCCACGATTGAGCCCCACATTTCTGTTGCTAAGCAAGACAGTTCTTAAGAGAGCTGCACCCCATTTTACGACCTTTTTCTGCCACAGTTGTTAAGTGAATTGCTGCAGTTGTTAAGTGAATCATGCAGTTGTAAAACAAATCTGGCATGACTCTGCTTGTCAGAAACCAGGTAGGAAGGTCACAAAAGGGGATCACACGACTCCAGGACACTGCAAGCGTCATAAATATGAACCAGTTTCCAAGTGTCTGGATTGTAATCATGTGACTGGCAGGGGGGGGAATGCTGCAACGGTCGTAAGTGTGAAAAACGGTCGTAAGTCACTTTTTTCAATGCCATTGTAACTTTGAACGGACACTAATTGAATTGCTGTAAATCAAGGACTAATTATAGAGTCTTCTCTATTTAGACCACCAGCCACAAGACAAAAGCATCATGGTGAAAAAAAAGAGGGTTTTTTTGTCAGCGTGACAGCAGGATGGAAGCAAAAAAGACGAAAGATTTATACGATCTCAAGGGAAATTGCTGCATTCTCTGGCCTAAAGGACATAATAAAGGTTTTGATGTGATGGAGAGGGGGGAAAAATTGGAAAAAAAGTGCACACGGCCAACAATCAGAAGGGTTACGTTATGGAAAAGTTCTTCTCATTCGTCCTAGAGTTATTGGCACATTAGGCAGAGAAAATTAAATAGTTTTACATATAGTATTTATATATTTGCTGAGCACGTATTATATTTGATGACATTGCTTGGATAATTCTAGGTTGCTCTCTGGAATTTGAGTTTCCCCAAAAACATCAGTGGAAGATATGATCATTTTGGTCTGTGCTATTCTTTCAGGATTAAAAGCATCGTAGGTTCTGGTGGAAAGGAATATGAAATGTATTTGTTTCTTTATTATTGATATCCTGGCTTTATTTTTATTTTTTTTACAATAACCCAAAGTGGCGAACAGATCCAACACATCTCAGGCCCGCTGGCTGAGGAATTCTGGGAGTGGAACTCCACAAGTCATAAAAGGGCCAAGTGGGTTAAGCCCTGCCAGAAAGTGTGAAAGACAGTTTCTTTGGTGTGTAAACAACCTGTGTGCAGGTAGCAAAAAACAGCAGTTGTTCCAGCTGTTGCTGACCATACATTGATTTACGAAGCACCTGGGCAGGCACGGATGGATGCAAGTTGGCGAGGAGCCCTGTTTGAATGTTGTTTCTGTTTTGCCTTGCAGCCTCCCTTCCTTTCGCCATCCTGACCTTGGTGAACTCTCCCTACAAACGGGGTTTCTACTGTGAGGACACTTCCATACGTTATCCGTACAAGCCGGACACCATTACACATGGGGTGATGGCTGGAGTGACCATTCCCTGCACCGTTTTCATAGTAAGACCGGTTGGTCAGCCGATTGATGGGTCAATTTTGAGCAGGTCCTAAAACAGCTGGGAAGGCAAGATTTTGTGGCTGTTGGGGTAGTCCTCGGTTTACAGCCATTCGTTTAGCAACCGTGCAAAGTTACAACGGCACTGGAAAAAAATGCCCTGTGACCAGTCTTCCACAACTTTACAACTGTTGCAGCATCCCCACGATCACCAGTTCAGAGTCTGGTGGCTTGGAGATGGGCATGTATTTACTTTCATATAAGTCACATATACATATTAATCACGTGTCCATCTTGTTGCGTACACAACGGAAGAAGGAATTTTGAGAGTTCGCAAGGTTAATACTGTATGGCACAAAATTGTGACTGATTTGCTTAGCAACTTTGATAAAAAAAAGATCATTAAAATGGAGTGCAACTCAGTTAACAACCTTAACATAGCAACACAGGTCGTTGTCCCAATTATGAAATTCACAGGCTCTCTTTTGGAAAAGTTAATATTTTCCATTTTTGTATCTCTATAACCCTCTAGTTTGGAACAGCAACCAAACAAGACAGGCACAGACTTCAGTGGATAGTTAGGACTGCAAAAAAAACAAACACAATTGCAACCTGCCTTCCACTGAGGACCTGTATACTGCACAAGCCAGAAAGAGGGCTGAGGAAAATATCTACAGACCCCCTCAAATCCTGCACATTAACTGTTTGGGTTCTTTTAATAAATATTTTATGAATTTTCTAATTTTACAGTCAAATACTTAATAGGCAGTGTGGTGTCTGGAGCCATTAGTAATTCAGTGGTATATATTAACTTCTTCAGTCTAGATCAGGGGTAGGCAACCTCGGCTCTTTTATGACTCATGGACTTCAACTCCCAGAATTCCTGAGCCAGCTGGCTCAGGAATTCTGGGAGTTGAAGTCCATGAGTCATAAAAGAGCCGAGGTTGCCTACCCCTGGTCTAGATCCAATATTACACCATCAAATGTAGTACCTGTTTTCCCACACTAGGCAAACACAACTCTTACTGTTATTAATAAATAAACAATTGAATATCAACATCTTTGTTACATTTTTCTCATAATATCAATAATGTTTGTTTTAGATAACTTTTCTAACCAAACGTTATCTTAATATCCATATATTCAATCAGTATCCTGTTTTCACTTTTTTTAAAAAAAAATTAATTCCCTCTCAGTATTCAAAATGTTTCCATTGTTTATAATTCCAAACTAAGTTATATTTGGGTAACCAAAAGCTTCCCTTATTCAAACTCTTGGCATTTTCCTGTTTCTTTTCTCATACCAAAAATTTAATATTCTAATTACAAACCTTATCTTTCTAGTTATGAGAGTACTTCTATTTCTAGCAATTATCTATTCTCCACCATATTCAAACATTGAGTTCAGGGGTCTTCATACTTGGCCCTTTTATGGCTTGTGGACTTCAACTCCCAGAATTCTTCAGCCAGCATGCCTGGCTGAGGAATTCTGGGAGTTGAAGTTCACAAGCCATAAAAGGGCCAAGTTTGAAGAGCCCTGATCTAGTTAATAGTATAATATCCCATCTAATGGATCAAAACCTCTATTTTCTTCAGCCTTACTCTAGATTCTGGATATAAACTGTTTTAACTTCTCCCCTTAGGACGATGCTATAGGGCACTGCATGCCAAAACAACTAAAATAGTTTTTTTTTTCTCCATGCCATCTCTCTGCTAAAACACCTAATTTGCACAGTGGGTAGTCTAGAACAGGGGTAGACAACCTTGGGTCTTTTACAACTCGTGGACTTCAACTCCCAGAATTCCTGAACCAGCATGGCTCAGCTTGGAAACCTCTCCCTTTCCCCTCAGCATGGCTGGCTCAGGAATTCTGGGAGTTGAAGTCCACGAGTCATAAAAGAGCCAAGGTTGCCTACCCCTGGTCTAGAACGTTTTGGCATCTACTCTTTCCCCCCTAAAGCCAGCAGTCCTACGCCGATATCTTCCCCCCCTCCCCACGCCAGCAAAAAAAATAAAAAATAGAAGTTTTAGAAACTGAATGAGGAAGCTTCCAGTCCCTTGATTATGGATTTTTCCTTTCCCCCCCCCTCATAATTAATTTTATTTTATTAATTTTATCAAAGTATAAAATACAAGGGGGGAAAAAGCATAGGAAACTAAAAAAAAGAGGAAGGGCAAAAAAGAAAAGAAAAAGGCACTGACTTTCCTGACTGTTTAGCCCAGTAAAAGGTAAAAACATTAGAACCACAACCTTTTGCTTTTTACACAAATAGTTATACAAGCCATTTCTGTAACAATAAGCCTGTCTAGTTGACAAAAACAGAATCAAAGTTTTATATATATATTTTTCTCATTGCAAGCACAAAATCCAGAAGCAATTTCAAAATAAAGCCAAAACCTCAGAAAACACACACACACACACACACACACACACACACACACACACACACACACACACACACATATATATATATATATATATATATATATATATATATATATATATATATATATATATATATATATATATATATATATATATATATGGGACGCGGTGGCTCAGTGGGTTAGGACGCTGAGCTTGTCGATCAGAAGGTCGGCAGTTTGGCGGGTCAAATCCCGAGTGCCGCGTAGCAGAGTGAGCGCCTGTTACTCGTCCCAGCTTCTGCCAACCTAGCAGTTCGAAAGCACGTAAAAAATGCAAGTAGAAAAATAGGGACCACTACGGTGGGAAGGTAACAGCGTTCCGTGCGCCTTTGGCGTCTAGTCATGCCGGCCACATGACCACGGAGACGTCCTCGGACAAGCGCTGGCTCTTCGGCTTTGAAACGGAGATGAGCACCGGAAACGACTAGCACACATGTGCGGGGGAACCTTTACACACCTCCACCCACAGAACACCCCCCCTCTGGCAGTTTAAAAAAGAGGAACAAACAGCCACTACCACATGCTTCTCCCAGAAGAAGGAAGCTGAAGCCACCAGCCTGAGGATGACGGATGGGATTCCGTCGAAACGTTGCTCCTACACCTTCAATTCTACACGGGAAAAAACCCGAATGACCAAAGATCCACATACAAACACCCGCGAAAACCTCAGAAAACACACACACACACACACACACACACACACATATATATATATATATATGTATGTATCTATGTCCCCTTCATGGATTACTGCCTTGTCGTGGCGAAGGGGCTTGCATAATTCAATGAAGCTATGAGCTATGCCGTGCAGGGCCACCCAAGACGGACAGGTCATAGCTGAGAGTTCTGACAAAACGTGATCCACTGGAGAAGGAAATGGCAACCCACTCCAGTATCTTTGCCATGAAAACCCTATGGACAGTACCAAAAGGCAAAACGATATGACGCTGGAAGATGAGCCCCTCAGGTCGGAAGGCGTCCAATATGCTACTGGGGAAGAGCAGAGGGCTAGTACTAGTAGTGCCAGAAAGAATGAAGCGACTGGGCCAAAGCCGAAAGGACGCTCAGCTGTGGATATGTCTGGTGGTGAAAGGAAAGTCCGATGCTGTAAAGAGTTTTTCTCCATAGGAACCTGGAATGTAAGATCCATGAATCAAGGAAAGCTGGACGTGGTCAAACAAGAGATGACAAGACTGAACATCGACATCTTAGGTATCAGCGAACTAAAATGGACAGGAATGGGTGAATTTAATTCAGATGACCATCAGGTATACTACTGCGGGCAAGAATCCCTCAGAAGAAATGGAGTAGCCTTCATAGTCAATAAAAGAGTAGGAAAATCAATACTGGGATACAATCCTCAAAATGACAGAATGATCTCAGTTCGAATCCAAGGCAAACCATTCAATATCACAGTAGTCCAAGTCTATGCCCCAACCACCAGTGCTGAAGAGGATGAAATTGACCGGTTCTATGAAGCCCTACAGCACCTTATAGAAGTAACACCAAAAAATGATGTCCTTATCATCATGGGGGATTGGAATGCTAAAGTAGGAAGCCAAAAGATAACTGGAATAACAGGCAAGTTTGGCCTTGGAGTACAAAATGAAGCAGGGCACAGGCTGATAGAATTTTGTCAAGAGAATACGATGGTCATAGCAAACACTCTTTTCCAACAACCCAAGAGTCGGCTCTACACATGGACATCACCAGACGGTCAACACAGAAATCAGATTGACTATATGCTCTGCAGCCAAAGATGGAGAAGCTCTATACAGTCGGTAAAAACAAGACCAGGAGCTGACTGTGGCTCAGACCATGAGCTTCTCCTTGCAAAGTTTAGGCTTAAACTGAAGAAAGTAGGGAAAAGCACTAGGCCACTCAGGTATGAATTAAATCATATCCCTGTTGAATATACAGTAGAGGTGACAAATAGATTTAAGGAATTAGATCTGATAGAGTGCCTGAAGAACTATGGACAGAGGTTCGCGACATTGTACAACAGGTAGCAACCAAAACCATCCCAAAGAAAAAGAAATGCAAGAAAGCAAAATGGCTGTCTGAGGAAGCTTTGCAAATAGCTGAGGAAAGGAGGGAAGCGAAAGGCAAGGGAGAAAAACATAGATATGCCCAATTGAATGCAGAATTCCAGAGAATAGCTAGAAGAGATAAGAATGCCTTCTTAAATGAACAGTGCAAAGAAATAGAAGAAAACAATAGAATAGGGAGGACCAGAGATCTTTTCAAGAAAATTGGAGAGATGAAGGGAACGTTTCATGCAAAAATGGGCATGATAAAGGACCAAAATGGCAGGGACCTAACAGAAGCAGAAGAGATTAAGAAGAGGTGGCAAAATTACACAGAAGAACTATACAAGAATGAGCTTAATGTCCCAGATAATCACAATGAGGTGGTCACTGACCTCGAGCCAGACATCCTAGAATGTGAAGTGAAGTGGGCCTTAGAAAAGCTGAGCAACAACAAAGCTAGTGGAGGTGACAGTATTCCAGCTGAGCTATTCAAAATCTTAAAAGACAGTGCAGTAAAAGTGCTACACTCAATTTGCCAGCAAATTTGGAAAACTCAACAGTGGCCACAGGATTGGAAAAGATCAGTTTACATTCCAATTCCAAAGAAAGGCAGTGCCAAAGAATGTTCAAACTATCGCACCATTGCACTCATTTCTCATGCTAGTAAAGTCATGCTTAAAATCCTACAAGCTAGACTTCAGCAGTATGTGGATCGAGAACTACCAGAAGTACAGGCAGGATTTCGAAGAGGCAGAGGAACTAGAGATCAAATTGCCAACATACGCTGGATCATGGAGAAAGCTAGGGAGTTCCAGAAAAACATCTACTTCTGCTTCATTGACTATGCTAAAGCCTTTGATTGTGTGGATCATAACAAACTGTGGCAAGTTCTTAAAGAGATGGGAGTACCAGACCATCTTATTTGTCTCTTGAGAAACCTATATGCGGGTCAAGAAGCAACAGTGAGAACTGGACACGGAACCACTGATTGGTTCAAAATTGGGAAAGGAGTCCGGCAAGGCTGTATACTGTTGCCCTGCCTATTTAACTTATATGCAGAGCACATCATGAGAAAGGCAGGGCTAGATGAATCAAAAGTTGGAATTAAGATTGCCGGAAGAAATATCAACAACCTAAGATACGCAGATGATACCACTCTAATGGCAGAAAGTGAAGAAGAACTAAAGAGCCTCTTGTTGCGGGTGAAGAAGGAGAGTGCAAAACTTGGGTTGAAACTTAACATTAAGAAAACCAAGATCATGGCATCTGGCCCTCTCAATTCTTGGCAAATAGATGGGGAAGAAATGGAGGTAGTGACAGATTTTATTTTCCTGGGCTCCAAGATCACTGCAGATGGGGACTGTAGCCAAGAAATTAAAAGACGCTTGCTCCTCGGGAGGAAAGCCATGGCAAATCTAGACAGCACACTAAAAAGCAGAGACATCACCCTGTCAACAAAAGTGCGTATAGTCAAGGCTACGGTCTTCCCAGTTGCAATGTATGGCAGTGAAAGTTGGACCATAAGAAAGGCTGAGCGCCAAAGAATGGAGGCCTTTGAACTATGGTGCTGGAGAAGACTCCTGCGAGTCCCTTGGACTGCAAGGCGATCAAACCGGTCAGTCCTAGAGGAGATCAATCCTGACTGCTCTTTAGAAGGCCAGATCCTGAAGCTAAAACTCAAATACTTTGGCAACCTAATGAGAAGGAAGGACTCACTGGAGAAGAGCCTAATGCTGGGAAAGATCGAGGGCAATAGAAGAAGGGGACGACAGAGAATGAGGTGGCTGGATGGAGTCACTGAAGCAGTAGGTGTGAGCTTAAATGGACTCCAGAAGATGGTAGAAGACAGGAAGGCCTGGAGGAATGTTGTCCATAGGGTCGCGATGGGTCGGACACGACTTCGCAGCTAACAACAACATGTATCTATGTATGTATGTATATGTATTTATGTATGTATATATATGTATGTTTATATATATATATATACATACATACATACATATACATACATATACATACACACACACACACACACATAAGAAGACACTTTTTTTAGTTTTAGTATTTTACTATTACAGATTTTTCTTAAATTATTTTTAAGCTTCCTTTCCTTAGTCTTCGATGCAGCAGCAGCACCCAAATTGGTCAAAGACGGCAATTTTTAGGATGCAATCTTCTTCCCCACTTCACCCAGTCCTTTCCAGGATCCTTACTAAATCATACAGACTGTCTTGTTGGCTAAAAAAGTGCAGCTAATTGCTATAGGGAGACATAAACTGCAGCCTTTTTCTTTTTTAATTAACCAGTTAAAATGTTATTTAACATAACACAGCGTATACGGGTATAGACAAAGGTTTATCTTCCTTTTCCTCTTTTTTGAAAAGCACATCGATGGTCTTCTGTTTTTATTTGGTCTTGCGATCATCGTTTTATCTGACTAAAAGCAAGGGCGTAGCCTCAAAGAAAGGTGTTAGGTAAGAACCAGCAGGTAATTCCTGAGCTTATACAATCATTGCTCGATATAATAATAGTAATAGAGATGGAGCAGTGTGCTTAATTGTTTTGTATGATGTAAAAAGGGAGCGCAAATGTTTGAATGTAATGCCAACCTCTGAACTTTACCGTTGTTCGTAGATGTGAACAAAGCACCCACAGCCAATTTTAAACCTTGGTGTTTTGTTCTTTCCAGCCGTTCTAAATTTCACTCTCTTTTTCTTGATCGGACTCAATGTGGTTGAACAGCATAAAATACCGGTAGTTTCTCTCCGACCGAAAAATTGTAAGGGTGGAAGTCCCCGTTTCGTTTTTGTAGTACAGGTAGTCCTCACCTTAACGACCGCAACTGTGCCCAAAGTTTCCGCTGCTAAGCAGGATATTTGTGAAGTGACTTTTGCCCTATTTTACGACTTCCCCCCCCACAGTCGTTAAATGAATCGCTGAAGTTGTTAAGTTAGTGACATGGCTGTTAAGCAAGCCCATTGATTTTGCTTGTCAAAAGGTCGCCAAAGGGGATCACGTGACCCCCGGGACACTCCGACCGTCATAAATATGAGTCAGTTACCAAGTGTCTACATTTTGATCACATGGGGGTGCTATAATGGTCGTAAGTGTGAAAAACGGTCATCAGTCACTTTTTCCGGTGCCGTTGTAACTTTGAACAGTCAGTAAGTGAACTGTTGTAAGTCGAGGAATACCTGTGCTGACTGTATTGGGAATTTACAACTGGTTGGTAGGCCACTGTTTGAAGTTATGACGGACCTCCCTGATCGTACTTACGACCCACTTCCGAGATTCCAGTGGTAGCCCTCCCACTTCCCCCCCCCCGCCATCCACATCTGGGGTGCTCAGTAATTGGTCCACATTTGCAACTGTTTGTAGCATCCTGCGGTCACATGGGTTCATTTAATGGCAGTTTCACTGAAAACTGATATTTAGTTCTGGGTTGTTTTTTTCGCTTTGTGATTGCAGTGTTCACTTTACGAACACTGCAAAAAAGGTCATAAACTTGAGTCGGTCACATGTATGACCCACATTATGACTTATGATCATAATAGACAGGCACCATTTCGGTCATAAGTCGAGGACTGCCTGTACACAATGCAGGGACCTAGTTGATTGTATGCAGTGAACCAGAGTTGAAAATGGGATTTTGAACCTGGCTAATTAAATACATTTAGTCCTCAACTTATAAGCACAGCTGAACCCCAAATTTCTGTTGTTAACCAAGACAGTTGTTAAGTGATTTTTTTTGCCCCATTTTATGACCTTCCTTGCCACAGTTGTTAAGTGAATTATTGCAGTTGTTAAATTAGTAACCTGGTTGTTAAATGAAACTGGCTTCTCTCCTTGATTTTGTTTGTCAGTACGTCACAAAAGGGGATCACGTGACCCCGGGACACTACAACGGTCATAGATATGAACCAGGTAGTCTCTGAATTCTGATTACACATGCCAAGCATCCTAATTCTGATTATGTGACCATGGGGATGCTGCAACGGTCGTAAGTGTGGAAAAGCAATTAGGGTTTCCTGCCTAAGCAGGGGGTTGGACTAGAAGACCACCAAGGTCCCTTCCCAACTCTGTTATTCTATAGGTTCTATATAGACAATCATAAGTCACTTTTTCAGGGCTGTGGTTTGCAAGTTGAGGACCTGCCTGTACGATAATGGGTCCTTTTTGCATTTGAGGAATGAGCCAGCCAGGAGAATTCACAGATGTGTCCTTGGTTGTGGATGGTCACTGGATAGCTTAAGGACAGGGCCCCGCCACAAAATAATAATAATAATAATAATAATAATAATAATAATAATAATAATAATAATAACAACAACAACGATGACGATGATGATGATGATGGAAGGGACCTTGGAGGTCATCTAGTCCAACCCCCTGCTCAGGCTGGAAACCCTATGCCATTTCAGATTGGTCTTTTCTTAATAATAATAGTGACGATAATAATAATAATACAAGAAGATCGCACCGACTGACTACAAGCAGCGGCATGACAAAGTAGCAACAATGGTGCATTGGAAGATCTGCAAGAAATATCATTTGCCTGTAAGCAAGAACTGGTGGGATCATAAAATAGAGAAATAGAGAATTCAAACAGACAAGCTCCTGCAACATAACACCCCGGACTTAACAATGGTCGATAAAAAAGTCTGGATAGTGGACGTGGCAGTGCCTGGAGACAGCAGAATAGACGAGAAAGAACTGGAGAAGATAACAAAATACAGAGACCTACAAATCGAAATAGAAAGACTGTGGCAAAGGCAAGCAAGGGTAGTACCAATAGTAATAGGCGCCTTGGGTGCAATCCCAAAACAACTGGAGCACCACTTGAACACCATCATTGGCATTGACAAATTCGCCATTAGTCAATTGCAAAAGGCGGCCTTACTAGGAACTGCTTCCATCCTGTGACAAGATCTGGAATACCCTCAAACATCCACATCTGCCTATCCCGGGTCCTTGGTAAGGACTCGATAGGTCGACAAAAATGCCAAATCCAGTCTGAACATCTGGCTGACTTTGCGATGATGATTAATAATGATAGTAATAGTAATAATAATAGCAACAACAAACAACAACAACAACAACAACAATAATAATAATAATAATAATAATAATAATAATAATAATAATAATAATAATAAAGTTGGAAGGGACCTTGGAGGTCATCTAGTCCAGCCCCTTGCTCAAGCAGGAAACCTATACCATTTCAGACAAATGTTTGTCCAGTGTTTTCTTAAAAACTTCCAGTGTTGGAGCATTCACAACTTCTGGAGGCAGGTAGTTCCACGGGTTAATTGTTCTTACTGCCAGGAAGTTTCTCCTTAGTTCTAGGTTGCTTCTCTCTTTGGTTTCACCCACCATCTTGTCTGGGGTGGAAACTTGAGAAGGGAGGGCATCAAAGCTGTCCTTGGAAAACATCACCTTTCTTTCTTTCTTTTCTCCCCCCCCCCCCACCTCTACCTGCTAGATTTCAGTCGGCGAGGCTTACCTGGTCTACACCGAACGCTTGCACTCGCGTTCCCAGTTTAACAATTACCTGGCTGCCCTCTACAAAGTTATCGGGACGTTCCTGTTTGGCAGCGCCGTCAGCCAATCGCTGACTGACTTGGCCAAGTACATGATTGGGCGTCTGCGGCCAAATTTCCTGGCAGTCTGTGAGCCAGACTGGACGAAAGTGAATTGCTCGGTTTATGTCCAGGTGGAAGACGTGTGCCAGGGCAGCACCAGAAACATCACAGAATCCAGGTAAGTTCGACGCCGTTTAGGGATCACTGTGGCAACTGAATGGTCGCTAAATGAGGCAGTCACTAAAGGAGGACTGTCTGTATCCATAATTAACGATTAACCTTTTTTTTCTGGATTCTTTTGAGTCAAGGGGGGACTCCTAGTGACTGCCTGAACAAGTCCCTGCAGTTTTCTTGGCAAGTAGTTTGCCATTGCTTCCTTCCTAGGGCTGAAGGAGAGTGGCTGGCCCAAGGTCACCCAGTTGGCTTTGTGCCTAGGGCAGAACTTGAACTCATAGTCCCCAGTTTTTAGCCTTCACCAAACGGCTCCCTTAATTAACGTCTATAAAATTTCTGAAAACTCCCTCAATGGCTGCACACAATATTGTTTCTGTCCAAACAGGTCATTGATGCGATGAAGTTGTTACCCAAATGCCTTTACAGGTAGTCCTCAACTTACAACGGTTGATTTAGTGACTGTTCAAAGTTACAACAGCACTGGAAAAAGCGACTTATGACCATTGCAGCCTCCCCAGAGGCTTGGCAACTGACTCGTAGTTATGACGGTTGCAGTGTCCCAGGGTCACATGATCCACTTTTGCGATCTTATGACAAGCAGAGTCGATGGGGGAAGCCAGATTCACTTTACGACCATGTTACTAACTTAATAACTGCAGTGATTCACTTAACAACCGTGGCAGGAAAGGTCGTAAAATGGGGCAAAATTCACTGAACAAATGTTTCACTTAGCAAACAGAAATTTTGGGCCTAATCGTGGTCGTAAGTCCAGGACTACCGGTATTGTTTTTGCAAATGCTATAAATATTGCAGCAGAAATTTGATCATTATGCAAAGCTACCAGCAAAAAGGAGATTTCAAGAAAAATATGGACAAATTCCATTTCAGGAACAGGTGAATGTGGATCTGAACTGAATTTCCTGGCAATTCTAAAATCAATACAATTATAAACATACAATGGTAACCGTTGATAGGAAACAGTCAAAAAGTAATTAATAATGGTTTATAATGGTTAATAAATAGTTAAAGAGGATTTGATACAGGAAGTCCCCAAGTTACCATCTCAGTTGGGAACCAGAACTTGAGTGAGACAGTTTGTTTAAGTGAACTGTGCCTAATTTTATGACCTTTTTTGCCCCTGTCGTTAAGCAAATCATCGTGGTCATTAAGCGAATCACATGCTTGTTAAATGAACCCAGCTTCTCCCATGGACTTGACTTTATTGGAAGTTGCCTGGGTAAACCGCCACTCATGATCACGTGACCAAGATGAGGTTGCCGAGCTCCCAAATTATGATCACAGGACAGCACTGGTTGTAAAGGCGAGGACTGATCGTAAATCACTTTTTTCAAATGGTCGTAAATCAAGGACTACGTGTAAAGTTGTTGGTGCTGCCTGTTTTGTACGGAAGATTGTGTTCCCCACTCCAAGAGGCGGGAGGAGAGGCAGGAACCCAGATCATAATTTCAAAGTTCTTCAATAAATGGTCGTAAGTCAAGGACTCCTTTATAACATAGTTGTCCAGTAGTTTAGAACTTTTCTTAAAAAAAAAACAAAAGGCGAAGCCGTGTCGGATCTGAAAGAGGAACACCTTTTCCACAATGAGTTCTCCTGTTTCAGAATTTTGGAAGGGAGAAAGCATTAGCCAACCATCCATTCTATACAGGTAAGTCTTCAACTTACAACAGTTCATTTACTGACCGTTCAAGTTACAACGGCACTGAGAAAAATTGATTTAAGACCGTTTTTCACACTTAACGACCGTTGCAGCCTCCCCAGGGTCAGGTGATCAGAATTTGGAGGCTTGGCAACTGGCATGTACCTACGACAGTTGCAATGTCTCGGGGAATCATGCCATCCCTTTTTTGCCATGATCTTCCGACAAGCAAAGTTGATGGAGGAGCCAGATTCCCCTTAACGACCGTGTTAGCAGCCTAACAATTGCAGCGAATCACTTAACAACGGCAGCAAGGAAGGGCGGGATATAAATGGGATTAAAATAAATAAATAAATAAATAAAATAAAATGGGGCAAAATTTTATATATGTTTTCTGAGGTTTTTGCGGGTGTTTGTATGTAGATCTTTGGTCATTCGGGTTTTTTCCCACGTAGAATTGGAGGTATCAGGGCAACGTTTCAACGAAATCTCATCCGTCATCCTCAGGCTGGTGGCTTCAGCTTCGTTCTTCTGAGATTTCATCGAAACGTTGCCCTGATACCTCCAATTCTATGTGGGGAAAAACCCGAATGACCAAAGATATATATGTATGTATGTATGTGTGTATATATATATATATATGTGTGTGTGTGTGTGTGTGTGTGTGTTTTCTGAGGTTTTCGCGGGTGTCTGTATGTGGATCTTTGGTTATTCGGGTTTTTTCCCGCGTAGAACTAAAGAACTTTAGTTCTATGCGGGGAAAAACCCGAATAAATATATATGTATGTATGTATATATATATATCTTTTTTTCTTCTCTTTCTAGATTGTCATTCTATTCTGGACACTCTTCCTTTGGGATGTACTGCATGATGTTTTTAGCGGTGAGTGAATTCTCTGGAAGCGGGGCGGGGTCAAAGCAGGGACCCGAAGACGCAGGTTCGTTTGCATTTCAAAGGACCAGGGAGAAAGTGATTGTGATCAATGTTTCTCGACTTTAGCCACTTGAAGACGGGTGGACTTCAACTCCCAGGATTCCCCAGCCAGCATGGGAGTTGAAGTCCAGCCCTCTTCAAGCAGCCAAGCTTGAGAAACATCAGATTTGAGAGCTTTTGCAGGGTGCAGCCAACATTCCCACGAATCAGGAAAGCCATCCAGATTGAGTTCTAAAGCTCCCGGTTTGTTTGTTTTTTAAAAAAATAAATATTGTTTTTTAAAAAATAATTTTTAAATAAATAAATAAATAAAAAATTCTGAATTGCCAGTCCCGCTCAGGACATCTGATCGGCTTTTGTAGTCAGTTAAAAAGGTACTGAGAGGAGTGCCAATCGTGGCTGCGTTCCCACAACACACTGAACCAGGATAGTTAAATCGGGACCCCTCAGCGGCTGCCTCGGTGACTGGCGGAGGACGGGGGGCTATAGTTTGATGAGCTTCCAAATTGGGGGAGGTGGGAGCAGAAACGTTGCGTGGTTATTTATTTGTGCCCTCCCTTCCTTTGTTTATTTGCATACTTTATTTATTTGCAAGCTTTATTTGTCTTATTTATTTATTTCCATGCTTCCTTCACTGATTTGCATCCTTTATTGATTTGCTAGCTTTATTCGTTTTATTTATTTATTGTGCGTTCCTTTCCACGCTTCCTTTTATTGATTTGCGTCATTTATTTATTTATTTTGCGTTTATTCCCACGCTTTCTTTTATTTTGCTCACTTGATTTATCTGCTCCTTTTATTTATACGTCTGCTGCCTTTAGTGACGTGCTGCCTTTTATACATTCGCGTGTTTTACTGATCGCTTTATTTGCACGCTGGCATTACTTTGCTAACTTTATTTGTTCCCTTTGTGTGTGGGTTTTTTTTTTTGTTTGTTTGTTTGCACGCTTCCTTTATTTACTAATCTTTGTAGTGTATTTTTCCTTCTTTTTTATTTTTTGGAGGCTCCCTGTATTTAGCTTCACTCTTTATTTATTTATTTGCTCTCTTTATTTATTTGCATACTTCCTTTACCGTTTGTGTACTTAATTTGCTTCCTTCCTTCCTTCCTTCCTCCCTCTCTCTGTCCCTCTCTCCTTCTTTCTTCTGTCCCTCCTTCCTTTCTCCCTCTCTCGGTCTCTTCCTCCCTCCTTCATTTTTTCTTTTCTTCCTTCCTTCCTCCCTCCCTCCCCCCTCCCATTTCTTTCTTTTTTTCCTTCCTTCCTCCGTTCCTCCCTCTCTCCCTCCCATTTCCTTCCTTCCTTCCTCCCTCTGTTCCTCCCTCTCTCCCTCCCATTTCCTTCCTCCTTCTCA
Source organism: Vipera ursinii (assembly GCF_947247035.1). Lineage (NCBI taxonomy): Eukaryota > Metazoa > Chordata > Lepidosauria > Squamata > Viperidae > Vipera > Vipera ursinii. The sequence goes on from NC_139512.1 coordinate 10,580,414, forward strand.
TTTCCTTCCTTCTCTTTCCCCTTCCCTTCCCTTCCCTTCTATGCCCCCTTACTCCCCTTGACCTCGTTGGGCAAACCCAGCCGTGGGGCTCATTTAGGATTCGAAGCGTGGGTGGAATTCAATGTGAGCATCAGGTTCAGCCGTGGGGCACAGAGGAAGACCGTCTCTTCCAAAGACATTGTCCTCTGTCAGCCATCTCTAAAGCCCCCTCCTTTCTCTTGGAGTCTAGCTTTACGTCCAGGCCCGCCTGGTTGGCCGATGGGCTCGGCTGCTGCGCCCTACTATCCAGTTCTTTCTCCTCTGCTTCGCCATCTACGTGGGCTACAGCCGAGTGTCAGACTACAAGCACCATTGGAGCGACGTGGTGGTCGGCCTCCTGCAGGGGGCGCTCATTGCTATCCTTACGGTAAGTGATGGACCGATTGACCCAAAGTCACCCAGCCAGCTTTCATGCCTAAGGCGGGACTAGAACTCGCCATCTCCTGCTGATTGGCCCGAAGTCACCCAGCCGGCTTTCATGCTTAAGCCAAGACTAGAACTCGCCGTGTCTGGTGATTGGTTCAAAGTCACCCAAGGCAGCTTTCATACCTAAGTCTGGACTAGAACTCCCATCTCCTGGTGATTGGTCCAAAGTCACGCAACTGGCTTTCATGCCTAAGGCATGACTAGAACTCCCAACCTCTTGGTGGTTGGCCCAAAGTCACTCAGCTGGCATTCAAGCCTAAGGCAGAACTAGAACTCACTGTCTCCTGACGTTTGACTCAAAAGTCACCCAGCTGGCTTTTAAGGCTACAGCGGAACTAGAACTCGATGTTCCTGGTGATTGGCCCAAAATCACCCAGCCTGCTTTCATAGTTAATAACAACTAGAACTCACTGTCTCCTGGTGTTTGACCCAAAAGTCACCCAGCTGGCTTTCATAGCTAAGCAGAACTAGAACTCACTGTTTCCTGGTGATTGGCTCAAAGTCAAGTAGCCAAGGCTTCAAGCTCCCTTCGTCCAGTGCGCTCCCACAGGGAGGGTCTTCTCAGGGTGCCGCCGATAAAAGATTGTTGGCGGATAACACCCAGGGGAAGGGCCTTCTCTGTGGGTGCGCCTGCCCTCTGGAACCAGCTGCCCGTGGAGCTTAGGACTGCCCCCGACCTCCGCACATTTCGCCGGGACCTGAAAACTTGGCTCTTCGAGCTCTCCGGCCCAGGCTGAGAATTTTTAACTGGGGTTTTTAATTCTAGGGATGATTTAATCTTTTTTAATTTGTTTTTAACTTTTGTATTGGTTGTTTTAAATGCCCTGTAAACCGCCCTGAGTCCTTCGGGAAAGGGCGGTATATAAATTTAATTAAATAAATAAATAAATGAAATAAACAGCTTTTTATGCCTGTGGCAGGACTGGAACTCACATTCTCCCAGTTTCTAGCCTGGTGCCTTCACCACTAAATCAAACTGGCCGTCTCTGGCATCTTCTCATTTGAGCTTCCTTTTTTTACAGGTCCGCTACATCTCCGACTTCTTCAAGGAGAGGCCCCAGGCACCGTGTGCCGAAAAGGATCTTGCACGTAAACCCAGCATCCCCCTGCCTCTGAGCGAGTCGGAGTGTAATCACTGCAACTATCGGGTTCCTGTGTGAATGGGGTGATTTCCAAATGGTTTGATTTCAGCAGTGAACGCACCTATCCGCCTATTATCCGATGTCTCTCTCACTCTGATGCGTTTCTACTTTCCCCTTGGACTCGTCCAATGAAGAGGAAAAACTGGGACATTTTTTTCCCCTTTCATTCTTCTTTTTTGTTCATTTTTTTTAAAAAAACCCTTTTTTTACTATTATTATTATTATTATGCCCAATGCTACTGCACCACACCACACAGCACATTTGACACTTGGAAATGCCTGCCGCACCGCCACCTAAGCTCAAAGACCAGGCCAGAAATTGGAAAATTTTCAAACTTTTGTCTCTTGTTAAAAGACTTCCAGACAAACCCTTTTTCCATGTGGGGTAAAATAAGACACAGGTTTATGTATATACATATACATATACATATACATATACATATACATATACATATACATATACATATATATATATATATATATATATATATATATATATATATATATATATATATATATATATATATTTTCAGCTTGATGGCCCAGCTTTTTATCTGGACTTCGCTCTCTGTGCCTGGCTTTGCAAAAGGGTGCCACAGCTTGCTTTGCAAAAGTTAGTAGGTATCTGATAGTCTCTTCCCAAAACGGTGGAAGGATTCCTGAGCACTGTCAAGTCAAGACCCCCAAAATTTGCTAGGATGTTTTTTAACGCCTTTGGGGGGGGTTTCCCCCTCCATTTTCTGTGTATTTGGGTCTTCTTTTTAGGTGCCTGATGGGGGGGTCTGAAGGGAATTTTGTGTTTGAATGCAGACAAATCCTCTCAAAGGACATGGTGTGTGAAATATTTGCTCTGGGGTATAGCAGCAAAAATGGACTGTAGCTGTGAAAGGTTAGAGCAAGGCTTTCCACTTTTGGCAACTTTTAAGACTTGCGGATTTCAACTCCCCATGCCCGCTGGGGAATTCTGGGAGTTGAAGTCCACAGGTCTTAAAGTTGTCAAGCATGGATATTCCAGATTTGCTCCATAAAAAGAAAATTGTCACCTGGATAATATCTTACAATTTCGTCAAGGTTGAAAGGAGGGACGAATATTGGGCATCAGTGATGTTTTTATTAAACTGCTAAATTGGGGGGGAGGGGCGTCCCATATCTCCGATACCAACTTTTTGTACCGGTCAAACTTTTGTTGTCCAGTGAATAAAATCGAGCAAGATTGAATAAAATTGAAACTGACTTTTTAAGTCACTGCCAACATCTTTTTATTGTTCTCGCTGCTGACGATCAGATTTTCCCCTAAAGCTTTGAAGTCCGAAATTTCGGCAGGGGGGTGGGGTGGGAAAAGCTGCGGATCACCAGCTTTTCGTGGTGCCGCCAGAGAGGAGAAGAATCGCTTAAGCGATTTGAAAAGCAGCCATTTCTGATGGGAAATTTGGGGCTTGAATGCGTGTGTGGCCTGCAGAGGGTGAGGAACGTGGGCAAAAGAAATAAAGGTTTGATCCTTTCCGGGTTTCACTGAAGCAACTCTCTTTCGATGGGTCGTTACGAATTCAGGAAGAGCGGTACAAATTTCAAACCATTTGCTGCACACACTTGACTGTGAAGAAGAAGAAGAAAAATCTAATAAAAAACAGGCAGGGGGAAAAAAATCAGATCAAGCCAATAGCAATTCAAGGGGAATTACCCTCATCTAAAGAAAGGAAATCTTATGAAACAGGTAAAAGAGGTCAAGGAGTCTCTGCAGATTTGACTCCACTTGTCGTTGCCAACTATGGGGGGGGGCATAAAATAATAATAATAATAATAATAATAATAATAATAATAATAATAATAATAATAATAATAATAATAATAAGTTGGAAGGGACCTTGGAGGTCATCTAGTCCAACCCCCTGCTAAGGCAGGAAACCCTATACCATTTCAGACAAATGGCTGTCCAGTCTCTTCTTAAAAACTTCCAGTGTTGGAGGATTCACCACTTCTAGTGGCAGGTTGTTCCACTGGTTAATTGTTCTCACTATCAGGAAATTTCTCCTTAGTTCTAGGTTGCTTCTCTCCTTGACTAGTTTCCATCCGTTGCTTCTTGTCCTGCTTTCAGGTGCTTTGGAGAATAGCTTGGCTCCCTCTTCTTTGGGGCGGCCCCTGAGATACTGGAACACTGCTATCATGTCACCCCTCACCCTTCTCTTCATTAAACTACACATACCCAATTCCATGTTCATCTCTGTTTGAAAGCCAGCGCTGTCCAAAGCCATTTGCGCCGTCATGCGGTCAGCCTGATGTCACGGAGCCTTGTTGCCTTCCCAACGAAGGGGTACCTATTTATCCATTTGCATGCTTTCGAATCGCTAGGTTGGCAGGAGCTGAGGTGAGGATGGGAGCTCACCCCATCCTGTGGCGCTTGGGTCTTGAACCTGGGCTGCCAGCTTTCCAGTTGACAAGTCCAGAGACAAAGGCCTTTAAAATCCAGAGAGACAATACAGGTTGTCCTTGACTTACGACTTGTCACTTAGCAGGTGTTTTGAGCTGACAACAGACAGAATAACAGACTTGGAAAGGACCTGGGAGGTCATCTAATCCAACCCCATTGCTCAAGCAGGAGACCCTACACCATTTCAGACAAATGGCTGTCCAATCTCTTCTGGAAAACCTCCAATGATGGAGCACCCACAACCTCTGGAGGCAAGGAGTTCCACTGATAGATTTGCTAAATGGCTGTGGAAATTCTCCGTCATCCAGGTCATAGTTATCCCAAAGGTGCTTTTTTTTTCCAGGAGGCAACTGGACTTTCTTGTCATCCAAGAAGCTTCTTCAACTCTGTCTGGATAGTGGGGAGTGGAAGGATTTATATTGCTTGCGGGTCATTTGCATTCTTTTAGAGCGTCATTGAGGCTGCAGGTAATAATAAACCTTTATTGTCAAAGTACAACATGTGTACATTGAGATTAGCTGAGCCTCCCCCTGTGCTTTCTCCCCCCAACACACAGTGACAACAAACCCTCCATCCCACAACACTATGTGCACCAACTACACCACACACCGGCCTCCCAAGTCAATTCTGCATAAGATTATGTCCCATTCAAAAGCCTAACAGCCCACGGATAAAAGCTGTTTTTCAGCCTGTTGGTACGGCTGGCTATATTCCTATATCTCCTACCCGATGGTTGGAGAGTAAAGAGATACCGTCCAGGGTGTGAGTCATCCCTGAGAATCTTCCTCACTCTTCCAAGGCAACGGGACCTGCCGATGTCATCCAGTGGTGTCAGGGAACAGCCCACAATGTCTTGTGCTGTGCTCACTACCCTCTAATACTTTCCGCGGCTGTCAGACCAGCATACCAAACCACAATACCATACAAGAGGACGCTCTCTATGGTAGACCGGTAAAAGCGCTCTCTATGGTAGACCGCTCTCTATGGTAGACCACTCTCTATGGTAGACCGCTCTCTATGGTAGACCGGTAAACCTCCAAGTGGCCTCAATGACTCTCTAAAAGAATGCAAATGACCAGCTGACTGCAAGGAATATAAATCCTTCCATTCCTCTCCATTCAGTATGGTTGAAGAAGCTTCCTGGATGAGAAGCGAAACGTCTTCAAAGAAAAACAAAGAAAGTCCAGTTGCCTCCTGAAAAAAAAACATCTTTGGGACACTGATAAATTGTTCCCACTGACAGTAAATTTCTCCTTAATTCCAGGTTGCTTCTCTCCTTGATTAGTTTCCATCCGTTGCTGCTTCTCCTGCCTTCAGGTGCTTTGGAGAACAGATTGACCCCTTGTTTTTTGTGGCAGCCCCTCAGATATTGGAAGACTGCTGTCATGTCACCCCTAGTCCTTCTTTTCATTAGATTAGACCAGGGGTCTTCAAACTTGGCCCTTTTATGACTTGTGGACTTCAACTCCCAGAATTCCTCAGCCAGGCAGGAATTCTGGGAGTTGAAGTCCACAAGTCATAAAAGGGCCAAGTTTGAAGACCCCTGGATCAGACATACATAATTCCTGCAATAATAATAATAATAATAATAATAATAATAATAATAATAATAATAATAATAATAATAATAATATAAAGTTGGAAGGGACCTTGGAGGTCATCTAGTCCAACTCCCTGCTCAGGCAGGAAACCCTATACCATTCTTCATTCATTCTTCAGGCTCAAGGTTGACTCAGCCTTCCATCCTTCCGAGGTAGGTAAAATGAGGACCCAGATTGTTGGGGGCAATTAAGCTGACTTTGTAAAAATGCCGCTTGGGGGTGTGTGTGAAAGCCCTAATAAGCAGGCATATACATAGAATGAAGGCTACTGCTAAGCTTGTAAGCCGCCCTGAGTCTTCGGAGAAGGGCGGGATATAAATGGAATTAAAATAAAAAATAAATAAAATATGTTTTAACCCCCAGTCCCCTGATCATCTTTGTTGCTCTTCTCTGCACTCTTTCTAGAGTCTCAACACCTCCAGGACCTCTCTAGGATTACTTATGACCCAGCTTCAAATTTCCAAGATCAGCCTCCCCCCACCATTCATATGACCGTATTTCAGCAACTGGAGTGCAGTTACAGCCACTTGCAGCATCATATACTCATGGGACCACATTTTATAACATTTTTGCCAAAACCTGGCATTTACTTCCAGTCTTCACCAAAACCAGCCCATACCAAACCATTGTTTCACTTAACGACTGCAGTATCCCCTTAACAACTGCCACAAAAATGGCCATAAACTCGAGTCGGTTGCGTGGGTGGCTCCCTTGATGACTTACGACCGTAATGGAACCTGCCCTCATAAATTGAGGCCTAGTTAAATGCCTTGGTTTCCTCAGGCAGGGTATTTCAGAGGTAGCAACTGCGTAAAGGTTTCTCCCATCGCTTCTCTTTCATTCCTGATGGGGGAACCTTAGGGTTTTAATGGGTTTTATATTTTGACTGTTTTATTGGGCAATTATTTAATCTCTTTTTAACTTTTGTATTTCTATTTATATGCCCTGTTCACCGCCCTGAGTCCTTCGGGAGAAGGGCGGTATAAAAATTCAATCAATCAATCAATCAATCAATCAAATAAATAAATAAATAAATAAATAAATAAATAAATAAATAAATAAATAAATAAATAAATTTACAGACCCTCAAAACGCTTCAAGCCCTCACAGATGTGTGGACTTCAGATCCCAGAATTCCACAGCCAGCACGGCATTGTTGGGAATTCTGGGAATTGAAGTCCACCGTGCACGGAAGTGAGCAAATACTGTTCTAAGCAAGAAAAATAATGCACAAAAGGGGGATATATAAGCAAAAACAAACTATTAAAAAGCACAGTGCTGGGAAAAGAGGAACAGCAGACTCAAATATTTTCTCTTATTCCCTGAAAATTCAGCAAAGGAGCAACATATCTTTTTTTAAAGTGCAGGGAGATTTTTACTGATTTACATACCCCTTTATTTTGTACAAACTCCAGGCAGTAAACATAAGGTCCCGTCCAGTTACAGGTAAGCCGTCAACATACAGCCATAATGGAGTTTGCCCATTACTATTGTATGTCATAATGGTTGTAAAATGGGTTTGTCATCTGAACATTTTATAACCTTTTTTTTGCGGTGGTCGTAAAGCAAATACCACAGTCCTTAAGCAAACCAATGGGTTCCTATGGGTGTCATTTTGCCAAACACAGATGTGTCTGTTTACAGCAAAAACCATCCGTAAAATACAGGGAGTCCTCGACTTGCGACCACAACGGAGCCCAAAATTTCCATTGTTAAGTGAGACATTTGTTAATTTTGCCCCATTTTACAACCTTTCTTGACTCAGTTGTTAAGTGAATCGCTGCAGTAGCCTGGTTGTTAAGTGAATCTGGGGTCCCCATTGACTTTGCTTGTCAGAAGGTCGCAAAAGGGAATCACATGACCCCGGGACACTACGACTGTCATAAATATGAGTCAGTTGTCAAGCATCGGAATTTTGATCGCCTGACCATGGGGATGCTACAAGGTCATAACTGAAAAGCAGTCATAAGTCTCTTTTTTCAGTGCCGTTGTAACTTTGAACGAACTGTTGTAAGTCGAGGACTACCTGTGCAGTCGTGTGACAGTGGGAAGCTGCCAATCGCCGTAAATGCAGTTTGTGTCGCAAAGAGACTCAGCCATCAGAATTTCAACTGTGCGTCACCCTTTTGGGGGGCAATCCTAGCATCAAATGGTCACTAAACGACCAGTCGTAAGTCAAGGGCTACCTATATTTTCCCCACAACAATAACCCTGTGAGGTGGGCTGGGCTGATCAGAACCACCTGACCCAACATAACTATGGTGTTGTGCCAGGATACAGAAGAAAGCCCATTTCTACGGCTTCCTGTGTTTTAGCCAACAATCTTCTTTGTTTCCTAAGCAAGCTGTTCCTCTCATATTCTTGGAAAATGAAAACGTAGGCTGGAAAATGGAGTTTTGCACCGGGCCAGTTTTCACTTTAAGAAAAGCCAAAAAAAAAAAGCTTTCAACGGAGTGGAAAATAAAGAGGGTGGCACAAATGCCAAAGAGATGATTGTGAGCATATTGGCACTCTATGGTGCCACACTGGGGACTAGAAATACAGATACGACTAAATCAGCTTTTGGACATTATTGATAGCACATTTTTGAATTAAGATGTCTTAGCTAGGTATTTGCATTCAGAATGCAGTGGGTTTGGTTGTGGCTCTGTGTGTGTCGTTCTGATGTTTTTATGGTGGCTTTCTGAGCAACTAGGATTCCAGTCTATAAGATGGGCAGCGATTTAACTTAGTGTATCTCAACCTCAGCTACTTTCTGATGGGTGGACTTCAATTGCCAGAATTCTCCAGGCAGCCATGCAGGTTGGGGAATTCTGGGAGTTGAAGTCCACAGATGCCGACGTGGGGGAATTCTGGGAGTTGAAGTTCACAAATCCATTCGAAGTAGTAACAGCCTTGGGAAAAGGTGTAATTCCAACCTGATCTTGGAATTACAACCATCGCCCCACCCTCAAGGTGACACAATTCAGGTGCTTGGCAACCGGCTCACATTTATGATGCTTGCAGCCTTGTAATTTGCAACCTTTGCAGCTTCCGACAAGCAAAGTCAATTGAAGAAGCTAGATTTGCTCAAAAATTGCAGTAAAACTGGACGTCCAATTGTGGTTTGTCAGCCAAATGTTCAGACTGGACTTGGCATTTTTGCCCATCTATCTTGAGTCTTTTCCAAGGGATAGGCAGATGTGGATGTTTGATTGTGTTAGAGAAATCGTCGCAGGATGGAAGCTGTTCTGCCTTTTGCAATTGACTGAGGGTGAATTTGTCAACGCCAATGGTGTCCAAGTGGTGCTTATTATTACTATTATCAAATTTAGTTGCCAACAGGCTCGCAATTCAGGCAACTTCAGGCAACAAATTCAGGGGGAGATCTTTCTCTGTGGGCGCCCCGGAGTTATGGAACCAGTTACCGGTTGAGCTCCTGACGGCGCCCGATCTTCGCTCCTTTCGCCGCAATCTGAAAACATACCTGTTCGAACAAGCCGGCCTGGCCTGGGGTTTTTTATTATCATTTTATTGGGGTTTTATTAATGTATTTATTGTTTTTATGGGCATGTATTTAATTACTTTTTAATTTTTGTAACTTTGTGTTTTATTCTTGCCCTGTACACCGCCCTGAGTCCTTCGGGAGAAGGGCGGTATAGAAATATTAATAAATTAAATTAAATTAAATTAAACTCTGAGCTGGTCTTAAAATCAGGTCCGGTCACACAATGACTCGTTTAACGACCATATCATTTAGCAGTCCCAATTATGGTCTTAAGTCGAGGAATAACTGCTAACCTCCCCATCTTGGATCGCTGCATTTTTGGAAAATTTATGATGTCGTTTTATATTTTTTAAAAAACATAATAATAATAATCTTAGGTACTTAATTTTATTGATTGAACTGTACACCGTTCAGAGCCTTTCTCTGAGGGAGATTGGCAGTTAAGAAGTGTGAAAAATAAATAAATACCTAAATCAGGGGTCTTCAAACGTGACCCTTTTATGACTTGTGGACTTCACCTCCCAGAATTCCTCAGCCAGCGAGTTGGTCCACAAGTCATAAAAGGGCCAAGTTTGAAGACCCCTGACCTAAATGAATGAATAAACAAACAAGGAAGTCCTTGATTTACGACCACAATGAGGACCCAAATTTCTGTTGCTGAGCAAGGTAGTAGCTGTTAAAGGAGCCGTGCCTGATTTTGCCACCTTTTTTTTGCCACGGCTGCTAAACGAATCACTGCAGTTATTAAGAGAATAGAATAGAATAGAATAGAATAGAATAGAATAGAATAGAATAGAATAGAATAGAATAGAATAGAATAGAATAGAATAGAATAGAATAGAATAGAATAGAATAGAATAGAATAGGAATAAGAAAATATAGACTAGAATAGACTAGAATAGAATAGAATAAATAGAATTAGAATAGAGTAGAATATAGAATAGAATAGAATTAATAGAATAGAATAGAATAGAATAGAATAGAATAGAATAGAATAGAATAGAATAGAATAGAATAGAATAGAAATAGAAATAGAAATAGAATAGAGTAGAATATAGAATAGAATAGAATAGAATAGAATTAGAATAGAATAAATAGAATAGAATAGAATAGAATTAGAATAGAATAAATAGAATAGAATAGAATAGAATAGAAATAGAATAGAATTAGAATAGAGTAGAATATAGAATAGAATAGAATAGAATAGAATAGAATAGAATAGAATAGAATAGAATAGAATAGAATAGAATAGAATAGAATAGAATAGAATAGAATAGAATAGAATAGAATAGAATAGAATAGAATGGAATGGAATGGAATGGAATGGAATGGAATGGAATGGAATAGAATAGAATAGAATTAAGTTTAAGTTTAAGTTTAAGTTTAAGTTTAAGTTTATTATATTTGTATACCGCCCTTCTCCCGAAGGACTCAGGGCGGTGAACAGGGCACATATAAAATACAAAGTACAAAAGTTAAAAGAGAATTAAATATAAGCCCGAGCTAAAACAATAAATAATAGTGTAACAAACCGCAATAAAAACCCCAACACATCCCCCATCAGGCCAGGCCGGCTTCTTCAAATAAATAGGTCTTCAGATCGCGTCGGAAGGAGCGAAGGTCAGAATAGAATAGAATAGAATTAGAATAGAATAGAATAGAATAGAATAGAATAGAATAGAATAGAATAGAATAGAATAGAATAGAATAGAATAGAATAGAATAGAATAGAATAGAAAGGGACCTTGAAGGTCTTCTAGTCCAATTTGTCTGGAATGGAATAGGGTCCCCTGCTTGAGCAGGGGGTTGGACTAGAAGACCTCTAAGGTCCCTTCCAACTCTGTTATTATTCACTTGACCTATCAGCACTGTATCCACATCGGATTCTTGGACCCCGTCCTGGAACAGAACAACAATGCTGTGGCTTGCCTTTTAACGCACACCCAAAATTGTGCAAATCCAAGAGAGGGAGGTGGGGTTTGTTTTGGCAAAGGGAAGCCTTCCGCGGGAGACAGACAGTGGCGGAAGAGATTACTATTCCAAAGGCCGCAAAGCTAATAAGCCATGTGTTAGGATCAACGTGCCTCCTTGAGGGTCTCCACCACATCGTTTTTACTGTTGGCAACCTGTTGGCGAGCTGGGCGAATCCGGAAACACAAAAGCGGAGAGCACAGCAGAGAGAGGAAAGTGTGCGACTGGCAGAGGGAGCTGGTTGGCGCTCCCTGTCTTAACATTCCAAATTCTTGGCACAAACGCAGGCCAAGGAACGAACGTGTACAGACAGACACGTACAGGCTGTGCAAAACACACACATACACACACACACACACACACACAAACAGAGAGAGAGAAAGTTCCTGGAAGGAAGACTTGGATTCCAGACACACATAGCCCAAGTAGACGGGAGTGCGGGGTGGATGTTTGAAAAGGCCCAGCGGGTACCAACGAGATCAACCCAAGTGGTGTTGTTGCAAAAGAGCATCACACACTCCGCTTGGCCTCCTCTCTGCAGGATCCTTTGAAGGAATCCAGAGGAAAACTTGGAATAACACTGTAATTCTGACCTTTCCTCTCCCTGGCTCTCAGAACAAGCAGCCGAAGTTTACTTTAGTTTCTCGGCAGACCTCGGAGAAAGATGACCGAATGGATTACAAACCCGGCTGCCAAGAGTTCGCGTTCAAAGTTACAACAGCACCGAAAAAAAGTGACTTATTGCCGTTTTTCACCCTTACGATCATGGTGGCATCGCCGTGGTTGGCTGATCAAAATTCGGAGACTTGGCAAGTGGCAACTGTATTTGTGGCAGTTGCGTTATCCCGAGGGTCAGGTGATCCCCTTTTGCGACCTTCAGACAAGCAAAGTCAATGGGGAAGCCAGATTCACTTAACAACCGTGTTACAAACTTCATCATTACGATTCACTTAACAACCGTGGCAAAATAGGTTCACAAAATGGGGCAAAACTCGCTGAATAACTATGTTGTGTAGCCACAGTAATGTTGGGCTTAATTAGGCTCATAAGTTGAAGACTGCCTGTATCCTTAAACAGATAGTCCTCAACTTATAACCATTTGTTTAGTGACTGTCTGAAGTTAACACAGCACTGAAGTCCATCCACCCACTGATGGTTGTCCTCTTCTCCTTCCTTCCACCCTTATCCGCAGTTTGGACTTCTCCAGAGAGCTATGGCAACCAAGGAGCACCCCAAAAATTGTGTTCCTCGGGCGCCCCACATCCCAAATCGCCTTCAAGGTCAATGTTGGTTCTGGAACGGCCCTTCTTTGCCTCAAGGTCACTGAGCAGCTGTTTTTATGCCGATTAAATTGATTTATCTAGCCTCCCATCTTGCCTTTGCAACTCTGGGCGGGGCGCACCAGATGAAACAAGAATAAATAAAACCCAACCCAGCCTACAATAATATCTGTGGAGATTTGAAGGAGATTTATCCATCTTTGGGGGCAGCTATTTTGTGTAACAAATACAGACTTGTTTGACTCTTGTAGCAGAAAAAACGATGTTTGGGACTCTTCCACTTTTTCCATTCATGGACTGGATAGAACAAAGTGGGGTTGGTCTAAAGCAGCGTTTCCCAACCTTAGGAACTTGAAGATGCGTGGACTTCAACTCCCAGAATTCCCCAGCCAGCTGGGGAATTCTGGGAGTTGAAGTCCACGCATCTTCAAGTTCCTAAGGTTGGGAAACGCTGGTCTAAACCAGGGGTGCTCAACTTTTACGAATTTCTCCTAGTCCCGAGAATAAGGAAAACACTCCCTGTGGCTCAACAATCTGATTAATTGTACATTTTGTCTTTTTGTCTTTTTCCTTTCCTGGACTTAGAATAGAATAGAGCTGGAAGGGACCTTGGAGGTCTTCTAGTCCAGCCCCCTGCTCAAGCAGGAGAACCTATACCAGGTGTTATGTGCTGGGTTTTGGTGATACACCACATAGGTTGCTGGAGCAGCTAATGGCTCTCCAGCAACCCAGACTAACTGTCTCCTGTCCTGCAATTGGCTAGCCCCAGGCGGCAAGTGTTGGTTCAAACCTATTGGCTGCCACCTAGGGGCTAGACTATATATTGCGGCTGGTTGCAGCCCATGCTTCAGTACAGTTCGAGCAAGAAATAAAGTATGAGTTATCCTGTACTCAGCCTCGTGTCGTCATTCCTGCACCCAAGAGCCCACTATTTAACACCAGGGGTCTTCAATGACCAGGGCCCTTTTATGACTTGTGGACTTCAACTCCCAGAAATCCTCAGGCAGGCATGTTTGCTGGCTGAGGAATTCTGGGAGTTGAAGTCCACAAGTCATAAAAGGCCAAAGTTTGAAGACCCCTGGTATATATGGTGACGGCAGCAAGATAATTAGATAATTAGATAAGTTTGTTGTTATAGAAATGGCTAGTTTGCACTGTTATGTAAAAGTAAAACGTTGAGGTTTGGTGTTATTATCTTATTCTACTGCACCAAAGGGAGTTGGAAGTCAACGCCTTTTCTTTCTTCCACTCCCCCCCACCCTTTTCCTACACTTTTCCCTCCCTTATTTTTCTATTTTCTTTTGCATTTTTGTATTTGGTATTAGGTAAAGGTAAAGGTTCCCCTGCACATGCGTGCTAGGGGCTCATCTCCGTTTCAAAGCCGAAGAGCCAGCGCTTGTCCGAGGACGTCTCCGTGGTCATGTGGCCGGCATGACTAGACGCCAAAGGCGCACGGAACGCTGTTACCTTCCCACCGGAGCGGTCCCTATTTTTCTACTTGCCTTTTTACGTGCTTTCGAACTGCTAGGTTGGCAGAAGCTGGGACGAGTAACAGGCGCTCACTCTGCTATGCGGCACTCGGGATTCAACCCGCCAAACTGCCGAACTTCTGATCGACAAGCTCAGCACCCTAACCCACTGAGCCACCGCGTCCCTTGTTTTCCTCATACCCTGCAGCAAAAGAGAGAGAGAGAGAGAGAGAGGGAGAGAGAGAGAGAGAGAGAGGGAGAGAGAGAGAGAGAGAGAGAGAGAGAGAGAGAGAGAGAGAGAGAGAGAGAGAGAGAGAGAGAGAGAGAGAGAGGGAGGTTCAGAATTTATGGACATGATCCACAAAGGACGGTCTGTTTTCCTGCTTGCACTCTAAAAGACATAACAGGAAAGAAAAGGGCGACAGGAGAGAGAAGGAAAAATGCAGGCTTAGTTTTACTTTATTACATTTCTTTTTCTTAAAAAAAAAGCTGGAAGGAAAACAACGCTGCCCGCTCTGATGGTGGCACAGCAATCGTTGTGGGGTTTGTTTTAAAACAAAGGCAATTGTGCAGCTGAAACCACTTTATTACACATATCTCACAGGCAAGCAGGTAAATCTGAATAACAATAACAAAGTTGGAAGGGAGCCTGGAGGTCTTCTAGTCCAACCCCCTGCTCAAGCAGGGGACCCTATACTATTTCAAACAAATGGTTGTCCAATCTCTAATTAACAACTTCCAGTATTAGAGCATTCACAACTTCTGGAGGCAGGTAGTTCCACTGGTTAGTTGTTCTCACTGTCAGGAAGTTTCTCCTTAATTCCAGGTTTCTTTTGTCCTTGATTAGTTTCCATCCGTTGCTTCTTCTCCTGCTTTGGAGAATAGGTTGTCCCACTTCTTCTTTGTGGCAGCCCCTCAAATATTGGGGCACTGCTATCATGTCACCCCTTTTCCTTCTTTTCATTAAACCAGACATACCCAATTCCTGCATTCATTCATTCATTCATTCATTCATTCATTCATTCATTCATTCATTCATTCATTCATTCTATATTTTAGCCTCCAGCCCCCTAATCACCTCTGTTACTTTTCACTCTTTCCAGAATCTCAGATTCTTTTATTAAAATCGTGGTGACCAAAACTGGATGCAATATTCCAAGTGTGGCCTTACCAAGGCATTAGAAAGTGGCATTAACCCTTCACGTAATCTTGATCAGTGTTTGTGCCACTTTATAATGCCCTGCTAAGACCACACTTGAAATATTGCATCCAGTTTTGCTCACCACAATATAAAAAAAAGATATTGGGACTCTGGAAAGAGTGCAGAGAAGAGCAACAAAGATGATTAGGGGCCTGGAGGCTAAAACGTATGAAGAGTTGCAGGAATTGTGTTTGTCTAGTCTAGTGAAAAGAAGGAGTAGGGGTGACATAATAGCAGTCTTCCAATATTTGACGAACTGTCCTAAAGAAGACCTGGTCAACCTATTCTCCAAAGCACTTGAAGGCAGGACAAGAAGCAACGGATGGAAACTAGTCAAGGAGAGAAGCAACCTAGAACTAAGGAGAAACTTCTTGACAGTTAGGACAATTAACCAGTGGAACAACCTGCCTCCAGAAGCTGTGGGTGCTCCATCTCTGGAGGTTTTTAAGAAGAGACTGGACAGCCATTTGTCTGAAATGGTATAGGGTTTCCTGCCTTAGCAGGGGGTTGGACTAGATGACCTCCAAGGTCCCTTCCAACTTTATTATTATTCCCCAGGATCATGTGATTCAAATTTGGGTGCCTGGCAACTTTTATTTATTTATGATGGTCATGTGATTTCCATTTCTGACCTTCCCAGCCAGCTTCCGACAAGCAAAGTCAATGGGGGAAGCCAGATTCACTTAATGACCAAATGATCCACTTAACAATTATGGCAAGAAAGGTGGTAAAATGGGGCAAAGCTCACTTGGATTTGCTTAGCAGTGGAAATTTTTGGCCCAGTTAGACTAGATGACCTCCAAGATCCCTTCCAACTCTGTTACTCTGCTATGTGTTCTGTTAAATCCGTTCCATATTTGACAATAAACTTGACATGAAACGATTATGGACACTAGGGGGCAGTATGTCCATACAGGTTTAAATTGCATTGGCAAAGCCACAGACATTTAAAAAAAAAACAACTGGAAAAACGCTTCACACTTTCCATCTCTGTGTGGGTCTGTCTGGTGTGTGTGTGTCAGGGTGTGTTCAAAGGGAGACTTTTCTCCAGAGTTCTTTGAACCGGAAATCCAGTTGCTTTGCTTGACAATACAGAGAAGAAGCAGCTCCTGGCTCTATTCCCAAAGCATGCTTAACCGCGGTTACTGAATTATTATTTCTTAGCTTTGCCCAAGACATCAAATCTTACATTAAAACGAGGCTTGGATTCAGACCTTTCTCCAAATCTAAGTTGACAAAACACCATCACCGTGTTCCTGTAACATACAAGTGGGTCCTCGACTTACAACAATTCATTTAGCGGCCGTTGAAAGTTACAACGGCACTGGGAAAAAAGTGACTTAGGACCATTTTTCACTTACGACCGCTGCAACACACACACACACACCCTAGTCACGTGATCAAAATTCAGACGCTTGACAGCTGACTCGTATTTATGACGGTTGCAGTGTCCTGGGGTCACGTGATTCCCCTTTTGTGACCTTTTGACCAGCAAAGTCAATGGGGAAGACAGATTCACTGAACAATAATTCATTTACTTAACTTAACAGCTGCAGCGATTCGCGAAATAACTCTGGCCAGGAAGGTCGTAAAACGGGTCAAAATTCACTTGACCGATGTCTCACTGAGCGACAAAAGCCTGGGGCTCCATTGTGGTCGTACGTCGAGGAGTACCTGAACGGCAGGTAGTCTTTGACTTACGGCCCCAATCGGGACCCCAATTTCTGTTGCTAAACAGGGCAGTCGTTAAGTGAGCTGCACCTGATTGATGACCTCTTTTGCCACGGCTAAGCCAATCGTTTCAGTCGTGAAGTGAACCGTGTGGTTCTTTAGTTTATCTGGCTTCCCTCATTGGTTTGGCCCATCAGAAGCCAGCGGAGAAGGTCACAAATGGTGACCATATAACCCCAGGACATTGCAACCGTCATAGATACATGCCACCCCTGTTGTAAGTCAAAGGCCACCTGCACCTCTGTGTATCAATGCAGTCTGACCACCAGGGGGCAGCACAGTAACACTGGTCCCTGCAAATCTGGCCCTCATCCTCTTACCATTCTATCTAGACTAGGGATCCCCAACCCCAGGTCTGTGGACCAGTACCGGGCCGCAGCATGCCAGCAACCCGTGCGCACAAACAAGCAAAGACCCCATCTGCGGGATGCAGGCAGCACACAAAACCACGCACTCTCCGGTCTGCAGAAAAGCTTTTCACCACAGAACTGGCCCCCGGTGCCCAAAAGGTTGGGAAACCTCAGACCTTGAAGCCTGCCTCAAGTCTGGTGCTGCTGTGATGTCCCATAGCTTCTGACCAATCAATGGGCCAGGAAGGGAAAAAGTCTTTTCGGGCCCCATCCAGAAGATTAGAATCAAGATCAAGTGAAGTACTAATAACGCTTTACAATGCTTTGGTAAGGCCACGCCTGGAATACTGCATCCAGTTTTGGTCACCACGATGTAAAAAAGATGTCGGGACTCTAGAAAGAGTACAGAGAAGAGCAACAAAGATGATTGGGGGCCTGGAGGCTAAAAGATATAGGGAACGGTTGCTGGAATTGGGTATGTGTAGTTTAACAAAGAGAAGGGTGAGGGGGTGTCATGATAGCAGCATTCCAATATCTCAGGGGCTGCCCCAAAGAAGAGGCAGTCAAGCTATTCTCCAAAGCACCTGAAAGCAGGACAAGGAGCAAGGGATGGAAACTAGTCAAGGAGAGAAGCAACTCAGAACTAAGGAGAAACTTCCTGACAGTTAGAACAATTAACCAGTGGACCAACCTGCCTCCAGAAGTGGTGAATGCTCCAACACTGGAAGTTTTTAAGAAGAGACTGGACAGCCATTTGCCTGAAATGGTATAGGGTTTCCTGCCTGAACAGGGGGTTGGACTAGATGACCTCCAAGGTCCCTTCCAACTTCTTATTCTAATTCTAATTATTGGATCCCCTTTGGGGTTTGAGTTTCCTTTGGAAGAAAGGCCAAATGCCCAAAGTTTTCTGCAATGGAAAAGTCAAGGCTGTTGTTTGGCTGTTGCACAGAGAAACGCATTGTTTCAAGTCTCCTCCCAACCCAAATTATCATTTCTCTCAATCATTCTCTGCTCAGGCAATTCCCTCCTCAGCAGTGTTTGTCAACCTCAGTGACTTTAAGACGTATGGACTTCAACTCCCAGAATTCCCTAGCCAGCCGTTCTGGCTAGGGAATTCTGGGAGTTGAAGTCCATTCGTCTTAAAATAACTGAGGGTGACAAAACCCTGTTCTACAGACTTTGCCACCTAGTGATGGTCTGCCTAGGTACCCCTGACTTTAACCTCCTGCTCATGAAAGGGAAATCAGGGTTATTCATTTATTTGGCCTGCTTCTCTCTCTCTAACCAGGTTTGTGCCCTTGCCACAGGGAAAACCTTTCATCTAGAGAGAAATTCAACCTCCTGAATAGTTTCTTTTCAACAGTGTAGCACAACCCGACTGTTAACCTCAGAGAGCAAAGAGTCTTGCCCGAGCTTTCTTATCTACCTTTCTTCAGCATCATTTCCAAGTTTCTAGTCCTCAAGCTGCAGCAACTAATTTAAAGGGGGGGGATGTCTGTTTCTCCTTGCTCTGAGCCCTTTCAGACTGGATGCTTTGTTTTATTGGGTTTCATTTTATTGATTTATAGGGCACCCTTAAGATTTCTGCAAATTTTTGTGTTGGTGCAGGGACATTTCAGAAATTTAAAAAAAACCCCGGAATATGTGTTGAATCCTTCTCCAGAAGAAGCAAGCCGAATTCCCCAGCAGATAGATTGAGATTTACTGGTAATAAATCTCAACTTACAACAGTTCATTTAGTGACCGTTCAAAGTTACGACACTGGAAAAAGTGACTTACGACCATTTTTCACACTTATGACCGTTGCAGCATCCCCATGGTCATGTGATCAAAATCCAGACACTTGGTAACTGATTCATATTCATTTTGCGGCGTCCAGGAGTCACGTGATTCCATTTTGCGACATTATAATAATAATAAAAGTTGGAAGGGACCTTGGAGGTCATCTAGTCCAACCCCCTGCTCAGGCAGGAAACCCTATACCATTTCAGACAAATGACTGTCCGGTCTCTTCTTAAAAACTTCCAGTGTTGGAGCATTCACCACTTCTGGAGGCAGGTTGTTCCACTGGTTAGTTGTTCTAACTGTCAGGAAGTTTCTCCTTAGTTCCAGGTTGCTTCTCTCCTTGACTAGTTTCCATCCGTTGCTTCTTGTCCTGCCTTCGGGCGCTTTGGAGAATAGCTTGACTCCCTCTTCTTTGGGGCAGCCCCTGAGACACTGGAAGACGGCTATCATGTCACCCCTCACCCTTCTCTTCGTTAAACTAGACATACCCAATTCCAGCAACCGTTCCCTATATGTTTTAGCCTCCAGTCCCCCAATCTTCTTTGTTGCTCTTCTCTGTACCCTTTCTAGAGTCTCGACATCTTTTTTACATCGTGGTGACCAAAACTGGATGCATTATTCCAGGTGTGGCCTTACCAAGGCATTGTAAAGTGGTATTAGTACTTCACTTGATCTTGATTCTATCCCTCTGTTAATGCAGCCTAGCACTGTGTTGGTTTTTTGGCAGCTGCAGCACACGGCTGGCTCCTATTGAAGTGATTGTCTACTAGGACTCCGAGATCTCTCTCACTGTTACTACTATTGAGCAAGCTACCACCTATACCACCTATCCAGTTGCCCTCCGGGTGAGATTCAAGGTGCTAGTGATGACCTATAAAGCCCTACATGGCATGGGTCCGGATTACCTATGGCAACACCTGCTGCTGGCGTCAACCTCCCTCCGTCCAGTGCGCTCCCACAGAGAGGGCCTCCTCAGGGTGCCACCGGTCAGAGAATGTCGACTGGTGACCCCCAGGGGGAGGGCCTTCTCTGTGGGCGCGCCAGACCTGTGGAACTGCTTACCGGTTGAGCTCTGGATGGCCCCCGACCTTTGCTCCTTCTGACCTGATCTAAAAACTTATTTATTTGAACAAGCCGGCCTGGTCTGATGGGTTTGGGGTTTTAACATGGATTTTAACTAATGTATTATATCGGGCATAATTATTTAATGTTTTTAACTTTTGTATTTCGTATTTTAATATTTATTGCCCTGTACACCGCCCTGAGTCCTTCGGGAGAAGGGCGGTATAAAAATTTAATAAATATAAATATACTATACCTGTGCATTTGATTTTTCCTGCCTAAATGTAGAACCTTGCTTTTTTCACCATTCTGCCAAGCAAAGTCAATGGGAAAGCCAGATTCAATTAACAACCGAGCTACTAACTTAACATCTGCCGCGATTCATTTAACAACTGTGGCAAGCAAAGTGGCCGAATGGGGCAAAACGAACTTAACAAATCTCTCTCTTAGCAACAGAAATTTTAGGCTCGATTCTGGTCGTAAGTGGAGGACCACCTGTGTTTCAAGTTGGCATTTCCAGGGAATTTGCACTAAAAAAAATTTCACGGAATATTCCCCTCTTGCAAGATATTCCATTGCATTCCAGTGTTTTTTTCCACCGAGTTTTCCATTCCCGCCCAGAGGGAGAATCAGCGTCCAATCCACATACCCGGAGGGCAAAAAAGGGAGTTAATTTTTCCATCAAAATTTTCCTTTTGCACAAAACACAGGAATCTGGATCTTCTCTGCACTGCCGTTTTTTAGCTTCATCAAGGTTGACAAACGCAGAAACAAAGAGAGGAGCAAAAATCCACAGCAGATTTAAACGGAGCCTTTCGCCAAAATGTCACCCAGCTTAATCTGTGAAAGCAAGGGACTGGCCTTTCGCTCAGCCATTGAATGATATTTATTGCATTTATACAATGTCCTGACTTTTGTTCAGGAGCTCAAAGCAGCATACATGCAGCTGGTCCTTCACTTACGACTGTACTTCAGACCATTGCTAAGCAGAGCAATTGTTAAGGCAAAACTAGAACTCACTACCTCCTGGTAACTGGCACCAGGTCACCCAGCTGGCTTTTGTCCCTAAGGCAGGACTAGAACTCACCGTCTCCTGGTGATTGGCCCAAAGTCACCTAGCCGGCATTCATGCCTAAGGTGGAACTAGAACTCACAGTGTCCTGGTGATTGGCCCAAAGTCAGCCAGCCGGCTTTCATATCTAAGGAGGGACTAGAACTCCCAGTCTCCTGGTGATTGGCCCAAAGTCAGCCAGGCGGCTTTCATATCTAAGGGGGGACTAGAACTCCCAGTCTCCTGGTGATTGGCCCAAGGTCAGCAGCCAGCCGGCTTTCATATCTAAGGAGGGACTAGAACTCCCAGTCTCCTGGTGATTGGCCGAAGGTCAGCAGCCAGCTGGCTTTCATATCTAAGGAGGGACTAGAACTCCCAGTCTCCTGGTGATTGGCCCAAAGTCAGCCAGCCAGCTTTCATGCCTAAGGAGGGACTAGAACTCCCAGTCTACTGGTGATTGGCCCAAAGTCACCCAGTCGGCTTTCATGCCTAAGGTGGGACTAGAACTCCCAGTCTCCTGGTGATTGGCCCAAAGTCAGCCAGGCGGCTTTCATATCTAAGGAGGGACTAGAACTCCCAGTCTCCTGGTGATTGGCCCAAGGTCAGCAGCCAGCCGGCTTTCATATCTAAGGAGGGACTAGAACTCCCAGTCTCCTGGTGATTGGCCCAAAGTCAGCCAGCCAGCTTTCATGCCTAAGGAGGGACTAGAACTCCCAGTCTCCTGGTGATTGGATTAAAGTCACCCAGCCGGCTTTCATGCCTAAGGAGGGACTAGAACTTCCAGACCCCGGTTTTCTAGCCTGGCGCCTTATAACCCCTAATCCAAACTCCTTCATTCAGAAGTAGAGTACCCTTGCATATGGAGGTTCTGCCCACATTTGAGAACATAGTATAATTGCTCTGCTGGATGGCAGCCAAAAAAGAAGCGCCAAGGAGCGGAAAACCACCTGGTAAATGTTTCTGACTGCATCCAGGGGTTTTTTTTCTCTCCTCCTTAAATACTTTATAAGGTAAGGCTGGGAGTAAAAGAGGCCCTAGGAGAGGATTGTCCTTGCCCTTCCCCAGATTTCCCCCCCCACTTTTAAAGGGTTACTCAAATCCCAGACCTCTAATAGTTCCAGGGTTAGCTAATTATCCTCTCCAATCCTTTAGCAGTTAAGCTGTTCCTCCCCACCCACTTGCAGAATTAATTCCCTTCTCCTCCAGCCCTTTTAAGCTTTAAATCCCCCTCCCCGCCCTCTGCCTTGGGAAAGAGCAATGCTTCCTCCCCCCCCCTTTTTTTTAAAAAAAAAAAACTCCACACCAGGCTCCAGATCCTCCTCCCCCCCACACACACACCCTTTTTCCTGGGGGTTAAATCAATTCTTCCCCCCTGCCATTTCTTTCCCTTCCCAGCTTCAGCCCTCCAGACCTTAATCCAATTTTCTTCCCCAGTCCTATTAAATCAATGCACCCGAACAAACGCACTAGTCCTTTTGAGGCCGCCAATCCTCTCACCCCACCCCCACACCCCGGGCAGATATTTGGCGGCTTAAAAATGGAAGGGTCCAACCAATTCACCCGGGTCTCCTCTGTTGCGGGGGGGGCAGGGTGCATGTAGTCCTCGACTTACAGCCCTCCGTTTAGTCTTCAAAGTTACAAGGGCCCTGAAAACAGTCCCACCACCGGTTTTCACACTTAACGACCGTTGCAGCATCCCCCACGGCTGGGTGATCAAAATTCAGAGGCTTGGCAACAGACTCGTGTTCATGATGGTTGCAGTTGTGGGTGGGTGGGTGGGTGGGTGTCACGTGATCCCCTTTTGCGAGCTTCTGACAAGCCAAGTCAACGGGGAAACCAGATTCACACCACCAGCTTCACAGCTGCAGCGATTCACTTAAGAACGGGGGGGGGGCAAAATTCACGGAATGCTTAGCAACAGAAATTTTGTGGTCTTTAAGCCCAGGACTAACTGTGCAAGGAGATAACATAGACTGATAAGCAGATACACCGAAGCTTGCCAGGACTTGAGTCTGCCGTGGGCTTCTCCCACCCACCTCAATTTCCTGGATTCAGCTCATCACAGCCAGCTGCCATCTGAACACACCAGGCGGGTTTGCAAAACAACCCACGCATAACTGCACCAGCCGTGCTTTTCCGAATTCACCTAGGGATTACAATCCAATTTAGCCCAGCCTGGTTTGTAAACTGAGAGAAATCTGCCAATTTGATTCAGTGAGATTATAGGAACCAAGCAAAGTATAGGCAGTTCTCGACTTACGACCACAACTGAGCCCCAAATTTCTGTTGCTAAGTGAGACAGCTATTCTATTCTATTCTATTCTATTCTATTCTATTCTATTCTATTCTATTCTATTCTATTCTATTCCATTCCATTCTAATTTTATTCTATTCTATTCTATTTTCTATTCTATTCTATTCTATTCTATTCTATTCTATTCTATTCTTTCTATTCTAATCCTAATTCTATTCTATTTTCTATTCTATTCTATTCTGTTCTATTCTATTCTATTCTAATTCTATTCTATTTTCTATTCTATTTTCTATTCTATTCTATTCTATTCTATTCTATTCTATTCTATTCCATTCCATTCTATTCTAATTTTATTCTATTCTATTCTATTCTATTCTATTCTATTCTATTCTATTCTATTCTATTCTAATCCTAATTCTATTCTATTTTCTATTCTATTCTATTCTGTTCTATTCTATTCTATTCTAATTCTATTCTATTTTCTATTCTATTCTTTCTATTCTAATTCTATTCTATTCTTTCTATTCTAATTCTATTCTATTCTCTATTCTCTATTCTATTCTTTCTGTTCTATTCTGTTCTATTCTAATTCTGTTCTATTCTTATTCTATTCTATTCTTATTCTATTCTACTTTCTATTCTATTCTATTTTCTATTCTAATTCTATTCTATTCTTGATTGTGGTCATAAGTCAAGGACTACCTGTATCTAGATGTCTCTTTTACTTCCTGCAAGAAGATAACACCTTGGGGTTGCCAGGAGCAATTATACAAGCAGTCCTCAACTTACAGCCACAATGGAGCCTAAATTTTCTGTTGCTAAGCGAGACAGCTGTTAAGTGAGTTTGGCCCCATTTTACAGCCTTTCTTGCCTCAGCTGTTAAGTGAATCACTGCAGCTGTTAAGTTAGTAATACAGTTGTTAAGTGAATCTGGCTTCTTCATGGACCTTGCTTGTCGGTAGATCACATGAGCCCAGGACGCTGCAACCGTCATAAAATACACGCCAGTTGCCAAGTGTCTGAATGTTGATCACGTGATCGTGCGGTTGCTGCAATGGTTGTAAGTATCAAAAAATGATCACAAGGTACTTTTCTCGGTGATGTTGTAACTTTGAATGGTCACTAAACGAACTGCTGTAGGTTGAGAACTACCTGTAGATCATTGGAGTGAACCATGCTTAGCTGCAGCTGTGCAAGTTCAATAAAGAGAATAGAGCTGAAAGGGACCTTAGAGGTCTTCTAGTCCAGCCCCATACTCAAGCAGGAAACCCTATACCATTTCAGACAAATGGTTGTCCAGTCTCTTCTTAAAAACCTCCAGTGATGGAGCACCCACAGCTTCTGGAGGCAAGCTGTTCCGCTGGTTAATTATTCTTGCTGTTAAGCAACCTTAATTCCAGGTTGCTTCTCTCCTTGATTAGTTTCCATCCATTGCTTCTTGTCCTTCTCTCTGGTGCTTTGGAGAATAACTTGACCCCCTCTTATTTGGGGCAGCCCCTCAAATACTGGAATGTTGTTATCATGTCTCCCCTATTTCTTCTTTTCTTTAGACTGGCCAAACCCAAGTCCTGCAGCCGTTCTTCATATGTTTTAGTCTCCAGGCCTTGGATCATCTTAGTTGCTCTTCTTTGAACTCTTTTCAAAGTCTCGGCAGCTTTTCTGTAGCGTGGTGACCAAAACTGGTTGCAGTACTCCAGGTGTGGTCTTACTAAGGTGTTATAAAGTGATACTACTATTTCACCTTCTGCCCACCTAGCAGTTCGAAAGCACGTAAAAAACGCAAGTAGAAAAATAGGGACCACTCCGGTGGGAAGGTAACAGCGTTCCGTGCGCCTTTGGCGTCTAGTCATGCCGGCCACATGACCACGGAGACATCCTCGGACAAGTGCTGGCTCTTTGGCTTTGAAACGGAGATGAGCACTGGCCCCTAGAGTTAAAAACGACTAGCACGCATGTGCGGGGGAACCTTCACCTTTACCTTACTATTTCACATGAACAGACCAACAGAGCTTGCTTTTTCTGCTATTGGGAGATGAACAAACCGCAATTCCAGGATTAAATACCCCACTCTGTAAAATGGAGAGCTCCAGATGCAGCTACAGAATTGAGAATTTTGAGGGTTCCCAAGAGGCAAATTCCCAGATATATGGGGTACAGGTGGAGGGGACCAGGTTTAGGCCAGTTCACTCACTGAATGCTCCCAAATTATTCAAGGGGAGCATCTTTTGGACTCAAATCCAGGGGGGGGGGCGGGCAGGGTGTCTTTATATATCCCCAGGGGATTTTCTTGGCAAGGAAAGCCAGGCATTTTCCTCCGCGGATCTTTTCACTTCATTTATGCGTCCTTCCAATAGCTTCCAAGCCAAGAGAACCGTTTAGAAACAAGTGGAGGGGGGGAAAGGAACCATAGAAAAATATAGTAAAATATAGAAGGTTCTGGTTTCTCACTCATCCATCAGCCTCTATTGCACTGTTTCTCATTCGGGACCACTTTAAGCCTTGTGGACTTCAGCTCCCAGAATTCCCTAGCCCGCGTGCAATCAATTTAATCTCCCCTCCCCCTTTTCATCCAGAATTCCTTCTCACCCTCTGGACAGGGAAGAGTTAATTCTGCCTCTGGGAGATCTTGGAAGGGCTAACCTGGTTGATCTCTTCCTCACTCCCCTGGCCTTGAAGGATTCATCTACACACACACACACACACACACACACAGACCATCTTTTTTCTTTTTTTTCTTCAAAAAGCGCCGAATTTTCCTCTGGCCCCTTGACCCAGTTTTTCCTTGTTTTTCCACCCCAGTTCTTGATCAGAGTAAATCCACCTAGCCCAGCCGTTTGAGAGCCTCATTCTCGCCATCCCCCACGCCCCACAGCCTCCTGCTTTTCACTCTTATCCTTCTTCTTTCCTTTCTTTTTTAAGGGTTAAAAATCATCTTCCAGCCTTTGCGGAGTTCAACCCTTTCCTCTCGAATCTTCCTGGATCTTTAAGGGTTAACTAGTTCCTCTTAGGCTTGACCTGTGTCAAGTTAAGCCAAGGGGTCTTTTCCCCTCCTTTTGAGAAAAATCTCTCTTCCCCCCTCTCCTCCCTTTTTCCCTCTGGCCCCTTCCCCTGCTCCCCTCTTTCCCCCCCTCTGTCCCCCCTTCCCCTCCGTCCCCCCTTTCTCCTCTGATCCCCTTCTCCTCTGTCCCCCTTCCACCCTGTCCCCCTTCCCCTGCTCCCCTCTTTCCCCCTCTGTTCCCCCTTTCTCCTCTGTCTCCCCCTGCTCCCCTCTTTCACCCTGTCCCCCTTTTTCCGTCCCCCTTTCTCCTCTGTCCCCCTTCCACCCTCTGTCCCCCTTCCCCTGCTCCCCTTTTCCCCTCTGTCCCCCCTTTCTCCTCTGTCGCCCTTCCCCTGCTCCTCTTTCCCCCCCTTTACCCCTGTAACCCCTTTCTCCTCTATCTCCCCTTTCTCCTCTGTCCCCCTTCCACCCTGCCCCCTTCCCCTGCTCCCCCCTTTCCCCCTCTGTCCCCCTTCCACCCTGCCCCCTTCCCCTGCTCCCCCCTTTCTCCTCTGTCCCCCTTCCACCCTGCCCCCTTCCCCTGCTCCCCCCTTTCTCCTCTGTCCCCCTTCCACCCTGCCCCCTTCCCCTGCTCCCCCCTTTCTCCTCTGTCCCCCTTCCACCCTGCCCCCTTCCCCTGCTCCCCCCTTTCTCCTCTGTCCCCCTTCCACCCTGCCCCCTTCCCCTGCTCCCCCCTTTCTCCTCTGTCCCCCTTCCACCCTGCCCCCTTCCTCTGCTCCCCCCTTTCTCCTCTGTCCCCCTTCCACCCTGCCCCCTTCCCCTGCTCCCCCCTTTCTCCTCTGTCCCCCTTCCACCCTGCCCCCTTCCTCTGCTCCCCCCTTTCTCCTCTGTCCCCCTTCCACCCTGCCCCCTTCCTCTGCTCCCCCCTTTCTCCTCTGTCCCCCTTCCACCCTGCCCCCTTCCCCTGCTCCCCCCTTTCTCCTCTGTCCCCCTTCCACCCTGCCCCCTTCCCCTGCTCCCCCCTTTCTCCTCTGTCCCCCTTCCACCCTGCCCCCTTCCCCTGCTCCCCCCTTTCTCCTCTGTCCCCCTTCCACCCTGCCCCCTTCCCCTGCTCCCCCCTTTCTCCTCTGTCCCCCTTCCACCCTGCCCCCTTCCCCTGCTCCCCCCTTTCCCCCTCTGTCCCCCTCTTCCCCTCTGTCTCCTTCTGTTCCTCCATTCTCCTGTCTCCCCTTTCTTCCTCTGTCCCCCCCCCCGTTTCTTTCTCGGTCTCCCCCCTTCTCCCTTCCCCTCCTGATTTTAAAGGGTTAACACAAACCTTCTCTTTTTCCTCCTCCCTTTTTCCCTCCTGCACTTCCCCCCCCCGTTTCCCCTCTCTCTCTCCCCCTCCTTTCCCCCCTCCCCCCCTTCTCCCCCTTTCAAGGGTTAAACCGATTTTCCTCCCCGCCAGCACTTCAAGGGTTAACCCAAAAAAAAAAAAGAAGAGAGAAGAAGAAAAAAAAAAGAAAGAAACGGGGAGGGAGGGGGGAGCGCGAGCGCGCTTCCCTTTTCTCCCCCTCCTCCCTCCCTCCTCCCCTCTCGGCTACTTGGCGTTCTTATCCAGATTGACACATTTTCTACGGGGAAGCCGCGCCGGACCAATCAGGCGCGTCCTGGGTTTTGCGGCTTGTTTTTTTTTTTTTTCCTCTCCCCTTTTCGCCCCACGTGGGCCGCGAGCGCCTTATTTATTTCTTCCCTTTCTTCTCCCTCCTCCGGCCCCGCCCCCTCCCCCGCCCTCCCTCCCCCGCGCGCGCTCTCGCTTTCTCTTCTCCCTGCCCGGCGCTCCTGATTGGCTGCGGCGCGTTCGACTGTGGCGAAAGAGAAAGCGGCAGACCCCACGTGGAGCTGGCGGGCGGTTCCATTCAATCGCTTCTTCTCTCCTCCCCCCCCCCCCCCCCGCAAAGCTGCCGCGGGTGGGAAGGAAGGAAGGAGGGAGGGAGGGAGGGGGAGGAAAGAGGAGAAGGAAAGAGGGAGAGAGAGAGAGAGAGAGAGAGAAAGAGAGCGAGGAAAGGAAGAAGGGGCGTTGAAAGGAGGGGGGTCTCTTTCTCTCTCTCTCTCTCTCTCTTTTTTTTTTCTTTCCCCCTTTCCTCTTGCAAAAAAAACACCCACCCGGCAGGGCAGCCCTGACCCGGAGCCACCCTGCCCACGTTCGCCTTTCCCCGCAAGGAGGAGGAGGAGGAGGAGACGCGGGCGATCCAGCGCCTCGGGTGAGTGTTTCTCACCCGGAGTGGGAGATCTTCTCCCTGCTTCCTTTTGGGTCCGGCTTTCCAAGTGGGGCTGGGTGGGTCGGGGTGGGTGCAAGCGCTATTGAACTGAGATTTCAGGTTTGATCCCTTTTCTTGCGGGGTGGGAGGGATCTACTCTTTTTTTTGCCTTACCTGCTGGGGCCGGACTATTGTTAAGGCTGGGAGAAATCGGGGAGGGGGGTGTGGGGGGTGAGGGGGGTCGGTTTTGTACCCGGGACTTTCTTGGTGCTTTTTTTTTGGAAAAAAAGGGGGGGGCTTCTTTCTAAGCCGGAGAAGAGCCGAGTTCCTCGTTCGTGGGAAAAGAGCGGGTTGCGGTTGTTTAATTGGGGCGTGCGTGTGTGT
Source organism: Vipera ursinii (assembly GCF_947247035.1). NCBI lineage: Eukaryota > Metazoa > Chordata > Lepidosauria > Squamata > Viperidae > Vipera > Vipera ursinii. The sequence goes on from NC_139512.1 coordinate 10,609,313, forward strand.
GTGTGTGTGTGTGTGTGTGCATGGGGGGGTATTTGCTGGTCCTGCCTCTGTTTCTCAATACAAAGAGGCATGGGGTTTTTTAAAAAAATCCTCTGCCCCCCCCCCCCGTTTTATCTCGTGCAGCTCCCCTTTCCTCGCCCAAATACCCACGTATTAATAAACTGTGATTAAGGCTACTTTGCCCCTCTTTTGACTCAGTCCTCATCTCCGGTTAAGCTCCAGTGTTGTGTGGGTTGTGTGTTTTTTTCCCCCCTCCTCCTCCTCTAGGAAGCAAAGCTGCCAGCTTCGGGGTAAGGGGGGGGGGCAAACATTTCCGAGTCCTTGACATCTTGCCCAGCTCCGTATTTTTATTTTATTTTTATTTTTTTTCCCCTCTCTCCTTTCTTGCCTCGGGGCACAACGGACAAACCATCCTGAACATGTGCCGAGTGCTTTTTCATGGCTTCTGAATGAGCCAGTTCTAGCTTCCCACTCATAGGGGGATTGGATGGGATGGGTGTTGAAGTGGGTGTGTGGGTGTGGGTGTCCCCAGGCAGGTTTTAAAATCCTTTATTCGAAATCTGTAGAGAGAGAATGGAGAGTGTTTCCTTTGGTGTTGTATGAGAGTTTGCAAGAAGTTTGGAGAAAAACCAGCTTGCAAGTTGCTAACCTAGCTGCCCAAAACCCACTGGGTAAGATTAAATCTTTCTTAATTAGGGGTCTGAAGCCAGGACTAGCATCAGTTGCCCTCGAGGGGGTTGGATTGGAGGTTTGGGTGTATTCACACAATAGGTTTAAGCTTAGAGACATGAACTTTTTCTTAAGTGTACTTGTGTGTTTAAAGAATGCCTTGGTTCCTTTAAGGTTTGCCCAACAATCCAAGAGAAAAAAATTAGCCATAATTAAATGGGGTCTGTTGCGTGAATACAAGCCCGCTTTACTTTAAGATGCTTTATGAGTTGGGTGATGTCATCGGCTGCCTTTTCTCTAAACTGGGAAGAGTAAGAAGGTGACCCATTAAACCTTCAGGAGCACATGCAGATGTGAAGTTTCCAGTGGTTGGAAGTCTCGCCTACTAGATGGAGACTCCAGATGCAGAGGCAGTTTATCTCTTTCACTCCCTGGATCTGTCGATGCACCTCCTTGTTAGAATCAAATTTCAAAGCTGGTACGAAGATTGCCGTTATTTTTTTAAAAAAAGTTTTCTTTTATTTTAAAATGCATTGGAATCTTCAGTTTTTCCATGCATCGCAGGAAGTCCTCGACTTACAACAGTTCATTTAGTGACCATTCAAAGTTACCACGGCACTGGAAAAAGTGACTTATGACCGGTTTTCACACCACCGTTGCAGCATCTCCACGGTCACGTAATCAGCATTCAGACGCTCGGCAACCGACTCACGTTTATGACGGTTACCGTGTCCCGGGGTCACTCCGTTCCCCTTTTGCGACCTTCTGACAAGCAAAGCCAATGGAGGAAGCCAGGTTCACTTAACAACCGTGTTTACTAATTGAACCTCTGGCAATGATTCCCTTAACAGGCGCGGGGAAACCGAGTCGTAAAATGGGGCAAAACTCACTTCAGTGTCTCGCTTAGCGACAGAAATTTTGGGCTCCGTTGTGGTCGCAAATGGAGGACTGCCTGTACATTTTATCTATAGGTGACTGCTTGTAACTTCACATAAGTCAATCAATCAGTGAAAATAATTGAGTTTAAAACTGATTTATTGTGGGGCTGGCTATCTTTTTTTAAGGAAACCCCTGCTGGCGATCCTGGCTTGGGGGTCCTTTAGTATACACACACACACACAGACACACACCCGCCTTCCTCCCCCCCCCCCCCCCCCCGGGCCTATTAGATGCGCCAGGAAGCCCCCCCACACACCTTTCAGTTTTGCACATCCTGATAAAGCTGGCTGGGATAAAGGGAATTGGGGAAGGGGGGGGTTAGTCAGGAAAGGCTGCAGCTGGGAGATTTTTATATCTTTACCTGCAAAGCAGGCAATAACGTGGGGGACGTTAAAATTAATCGAGGGACGCATGTAAGATCAGCTGGAAAAAGGGAATGGCCTGTGATGTAAAAACAAAAAAAGTGGAAAGAGCCACGTGGGGTCCGTGATGGTGGGAGGTCCTTTTCTGGCTGACCCTGGAGGAATAAAGGGGGCCCCCCTGAAATGTAGCTCCTTTCTCTCCACCTTTCTCCCCCCCCCCAGTTGCACATGTGTTAAAAGGGAAATTTATGCTTCCTGAAGTCTGCCGCCTTGGGAATTGGAAGCAGGAGGGGGGGTGTGGAAAAAAAAAACCGCCCTTGACATGCCCAGAGGCGGCATTGTTCCACCTTGTAATTTCCTTCTGAGCAGACAGCAAAAATATCCTCCTTGTTTGTGAAGAGACTTCACAGGGTCAAACGGCTGGCAGCATCTCTCAAATCGATGATGACTTTTGGATATTTATTATCGGTTTGTGCAAAAAAAAATATATAAAAAAATCTCGAGTTGGGTGGCTTTCCGGAAGTGTTTGGAGGGTGTTCCTCGGCTTACGACCACAATTGGGATCAGAATTTCTGTTGCTAAGCGAGTTGGGTTGTTAAATGGGTCTCGCTCCGTTTTGCATCCTTTTTTTTTGGGAGGGTGGGGGGCTTGGTTGTTCAGCCAGCCACTGCAGTCATTAAGTGAATCGTGCAGTCGTTAAGTCAACCCAGCTTTCGCCCCCCCCCCCCCCCCCGATTGACTTTGCTGGCCGGAAGCCGGCTGGGAAGATCATACGTGGCCGAATGCGTGACCGCAGGACGCTGCAAGTGTCATAAATGCATGCTGGTTGGCCAAGCGCCCATATTTAATAAATTTAATAAATAATAAAATAATAATAATTTTGATCACGTCTTGGTGGGGATGCTGCGGTGGTTGTAAGCGTAAGGACTGGCCATAAAGTCATTTCATTCAGCCCTTTTAGTCACTAAATGAATGGTTGTGCACTGAGGACAGCCTGTAATTGGTATATAGAACTCAGTTTTACACAATTTGGGTTAAGGGAGGCGGGGTGTCCCTTGTTAATATTTTGGGGCCTCTGCCATGAGGAGCTGTGGATCCTGTTTCTTTGGGTTGTTTTGTTGCTTTTAAAAAGTAGAGCATATTTCTAAATGTTGGAGGTGTGGTAGTTTAGAAGCTACTTATTTTCACATGTGGTGGACTTGTAGAAATATAAAAGCTTTCTGGATCAAAATTTGGTGGAACATTCAAAAGATTTTTAAGAGAAAGATAAAGTTTTCCCCGCAATTGTTTTTATTGGGTAATGTTGTAGATTGTGATGTTAAAGAAACTAATTTGATGTTGAACATGATAACGGCAGCACGGTTACTGGTGGGACAATATTGGAAGAAGGATAGTTTGCCCACTGTAGAAGAATGGGTGTTTAAAGTTTCGAATCTTGCAGAAATGTCTAAGATTTCTGCTTATCTCAAGGATCATTCACAGGAAAGATATATTTCAGTTTGGAGGAGATGGATAAATTATATTCAAAACAAATATGGGACTAAAAAGTACCATTTAGCTTATGAGTAGATTTTAGTGGGATATTGTCATTGGTACGTTGTTTGTAGTTATGTTAAAGGGGAGTTAAAGCGCATTATGAATTTGGTTAATTGTATATTATGCATAATTTTTATTTAGAATATGATTATTGTAACTATAATCCTGTATTTAGCTCTGGGAAGTGGGGGGGGGGGTAAGTGGGTCGGTTTGGGGTGGGAGGGATTTGGGGATATATTGTAAAATTTTGTTTTTGTAAAACTCTTTAATTAAAAAAAAGATTGTGCAGATAAAAATAAATCATAATGAAGGGGCGAAAGCTTTTTCTCACTCAGAAAAAAAAAGTAGAGCATATTTCAGTGATTTAAAGTACAGGTTTTACATTTTCCTCCACTTCGGTTCCTTATTGCTACCCTAAAATCAGGCTTTAAGCCACGATTGTAAAGAAGGGAATGGAACTTAAATAAACCAGAGTCATGTAGAATTTGGTTAGAACTGTAGAATGGCTTTCTGCAAGCCGTGACGACTCCTACTTTGGCGAGGAGAAGAGAAACGTCTGGAAGAGAAGGCTTTCTGTGGTGCTAGTCCTCATGAGTCTCTTGTTAACTCTCGTGATCGAAGGATAACATTGCTCACCAATACGGGACTTGTGGATTTCTTTATTTCTTCTTAATTTGTTTGCCGCCCACCTTGCTTCGATTGTCAATTGGGTGGTGGAAAATAAATTGGGTCTAAAATAAATAGATGGCCATAGTCAGATAATGGCGCATTTTATAACTGCTGGAATCATGTGCATGGTTCGTTTTGAAAAATGAAATGTTCAGCCATTTCTAGACTGCTTACAGGCTTTGTACTTAAAATGTGCTAAAATTCAGTGTTTCTCAACCTTGGCAAGTTTTAAGGCACATGGACTTCAACTCCCAGAATTCCCCCCAGCCAACATGCTAGCTGGGGGAATTCTGGGAATTGTAGTTTGCCCATCTAAACATGGCTGAGATGCCCGTAATTTCTGACTTGGGACCAGGATAAGATAACCAACGCTTCCAATTTAACCAGGTAACCATCTTATTCTCCCTAGGTTACCCCCAGAACGTGGGTTCCCCCCAACTGGAGAGGTGGTGACCTTGCCTAAAATCATAAACCTATGGTTGATTTACAAGGATGTTCCCCCAAAACCGGCCCCCGGTAAGTTATCTTTGGCTTTTTAGATTTCCCTTCCACCTCCAAGTTTGGTTCTTTAAATCTTTAGATTTCAAACTCCATCAAAAAAAAAAATCAAAAGTATACTTTCTTTTAGGTTGATTTAACTCTTATCCAAATGTCGGTGTTTCAGTCATGGGTGTGTTTTTATTGCTTCTTGTATTGTTTGTTTACATGTATTCAAAATGGACAATGTATTCAAAATGGACAGTGATTAATATGTGTGCGCGCGTGTGTGTGTGTGTATGTAGCATGTGTATATGAGTGTTTGTGTGTTATGTATGTGTATCGGTAGATATATACTTTCTTATGAAAGCAGGCAACAGAATTTCATTTTTAATGTGGGCCAGTGTGCTCTTTATAAAAAAAAAATGACAGTAAAGGTTATCTATCTTATTTAATTCATGTTCCGCCTTTGTTACATTTTTTTATCAATAACTCCAGGCAGTGAACATCCCTAATATTCATTCCTCCTCCTGTTTTCCCAGGAGTAACAACAACCCTGTGAGGTTGGTTAGGCTGAGAGGGACTGAGCCAAAGTCACCCAGCTGGCTTTCAGGGCTAAGGCACGACTAGAACCCACTGTCATCTGTTGATTGGCCCAGTGTCACCCTGTTGGCTTTCATGCCTAAGACAGGATTAGAACTCGCCATCTGGTGAATGGCCCAAACTCACCCAGATGGCTTTCATGTTTAAGGCGGGACTAGAACTCACCATCTCCTAGTGATTGGCCCAAAGTCACCCAGATGGCTTTCATGTTTAAGGCGGGACTAGAACTCGCCATCTCCTGGTGATTGGCCCAAAGTCACCCAGATGGCTTTCATGTTTAAGGCGGGACTAGAACTCACCATCTCCTGGTGAATGGCCCAAAGTCACCCAGATGGCTTTCATGTTTAAGGCGGGACTAGAACTCGCCATCTCCTGGTGAATGGCCCAAAGTCACCCAGATGGCTTTCATGTTTAAGGCGGGACTAGAACTCGCCATCTCCTGGTGATTGGCCCAAAGTCACCCAGATGGCTTTCATGTTTAAGGCGGGACTAGAACTCGCCATCTCCTGGTGAATGGCCCAAAGTCACCCAGATGGCTTTCATGTTTAAGGCGGGACTAGAACTCGCCATCTCCTGGTGATTGGCCCAAAGTCACCCAGATGGCTTTCATGTTTAAGGCGGGACTAGAACTCGCCATCTCCTGGTGATTGGCCCAGAGTCACCCAGATGGCTTTCATGTTTAAGGCGGGACTAGAACTCGCCATCTCCTGGTGAATGGCCCAAACTCACCCAGATGGCTTTCATGTTTAAGGCGGGACTAGAACTCGCCATCTCCTGGTGATTGGCCCAAACTCACCCAGATGGCTTTCATGTTTAAGGCGGGACTAGAACTCACCGTCTCCTGGTGATTGGCCCAAAGTCACCCAGATGGCTTTCATGTTTAAGGCGGGACTAGAACTCGCCATCTCCTGGTGATTGGCCCAGAGTCACCCAGATGGCTTTCATGTTTAAGGCGGGACTAGAACTCGCCATCTCCTGGTGAATGGCCCAAACTCACTCAGATGGCTTTCATGTTTAAGGCGGGACTAGAACTCGCCATCTCCTGGTGATTGGCCCAAACTCACCCAGATGGCTTTCATGTTTAAGGCGGGACTAGAACTCACCGTCTCCTGGTGATTGGCCCAAAGTCACCCAGATGGCTTTCATGTTTAAGGCGGGACTAGAACTTGCCATCTCCTGGTGATTGGCCCAAAGTCACCCAGATGGCTTTCATGTTTAAGGCGGGACTAGAAGTCACTGTGTCCTGGTGATTGGCCCAAAGTCATCCAGATGGCTTTCATGTTTAAGGCAGGACTAGAACTCGCCATCTCCTGGTGATTGGCCCAAAGTCACCCAGATGGCTTTCATGTTTAAGGCGGGACTAGAACTCGACATCTCCTGGTGATTGGCCCAAAGTCACCCAGATGGCTTTCATGTTTAAGGCGGGACTAGAACTCGCCATCTCCTTGTGTTTGGCCCAAAGTCACCCAGATGGCTTTCATGTTTAAGGCGGGACTAGAACTCGCCATCTCCTGGTGATTGGCCCAAAGTCACCCAGATGGCTTTCATGTTTAAGGCGGGACTAGAACTCACCATCTCCTGGTGATTGGCCCAAAGTCACCCAGATGGCTTTCATGTTTAAGGCGGGACTAGAACTCGCCATCTCCTGGTGATTGGCCCAAAGTCACCCAGATGGCTTTCATGTTTAAGGCGGGACTAGAACTCGCCATCTCCTGGTGAATGGCCCAAAGTCACACAGATGGCTTTCATGTTTAAGGCGGGACTAGAACTCGCCATCTCCTGGTGAATGGCCCAAAGTCACCCACATGGCTTTCATGTTTAAGGCGGGACTAGAACTCGCCATCTCCTGGTGATTGGCCCAAAGTAACCCAGATGGCTTTCATGTTTAAGGCGGGACTAGAACTCGCCATCTCCTGGTGAATGGCCCAAAGTCACCCAGATGGCTTTCATGTTTAAGGCGGGACTAGAACTCGCCATCTCCTGGTGATTGGCCCAAACTCACCCAGATGGCTTTCATGTTTAAGGCGGGACTAGAACTCGCCATCTCCTGGTGATTGGCCCAGAGTCACCCAGATGGCTTTCATGTTTAAGGCGGGACTAGAACTCGCCATCTCCTGGTGAATGGCCCAAAATCACCCAGATGGCTTTCATATTTAAGGCGGGACTAGAACTCGCCATCTCCTGGTGATTGGCCCAAACTCACCCAGATGGCTTTCATGTTTAAGGCGGGACTAGAACTCACCGTCTCCTGGTGATTGGCCCAAAGTCACCCAGATGGCTTTCATGTTTAAGGCGGGACTAGAACTCGCCATCTCCTGGTGATTGGCCCAGAGTCACCCAGATGGCTTTCATGTTTAAGGCGGGACTAGAACTCGCCATCTCCTGGTGAATGGCCCAAACTCACTCAGATGGCTTTCATGTTTAAGGCGGGACTAGAACTCGCCATCTCCTGGTGATTGGCCCAAACTCACCCAGATGGCTTTCATGTTTAAGGCGGGACTAGAACTCACCGTCTCCTGGTGATTGGCCCAAAGTCACCCAGATGGCTTTCATGTTTAAGGCGGGACTAGAACTTGCCATCTCCTGGTGATTGGCCCAAAGTCACCCAGATGGCTTTCATGTTTAAGGCTGGACTAGAAGTCACTGTGTCCTGGTGATTGGCCCAAAGTCATCCAGATGGCTTTCATGTTTAAGGCAGGACTAGAACTCGCCATCTCCTGGTGATTGGCCCAAAGTCACCCAGATGGCTTTCATGTTTAAGGCGGGACTAGAACTCGCCATCTCCTGGTGATTGGCCCAAAGTCACCCAGATGGCTTTCATGTTTAAGGCGGGACTAGAACTCGCCATCTCCTGGTGATTGGCCCAAAGTCACCCAGATGGCTTTCATGTTTAAGGCGGGACTAGAAGTCACTGTGTCCTGGTGATTGGCCCAAAGTCACCCAGATGGCTTTCATGTTTAAGGCGGGACTAGAACTCGCCATCTCCTGGTGATTGGCCCAAAGTCACCCAGATGGCTTTCATGTTTAAGGCGGGACTAGAACTCGCCATCTCCTGGTGTTTGGCCCAAAGTCACCCAGATGGCTTTCATGTTTAAGGCGGGACTAGAACTCGCCATCTCCTGGTGTTTGGCCCAAAGTCACCCAGATGGCTTTCATGTTTAAGGCGGGACTAGAACTCGCCATCTCCTGGTGTTTGGCCCAAAGTCACCCAGATGGCTTTCATGTTTAAGGCGGGACTAGAAGTCACTGTGTCCTGGTGATTGGCCCAAAGTCATCCAGCTTATTTTTGATGGCTAAGGCTGTGGTTTTAATTGGGGGGTGGGGAGGAAGAAGGAGACCAAAATGTAAGCTGATGGCTTTATTTAGACAAATAAAATAAGCCTTTCGGGAAGACTTGACCTTCTGAAATACAGATAGTCCTCAACTTACAACAGCTCATTTAGTGACCGTTCAAAGTCACAATGGCCCTGAACCAAGTGACTTATGCTCGTTTTTCACACCACCGTCGCAGCAGCCAGCCCCATCATGGCGTGATCAAATTCAGAGGCTTGGCAACCGACTCATACCTATGACGGATTGCAGTGTCCCGGGGTCACTTCATCCCCTTTTGCAGCCATCTGACGAGCAAAGTCAAGGGGGAAGCCAGGTTCAGTTAAAACAAAGAGTGCTACTCATCTAACAACGGCAGCGATTCACTTAACGGCTGTGGCAAGGAAGATGTTAATATGGGATGAAATTCCCTTAACAAATGTTTTGCTTAGCACCAGAAATGTTGGGTTCCATTGTGGTCGTTAAGTGGAGGACCACCTGTAATTTGTTTTGATTGAGTATGTGTATTGAGTTAAGGTTGACTCCAAGTGATAACCCCCCCCCAATAGATCAGGGGTCTTCAAATGTGGCCGTTTTATGACTTGTGGACTTCAACTCCCGGAATTCCTCAGCCAGCGTGCCTGGCTGAGGAATTCTGGGAGTTGAAGTCCACAGGCCATAAAAGGGCCAAGTGTGAAGACCCCTGCCATAGATAGATAAACTCCGTGAAGATTGGTCCATCGGGTCTTCCAGTGGTGCCCCCATCTCGGCTGTAAATCAGGTCCATTCCCCCCCCTGCTCGTCGTCCTCCTCTTCTCTTGCCTTCCATCTTTCCCAGCACCAAGCCTTCTCCAGAGTTAGGCTTTTGCATCAACATGTCAACAAGTCACCATCAGCTCTTAGGGACCACATGGATGGATTTCCTCCATGGCAATTTATCTCCAACCTGGTTCTTCACCTCTTCCGATGGTGCCTCCATCCCCATTGTAGTTGAGTCCCTCTGCCTAGTTGTGGTGGCCCTATTCTTCTTCTCGTCCCTTCCACCTTTCCCAACATTGGAGTCTTCACCAGAGAACTATAAGTCTTCACCTCTTGTAGCTTCAATAGGAGCCTGGTCATCGATGCCAAATCTGGAGTGCGAGAACTCTAGAAGCATTCATGGTTTCTGTCAAGGTAATGATTTAGAAGCTAACCAGCTTGTATAATGTGAGGTGAACGATGGAATTTTAGGAATGACTGAGCAGGAGTCTGTATTCCTTTAAGAGCTTGAGTATAAAAGGGAAGGCCTTGCTGGAGTGTCTCTCTCTCTCTCTCTCTCTCTCTCTCTTCCCTGCTGTAATTGCTGTGTATTGGAGTTTGCTGAATCGCCACATGTATGTATCTTGTTCCTAGCGTATATTTGTAGATAGTGTAATATAAACCACCATTTAATACAGACCACTGTTTTCTGTATTTACTCCTGGGTTACCTCAGCGCAATAAAACTGTGTGCTTTCCTTGGTTGTTCATAGTCTTTGTAGGAGCCTTCTCCAACATTACGTTCAAAGGCATCAATGCTCATCCTCTCCTCTTCTTCAAAGTCCCACTTGAGCTTCCGTAAATGGTCAAATATAGGTAGATGATGATGATGATAATAATAATAATAAATAATAATGATAATGATGATGATAATAATAATAATAATAATAATAATAATAATAATAATAATAATAATAATAATAATAGTTGGAAGGGACCTTGGAGGTCATCTAGTCCATCCCCCTGCTCAGGCAGGAAACACTGTACCATTTCAGACAAATGTTTGTCCAATCTCTTCTTTAAAACTTCCAATGTTGCAACATTCACCGCTTCTGGAGGCAGGTTGTTCCACTGGTTAATTATGCTAACTGTCAGAAAATTTCCACTTAGTTCTAGGTTGCTTCTCTCCTTGATTAGTTTCCATCCGTTGCTTCTTGTCCTGCCTTCGGGCACTTTGGAGGATAGCTTGACTCCCTCTTCTTTGGGGCAGCCCCTGAGATACTGGAAGACTGCTATCGTGTCCCCCCTTCATTAAATAGACATACTCAGTTCCAGCAGCCGTTCCCTATATGTTTTAGCCTCCAGTCCCCTAATCATCTTTGTTGCTCTTCTCTGCCCCCTTTCTAGAGTCTCAACATCTTTTTTTACATCATGGTGACCAGAACTGGATGCAGTATTCCAGGTGTGGCCTTACTAAGGCATTGTAAAGTGGTATTAACATTTCACCTGAACTCAATTCTATCCCTCTGTTGATGCAGCCTAGCACTGTGTTGGCTTTTTTGGCAGCTGCAGCACATGGCTGGCTCAATATTTAAGTGATTGTCCACTAGGACTCCGAGATCCTCTCACAGTTGCTAGACTGAGTCCTTGACTGAGAACCATTCATTTAGTGACCGTTCAAAGTCACAACGGCACTGCAAAAAGTGGCTTATGAATGTTTTTCACACCGACGATCATTGCAGCATCCCCCGTGGTCACGTGGTCAAAATTCGGATGCTTGGCTGCTGGCAGGTACTCTTGACGGTTGCAGTGTCCCGGGGGTGGCGAGATCCCCTTTTGCGACCTTCTGACAAGCAAAGTCCATGGGGAAGCCAGACCCACTTAACAACCATGTTCCTAAGTTAAGAAGCGCATTGATTCACTTAACTGTGGCGAGAAAGTTCGTCAAATGGGGCAAAATTCACTTAGCAAACATTTCCATGAACGACAGAAACTTTGGGCTCAAGTGCGGCTGTTAGCCGAGAACTATCTGTAGTATATTTATTTATTTATTTATTATTTAGATTTATATACCGCCCTTTCCCGAAGGACTCAGGGCGGTTTACAGGGCATTTAAAAAACAGTCAATACAAACGTTAAAACAAAATTAAAAGAGACCTTGTTGTTTCTAATGAGCAAACCCCAACGTTTCATAAACATGTTTACTATGAGTTGGCTATGTAGGATTCGTAATAGTAAAGTTGGAAGGGACCTTGGAGGTCATCCAGTCCAACCCCCTGCTCAGGCAGGAAAAATTTGAAAATTTTTTGAAAAATTGAAAAATTCTTTTCTGGGACTTGTTATAAAAAAGACAAAGTGGCAAATGTTTAACTGGTTGGGAATGGACTTGTGCCTTCAAGCCAAACAGGGCTGGCTTTATAAGTGGTCAGCTTGTGAGAAACCACCCAAAAAAAATCCCAGACTTGTAAGTTGATTGGAACGGGCGTCAGAATTAAAAATACCTTTTGCATTGTTTCAAATGCTGCAAATTGGCACAAGAGAGCCCTGGAGTAGAAGCAGTAACACAAACACAAAACGGTGGGGGTGGGGTGTGATGCGCCTTGAAAGCGAATTCCCTGGTGTGAGTTGGTTAAAGCATTTCTAGGATTGTAAAAGTTTTTCTCCAAGCAATTCTTTTGTCCGGGGAATTGAGATTTTGGGCTTGAGAACAGAAGAACAACTAAGACGATCAAAGGCCCGGAGACTAAAACATATGAAGAATGACTGCGGGATTTGGGAATGGCTAGTCTAAGAAAAGAAGAAATAGGGGAGACATGATAGCCGTGTTCCAGTATTTGAGGGGCTGCCACAAGGCAGAGGGTGGGGGGCAGGTTGTTCACCAAAGCACCAGAGGGAAGGACGAGAAACAATGGTTGGAAACTGAACAGAGAGAGAAGCAACCTGGAATTAAGGAGAAACTTCCTGACAGTGAGGACAATCCACCAGTGGAACAGCTTGCCACCAGAAACCGTGGGCGCTCCATCACTGGAGGTTTTCAAGAAGAGGGTAGACAGTCACTTGTCTGAGACGGTATAGATTCTCCTGCTTGAGGGGGGGCTGGACTAGACGAATTCCAGGGTCCCTTCCACTTCTATTGTATTCTATTCTATTCTATTCTATTCTATTCCATTCCATTCCATTCCATTCCATTCCATATTCTATTCTATTCTATTCTATTCTATTCTATTCTAATTCCATTCTTTCTATTCTTATTCTATTATTCTAATTCTATCCCTATTCTATTCTATTCTTATTCTGTTCTTTCTATTCTTATTCTATTTTATTTTCTATTGTAATTCTACTCTATTCTATTTCTCTTCTCTTCTATTATTCTAATTCTATTCTATTCTAATTCCATTCTTTCTATTCTTATTCTATTATTCTAATTCTATTCTATTCTTTATTCTATTCTATTCTATTCTATTCTATTCTATTCTATTTCTAATTCTATTTCTAATTCTATTCTGTTCTTTCTATTCTTATTCTATTTTATTTTATTCTATTTCTATTCTATTTTATTTTCTATTCTAATTCTATTCTTATTCTAATCTTATTCTAAGGTAAAGGTTCCACCGCACATGCGTGCTAAAGCCCAAGAGCCAGCGCTTGTCCGAGGACATCTCCGTGGTCATGTGGCCGGCATGACTAGACGGCAAAGGCGCACGGAACGCTGTTACCTTCCCACCGTAGTGGTCCCTATTTTTCTACTTGCGTTTTTACGTGCTTTCAAACTGCTAGGTTGGCAGAAGCTGGGATGAGTAACACTGTTACTCGGCACTCAGGATTCGACCCGCCAAACTGCCGACCTTCTGATCAACAAGCTCAGCGTCCTAACCCACTGAGCCACCGCGTCACTTATTCTATTCTATTCTAATTCCATTCTTTCTATTCTATTCTATTCTATTCTATTCTATTCTATTCTATTCTATTCTATTCTATTCTATTCTATTCTATTCTATTCTATTCTATTCTATTTTGTGGTCATAAGTCAAGCACTACCCATTTCTAGTCGTCTCCTCCAGGCACCTGAGTCTCTTTTACTTCCTGCAAGAAGATAACACCTGGGGTTGCCAGGAGCAATTATACTAGCAGTCCTCAACTTACAGCCACAATGGAGCCCAAATTTTCTGTTGTTAAGTGAGACATTTATTAAGTGAGTTTTGCCCCATTTTGCAACCCTTCTTGCCCCAGTTGTTAAAGGGCATCACTGCAGTTGTTAAGCTAGTAACATGGTTGTTAAAGTGAATCTGGCTTCCCCCCTTGACTTTGCTTTTCAGAAGGTCGCAAAAGGGGATCACGTGACACCCGGGAGACTCCAACCGTCATAAATGTGAGTCGGTTGCCAACCCTTGTTTTGATCACGTGATTATTGGGAGGCTGCTTCGGTTTAAGTGTGATAAACGATCATAAATCACTTTTTCCAGCGATGTCGTAACTTCAAACGGACACTAAAGGAATGGCTGTAAGTTGAGGACTGCTGTCTAGTAAAATAGCCTCTTGGTCTAAATTAAAGCAAGAAAGCATTGTATAAAAATACAGATTAGACATTTCCAAAGAACATTGGCAGTATATTTTTTTAAAAAAATAACCTTTTACTTTTAAGTTTTAACCTAGACCTCAAAATACAGGTAGTCCTCGACTTACAACCACAATGGAGCCCCAGATTTCTGTTGTTAAGGGAGACATTTGTTAAGCCCCATTTTACGAACTTGCTAAGTGAATCGCTGCAGTTGTTAAATGAGCTACACGGTTGTTAAGTGGATCCGGTTTCCCCATTGACCTGGCTGGTCAGACGGTCGCAAAAGAGGATCACGTGACCTTGGGACACAGCAACCGTCATAAATATGAACCAATTGCCAAACATCTGAATTTTGATCACCTGGTTGTGGGGGAATGCCTTGTAAAAGTCATAAGTGAGAAATGCGGTCATAAATCCCCTTTTTTCCCCCAGTGCCGTTGTAACTTTGAACAGTCGCTAAATGAACTGGGACTACCTGTATACGGTGTTTTCCCCAAAATAAGACCCATCTGGAAAATAAACCCCAGCATGATATTTCAGGACCCTTGTAATATAAGCCCCATCCCAAAAAATAAGCCCCAGTTAAGATCGTCAGCCAGACGAATGCATTTAGTACCGTATTTCCCCGAATATAAGCCTTAACTGGAAAATAAGCCCTCCTGCGTCTTTTGGAGCAAACATTAATATAAGACCAGGTCTTTTTTCCAGGGAAACACGGGTGTCTAATGAGTGTCTTCTACTGCTTGCAAGAGGGTAAGATCTGACCTTGGATTGCCAGGAGCAATTATACAGGCTCAGCCAAGTGAAACTCTTACACACACACACATCCGGCACTAAATGCCATTACAGGAAGAAGAAAAATTGATTGTGAACTTGACCGAGCAGAGCCGCGCCTGAGTTCTGTGTATGCTGGCGGTGATTGAGCTTTTAAATGTTGGCATATGGCTTGCTCACATCCAGCTTTCACTCCTCTTCTGCCTCTGTGAGTGGACAGCTGGTTCGTCCAGGCAGATCCGGAGACGATGGGAATGCTATGAGTGCCGTTGTTAATTTTACAGGTGGTCCTGGAGGTATGGCCACAGTTCAGCCTCAAATCTCCATTGCAAAGCAAGACAGCGGTTAAGTGACTTTTGCCCCCCATTTTATGCCTTTTTTTTTTGTCCCGGTGGTTAAGCGAATCATACGGTCCTTAAGTGAATCTGTCTTCCTCCATTGACTTCGCTTGTCGGGTGCTGGCTGGGATGGTCACAAATGGTGATCACGTGGGGCCCCGGGACGGTGCAACCATCATAAGTGCATGCCAGTTGCTGAGCTTCCGAATTTTGATCAGGTGACCCATGGGGATGCTGCCACCGTCCTGTGAAAATCAGTCATGTCATTTTTTTTCACTGTCATCGTAAACTGTCATTGTAATGGTCACTAAATGAATGATTACAAAGCAAGGACTGTCTGTATCTGACTTTTTTTGGGGGGAAAAGGGCTGAGAAGATTGAACGTAGAGCAGAGCAGAACAGAATAGAATAGACTTGAGTTGGAAGGGACTTTGGAGGTCATCTAGTCCAACCCCCTGCTCAGGCAGGAAACCCTATACCATTTCAGACCAATGGTTGTCCAGCCTCTTAAAGACTTCCAGTGTTGGAGCATTCACCACTTCTGGAGGCAGGTTGTTCCACTGATTAATTGTTCTGTCAGGAAGTTTCTCCTTAGTTCTAGGTTGCTTCTCTCCTTGGTTAGTTTCCATCCGTTGCTTCTTGTCCTGCCTTCGGGCGCTTTGGAGAACAGCTTGACTCCCTCTTCTTTGGGGCAGCCCCTGAGATACTGGAACGCTGCTATCATGTCACCCCTCGTCCTTCTCTTCATTAAATTAGACGTACCCAGTTCCAGCAACCGTTCCTTATATGTTTTAGCCTCCAGTCCCCTGATCATCTTTGTGTCTCTTCTCTGCCCTCTTTCTAATCTAGAGTCTCAACTTCGTGGTGACCAAAACTGGATTTCTTTAAGGTGGGGGAGGGAGAGGGGGAGGGGGAAGGGGGGCAGGCCTCTTTCCAAAGGAGACCACAGAATGGGAGGGGAACGAGGGCCGGTACATGATGCTTGTTCTGCCTTGAGTGATTTTGCGCTGTCTCTCTCTCTCTCCTCCATCCCAGGCTCACCTACAGACACCACCTGTGGCCACTGCAGCTGTTGCGGCCGCGGCTGCCGCCACTGTCGTGTCAACCGCCCCCCAGTCCTTGAAACTGACTTATCCCGAGATCTTGGACCGGATCAAAGAAGAATTCCAATTTTTGCAGAACCAGTACCACAGGTAAAAAGAATGTCCATTTCCCCAGGAGATGCTGAACTGGACAGATGCCAGGATTTCTTCCTCGGGTCCTGGTGAGCGCAGGCACGGGGGGGGGGGGGGGGGTAGGACCGAAGCCAATTTTTCAATCCCTGATTTAATCCTCAGCGCTGCGGTGAACTGCTTGGATGCTTTTGCCCCTCTGGGAAAGAGGCCTTTTGCCACCTGAGGAGACTGTAGCCTTCCTTATGCAGATAGTCCTCGACTTACGAGCACAAGCTGAGCCCAGCATTTCTGTGACTGAGCAGATTTGCCCCGTTTTATGACCTTTCCTCCCACACTGGTTAAGAGAGTCCCTGCGGTTGTTAAGTTGGCCATTTCAGTTAGCCCAGGGGTAGGCAACTTCGGCTCTTTTATGACTCATGGACTTCAACTCCCAGAATTCCTGAGTCAGACTCAGGAATTCTGGGAGTTGAAGTCCATGAGTCATAAAAGAGCCGAGGTTTCCTACCCCTGAGTTAGCCGCTTGGTAACTTAACTAAGTAACTTCAGTTCGTAACTTGTTCGGTTACTGAGTCGTAAGTGCGGGAAGTGGTCCTAAGTCACTTTTTTTTCCCAGGGCCACTGAACGAATGGTCATAAGTTGAGGACTACCTTCAAAGTCTGTGCGGCCTCCATAAGGGGCTGTCCTGCGGTTTTGGGCCACACCTGGATTGTGCCAAGTTTAGAAAAACTGTTAACACACCGTAGGCCTAAAATTCCTGGCCTTTGAAATATTGAGGGCCAGCTGTGTTGACGCCACTGGGGCTGGCGGTGGCCTCAGGGGTGCTGCCCTGAAATGGGTCTATTTCACTTTTTTTGCCCCCGCAAATTTGTCCTGTTTATCTTCTTGAATCAATGCTGCCTGCTTCTGAAAACGAGCAGGTTGCCCTGTTGGCAAACTACAATTCCCATCAGCCTGGGATCCAGGAGGATGGAGGCTGTGTGTGTGTGTGAGTGTGTGTGTGTGTGTGTGTGTGTGTGTTATATAATCCCAGGAGATGTAAAAGGCACCGTATGCTGAGTCAGGAATCAGAACCGGGCCGCGGAAGCGTCGGGTCCACAAAGCCAGGAAATGTCTGGATGATTGAGTGGCCAGCTCTCTCTTTGAAGCGGAGAGGGCCCGAATCAAATCACAGTCGCTGTGAAAACTTGTGTTGACTTAATTACTCCATTCGGCGGTACCCTGCCCTTTCCGGTTTTGGGGAGAAGCAGCGGGGGAAAGGGGGATGGTTTCGGGCAAGGGGTGGGCGAGTGCGCGCACATATGCACGTCCGCTGCTCATGCAGATGGAGCTTCGCGCATCCGGGCCCTCGCCTGCCGCTCACGCAGGTGGAGCTGCATGCGTGCTCGCCCGCCGCTTCCACAGCCCCAGTTTCAAACGGGCCATGGCCCGTGGATTAAGGATCCCTGATTTAATTCGTCGATTTAGTGTCCCAAAGGTGCTTTTTCCAAGAGGCAACTGGACTTTCTCATTTTTCCTTTGAAGACCTCTCGCTTCTCATCCAAGAAGCTTCTTCAGCTCTGACTGGATGGTGGGGAATGGGAGGATTTATATTTCTTGCTGGTCATTTGCCTTCGTTTAGAGCAGGGGGTCTTCAAACTTGGCCCTTTTATGACTTGTGGACTTCAACTCCCAGAATTCCTCAGCCAGGCATGCTGGCTGAGGAATTCTGGGAGTTGAAGTCCACAAGTTACAAAAGGGCCAAGTTTGAAGACCTCTGGTTTAGAGCAGGGGTCTTCAAACTCGGCCCTTTTGTGACTCATGGACTTCAACTCCCAGAATTCCTCAGCCAACATGCCTGGCTGAGAAATTCTGGGAGTTGAAGTCCATGAGTCATAAAAGGGCCAAGTTTGAAGAACTCTGGTTTAGAGAGTCGTTGAGGCCACGTGGGGGACCCATTTGCACCACTCACGTGGAGGACCCAGGTAAACCTCCCAGTGGCCTCAAGGACTCTGTCTGCAAGGAGTATAAATCCTCCCATTCCCCGCCATCCAGTCAGAGCTGAGGAAGCTTCTCGGATGAGAAGCGAAATGTCTTCAAAGGAAAACAAGAAAGCCCAGTTGCATCTTAAAAAAGCGCCTTTGAGACAACCAATGACTGAGAATCTCCAGAGTCATTGATTTGTGAATTGTATATGCCTCCCATCTCAACGTTGGGGCGACTCTGGGCCGCTTGCAAGAGGTTGAAACGATAAATATCAAACCAGTCAAACTGAATAAGAATGCAATAAAGAGTTTAGCCAGAGGGTCTGCTGTTTTGTTTTTAAGCTGTCAAGTTTCTAGGACTCATGACTGCGCTCGGTCTGTGAGGTCACCCGACAGTGCCAGGAAGGTAGCTAAAATGGGGTGAAGGGGGGGGCTTTGCTTCAACCAAAGCAATTTTGGGGGAAAGCAGCCCCCTTTGCTGAAGCCGTGAATAGATTATGCAAACTAGAGAGGGGGCTGAATACATTATGCAAATGAAGACCTGTATTTGCATGATTTATACAGGGAACTGCATTCCCCCCCCCCTTTCCCCTTTTTGATCTGCAACGTTTGGGGGCTTTCTAAAAGGGAAAGGCAACTTACCAAGAATGGGGCACAAGGTTAGGCTGAGTTGTGTGAATTGGGCCTTCTAAAGCACCTAAGGGGTCATCCAGACGCCGCCGCTGTTTCTTTGAAGGCGGTTGAAGGGAGGTGCAATCTGAGCTCTTCCTTTATCTTCACAGCTTGAAACTCGAGTGCGAGAAACTGGCAACGGAGAAGACAGAAATTCAGCGACATTATGTCATGGTGAGCAGCTTTTATTGATGATGATTAAGTGCCAGGCTAAGCCTTCCAGGAAAGGGAGCTCTAGCAAAGCTGGCTCTACCTCTTTGCTCTTCATTGGCCTCTAGTCGAGGATGATGGGTTCTAGAGTACAAAGCAGTCACCAGGGTAGCAAGTGGGCTCTGCTCTGCACCCACTTTCCCGTTTCGGGGTACATTTTTCCAGCTGAAGAAATACAGGTCATCCTCGACTTAGGACCATACATTTGAGCCCAAAATTTCTGTTGCTAACTGAGAAATGTGTTAAGTGAGGTTTGTCCTGCTTTATGACCTTTCTTGCTGCCCCCCCCCCCCCGTTGTGATGTGAATCACTGCAGTTATTATGTTTGTAATAAACTTAAGTGAATCTGGCTTCCCCATTGTCTTTGCTTGTCAGAAGTTTGCAAAAAGGGATCACATGACCCCGGGACACCGTAACCGTCATAAATATGAGCCGGTTGCCAAGCGGCCGAAGTTTGATCCCCTGGCCATGGGGAGTTTGCAACAGCCATAAGTGTGAAAAGCAGTCCCTTTTTTCCAGTGCCACTGTAACTTCGAACAGTCACTAAATGAACGTTTGTAAGTCGGGGACTTCCTGTGCTGGTATTTACAAGAAAGGAGAATAAGATTTATTTATTTATTTTATTTTATTACATTTATATACCGCTCTTTCCCGGAGGACTCAGGGCGGTTTACAGGGTAATTAAAAAACCAAAATACAAAAGTTAAAAACAAATTTTAAAAGAAATTATATGTGTCCCTGTCTAAATAAAACCCCAGTTAAAATAAGATTACTCCTCAGCCTGGGCCAGAGAGCTCGAAGAGCCAGGTCTTCAGGCCCCGGCGGAATGAGCGGAGGTCGGGGGCAGTCCTCAGCTCCACTGGCAGCTGGTTCCAAAGGGCAGGCGCCCCCACTGAGAAGGCCCTATCCCTGGGTGTTACCCGCCGGCAATCTCTTACCGGTGGGACCCTGAGAAGACCCCCTCTGTGGGAGCGCACTGGACGAAGGGAACTTGATAAAGTGGGATACTGGCTTTTGGCCTCAATTCTTCCCAGCTTTTTCATCTTGCTCCCTGCCTTCCAGAAATACGATCCACATGCTGGAAATATGGAAGATATAATACTTTGTCCCGCAATCTTGCATCCGGTCCAACTTGAATTTAATCCAAAGCAAACAACACCTCGCAACTGCCCTTAAAAAAAAAAAGAGCTATAACTTTTTGCACACTTGGCAGTGACACCATTGTACCACCCACCGTGCAGATCTGCCACATGTTGTTGAAGGCAGCTGTGTCCTTGAACCAGGCTCAGACAGGGTGTTAGAGAGACAATGGGAGCCGGGAAAAAGTGTGGCTGCTTTAAGAAGAGACTGGATAGCCATTTGCCTGAAATGGTATAGGGTTTCCTGCCTAAGCAGGGGGTTGGACTAGATGACCTCCAAGGTCCCTTCCAACTTTATATTATATTATATTATATTATATTATATTATATTATATTATATTATATTATATTATATTATATTATATTATATCATATCATATCATATCATATCATATCATATCATATCATATCATATCATATTATATTATATTATATTATATTATTATATTATATTATTATATTATTATATTATATTATATTATATTATATTATATTATATTATATTATATTATATTATATTATATTATATTATATTATATTATATTATATTATATTATATTATATTATATTATATTATATTATATTATTAATGGCTGGGAAAGAGGCAGTCCTCAACTTACGAACACAGTTGAGACCAGGTGATCATTATGTGAGTGGTGGTGGTGGGGAACATTTGACAGCCGTTTTTGCTGTGATTGCTAAGTAAATCCCTGAGGTCATTAAGTAAATCACAAGATCATTAAGTGAGTCGGGCTTCCTCCAGTGAGTTTGCTTGCCGGAAGCCAGCAGGGGAGGTCACAAACGGCAGATCACGTGATCATTAATGGCAATCACATGGTCACTAATGGCGATCGCATGACCCTGGGGTGCTGCAGCCGTCACAAATACAGGCTAGTTGCCAAGCACCCAAGTTTGGATCACATGACTGTGTGGTTGCTGTGATGATCACAAGTGCAAAAACTGGTCATAAGCCAATGGTGGGATTCAGCCGGTTCACACCGGTTCGGTACAACCAGTAGCTAAATTTTGTTGAGTTCGGAGAACCGGCTGAACCCGTGCTGCTACTGGAAATTCGTTCTAGACCTCGGAGGCCTGGAGGAGGCTTTTCAGGCTTAGAATGGCCCGCTGGAAGTGCGTTGATGTCACTTCCGGAAGTCCGTTCTAGGCCTCAGAGGCCCAGGCCTGCATCCACGCAGAAAACCAGATGTTTAGGTATTTGAATCCCACCACTGCCATAAGCCTATATTTTTCAGCGCTGTTGGAACTTCAAATGGTCGCTAAACAAATGATCATAAGTTGAGGACTACCTTTAGCTCTTCTCCTGCATTCAGAAGCACCTCTTGAGAAGGATTTGCTTAATTTTGTTTAGTTCAGCTCCAGCAATAGCTACAGGTCATCCTCGATTTACGACCACCGATGAGCCCAGAATTTATGTTGCTAAGTGAGAAATTCCTGAAGTGAATTTTGTCCCCTTTTACGACTTTACTTGCCCCATTTGTTAAGTGAATCGCTGCCGTTGTTAAATGAGTTCCACGGTTTGTCAAGTGATTCTGGCTTCCTCCATTGGCTTTGCTTGTCAGAAGGTCGCGAAAGGGGATCACGTGACCCCGGGGGACACTGAAAACCGTCCTAAATATGAACCAGTTGCCAAGCATCCGAATGTAAGCCACGTAGCCACGGGGATGCTGTAACGGTCATAGGTGTGAAAAATGGTCATAAATCACTTTTTCAGTGCCATTGTCGCTTTGGTCATTAAATGAACTGTTGTAAGTTGAGGACCACCTGTATTTTCCTGACACACCCGGTGCCCTGAGCTAGGAAAAGCTCCACCAATGTTAGCAATAACCACACGCAGCATGTGGGAATGCAACGGCTAAGGCTTTCATAAACCAGGTCAGCATCTTGGGCAAATGCTGTTGCTATGAGCCATTTTAACCCACGGTGATGCAATACGGTGATGCAATACATACAGCTAGTCCTCTTCTTACAGATGAGCTGTTGCTGAGCCAGATAGTCGTAAAGTGGGTTTTGCCCCATTTCACAAACTTTCTGGCCCTCGTTGTAAAGGGAATCGCTGTAGTTGTGATTTCAGATCTGAGATTAATAGGGGTGGGAAGTTGGCCTCTTGTCTTTTTCCAAAATCCTTTTCGGAAATCCCACGGCTAACCTTGGCGTGCTTTTCTCTTCCAGTATTATGAAATGTCCTACGGGTTGAACATCGAAATGCACAAACAGGTAAGTGAACGTGCGTGTTGGAGGCAGGGGTCGGAAACCTCGTGGCTCCTACAGAAGTCCTTGATTTACGACCACAACGAGGACCGAAATTTCTCTTGCTGAGCAAGGTAGTAGCTGTTAAAGGAGTCGTGCCTGATTTTGCCACCTTTTTTTTGCCACGGCTGCTAAACGAATCAGTGCAGTTATTAAGAGAAAATAGAATAGAATAGAATAGAATAGAATAGAATAGAATAGAATAGAATAGAATAGAATAGAATAGAATAGAATAGAATAGAATAGAATATGGAAAGGAATAAGAATAGAATAGAATAGAATAGAATAGAATAGAATAGAATAGAATAGAATAGAATAGAATAGAATAGAATAGAATAGAATAGAATATGGAAAGGAATAAGAATAGAATAGAATAGAATAGAATAGAATAGAATAGAATAGAATAGAATAGAATAGAATATGGAAAGGAATAAGAATAGAATAGAATAGAATAGAATAGAATATGGAAAGGAATAAGAATAGAATAGAATAGAATAGAATAGAATAGAATAGAATAGAATATGGAAAGGAATAAGAATAGAATAGAATAGAATAGAATAGAATAGAATAGAATAGAATAGAATAGAATAGAATATGGAAAGGAATAAGAATAGAATAGAATAGAATAGAATAGAATAGAATAGAATAGAATAGAATAGAATATAGAGGAGTGGAGTGGAGTGGTGTGGAGTGGAGTGGAGTGGAGTGGAGTAGAATAGAATAAGAAATAAATTCAAAAGAACAATTGGAATAGGGATCGAATAGAATTAGAATAGAACAGAACTGAATAGAATAAGAAATAAATTCAAAAGAATAGAATTGGAATAGGGATAGAATAGAAAAAGAAATAGAATAATAGAAATAGAATAATAGAAATAGAATAGAATAGGAAGGGACCTTGGAGATTTTCTAGCCAAGTCCACTGCTCGAGCAGCAGAACCTATATATCATTTCAGAAACATGCAGTCGTTAAGCAAATCCTGCTTCCCCCATTGACTTTGCTTGTCAGAATCTGCTGGGAAGGCTTCAAACAGTGATCACATGACCCCAGAATGCTCAAACCTTCATAAATGCAAGCTGGTTGCCAAATGCCCAAATTTTGATCACGTGTCTCCGGGAATGCTGCGACGGTCGCAAGTGCCAGGACCTGTCATAGGTCCCTTTTTCAGAGCCCTTCTAACTTTGAACGGTTGCTAAACAAACAGTCGTAAGTTGAGGACTGTTCTTTTGTTTCAAGATAGGATGTTTTAATTCCAAACGAGGGCCTCTGGGAGCTGACCAGATTGGGGTTTTCATCCTGATCTGTTTTTAACCTCTTTCCTATTTTTCATTTTGCTGCAGTTTATCCTTTAAAGGTGCATGGGGCCTTCATGCCGGCTTAGCAGCTCGGTTTAGATTAATCCTCTTGCCAGTTTTGCTGAAAACTGTGCCCCCCCTCCCCAAAATGTGTCAGCTTCCAAGGAGCACAGAAAGGGCGTTTAGCCCCCACCCCTGTTCACGATACAGGAGACAGAGGGAAGCGGGTTTTGACTGTATCTGCCTTCCAGATCTGAACCAGCCCCTTGTATTGGGTGCAAATTGCCACTCTACGGGGATGAGGAAGCGGCTTTGGACAACTCCAGCCTCCGTTGCCAGCCTCCCCCATTGTGGGCGCTCCATCACTGGAGATTTTTAAGAAGAGATAGACAGTCACTTGTCTGAAATGGTATAGGTTCTCCTGCTTGAGCAGGGGGCTGGACTAGAAGACCTCCAAGATCCCTTCCAGCTTCTATTCTATTCTATTCTATTCTATTCTATTCTATTCTATTCTGTTCTATTCTATTCTATTCTATTCTATTCTATTCTATTCTATTCTATCCTGTAATTCTATTCTATTCTATTCTATTCTATTCTATTCTATTCTATTCTATTCTATTCTACTCTACTCTACTCTACTCTATATTCTATATTCTATTCTTTTCTATTCTATTCTAATTCTGATTCTAATTCTATTCTATATTCTATGTTCTATTCTATTCTATATTTTATTCTGTTCTCTTCTGTTCTGTTCTATTCTTCTAATTCTGTTCTATTCTATTCCATTCTTCTAATTCTATTCTATTCCATTCCATTCCATTCCATTCCATTCTATTCTATTCTATTCTATTCTATTCTATTCTATTCTATTCTATTCTATTCTATTCTATTCTATTCTATTCCCTATTCTATTCTATTCTATTCTAATTCTATTCTATTCTATTCTTAGTCAAACAAGTCATCAAAGGGTCACGTTTGAAGACCCCTGAACTATACCACCTTCTCACAACTGTTCTTCATAGGGTTTAGCCTCCAGCCCCCTGATCGTCTTCCTTGCTCTTCTCTGCACTCTTTCCAGAGGTCTCGAGATGTGTTTTACATCCTGTTTTATATCTGTTTTATATCGTGGCGACCAAAGCTGGATTCCAAGTCTTTATCGCGGCCATTATAAAAGTGATATTCAAGCCTGCGATCCTTGTCCCTGTCCTTTCCGCGACCGTGGCATGGAAGGATTTACGACCAGCTTCAGGTGCTGCTGGCCTGGCTGGGTGCCAAGAAGCTGTCACGGCTCACCTCCCCCCACTCTCCTCCTTCCCCCCCTCCCCCTTTTTTATTTTAAGGAGAAACTCATAACTCTCTGGGCCCTGACAGCCTCCTCTGGGTGATAAATGGGATCTGGCCTGATGTGGTTATCCCCTCGGCCTCCCGTGCTGCTGGATCCCTTAGCCCCCCCCCTTTCTCTGTTGCAGACCCCTCCCCAAAGGCTGGCGCCTCCCCTTCGATTAGATTTGCCCAGCAGGTGTCTTTTTAATGTCACTCAAGACTCCCCCCCCCAAAAAAAAATCCAGGCCTAATCCCTCCCTTTTCCCTCATCACCTGCTTTATTGCCAGCATAAAAAGGTCACACCGATCAATTTTTTTTTATCCCGGCTGGCTGACAAAGGTGATGGTGGTGGGTGTTGATGTGAGTTGCCTCTCTCTCTCTCCCTCCCCCCCCCCGCCCAAATTACATTTATTTATTTATTTCCCTGTCAGAAAACAGTGCTTAGGTAGGGGATGCGTGTGTAGGCAGGAAAACGGCTCCGCCAGAAAAAGAGAGAGAGGTGGAGAGTCGTGGGAAGGGAAGGAATCCCTCTTTGCAAAAAAATAAAATAAAAATAAATGCAAGCGAAGAAATTGAGGAAGGAGGGTTGCTTGGGGAGCGTTGGGGGGGGGCGTCCCTTGGCAGAAAATAGGAGCGTTGCGATGGGAGAGATTGTCATTCTTGAGGCAAGCTCTCCCACCAAAAAAAAAAAAAAAACCAAGATAGCAAAAATGGATTGTAGTTTGCATGCTGGCTGGGGAATTCTGGGAGTTGAAGTCCACAGGTGTTAAAGCTGCCAAGATTGGACGGACGGTCAACCCTTGCCAAACTTTCCATTGCTAAGCAAGGCGTCTTTTGTTAAGTGAGTCGTTTTTTGCCACGGCTGTTCAATAAATCGCCACCGTTGTTAAGGGAATCTTGTCGTCGTTAAGCAAATCCGGCTTCCCCATTGACTTTGCTTGTCGGAAGCTGGCTGGGTAGGTCGCAAATGGTGAGCACGTGACACACACACACACACACACACACACACACACCGGGACAAGGCAACCTCTGTAAGTACATGTCAGTTGCCAAGCCTCTGAATTTTGGTCACGTGACCACGAGGATGCTGCGACAGTCTTAAGTGCAAGGGCCAGCGTTTTAAGGCACTTTTTCAGGGCTGTTGTGGCCTCCAACAGTCACAAAAGGTTGTAAGTTGTAAGCTGCGTAGCGTTCTGCTTGATAGTACAAGGCTAAACCTGTGCCTAAATACGAAGATTGATGATGGTGTAATAATAATGATGATGATGATGATGATGATGATGATGATGTTGGAAGGCACCTTGGAGGTCATCTAGTCCAACACCCTGTTCAGGCAGGAAACCTATACCATTTCAGACAAGTGGCTGTCTAGTCTCTTGTTAAAAACTTCAGCGTAGGTAGTCTTTGACTCACGATCATAATTAGCCCCGAAGTTCTGCTGCTAAGTGAGACAGTTGTTAAGTAAATATCGCCTCATTTTACGACCTTTCTTGCCACAGTTGTTAAGTGAATCACTGCAGCTGTTAAGTTAGTGACAACTTTCTTAAGTGAATCTGGCTTCCCCATTGACTTTGCGTGTCAGAAAGTCGCAAAAGGGGATCACGTCACACACACACACACGCACACACACCGGGACACTGTGACCGTCGTAAATCTGAATCAGCTGCCAAACGTTCAAATTTTGATTGTGACCGGTCCAAGTTACAGTGCCCTGAAAAAAAGTGACCTACGACCGTTTTTCACACCTAACGACCGTCGCAGCCTCCACATGGTCAGGTGAACAAAATTCAGACACTTGGCAACCGACTCATACTTATGTCCTGATCCCCTTTTTGCGACCTTCTGCCAAGCCAAGCCAATGGGATGGCCAGATTGAGTTCACAACCGTGTGACTAACTGAACAACCCCAGTTATACCCTTAATGACGGTGGCGAGAGAAAGCGGAGCAAAACTCCTTTCACAAGTGTCCCGCTTAGCGACAGAAATTTTGGACTCCATTGTCGTAAGTCGAGGAGTGCCTGTATTCCAGTCAGGGGTTAGGAAATTGGCAGGGGGCAGGGGCGGGGGAATCCAACAAGCCGCTGTAGAGAGGGATATGTATTTGTGTGGGTTTGTGTGTTACTTATGCTTTGCCTGCTGTGGAAGAAAGGATGGATGGACGGAAGGGCAGAAAAGCAACTTTAGGCCCGGGAGCAGGAAATCTGGGCGGTTTGATCGTTTTTTTTTCATCCGGGCGAGCGTTAAAAGGCCACTAAATTGAACATTAACGAGGTGCAAGTGAATTGGAGACAGCTTCTCCCTCACCCCACCCCCCCTCGACCGGAGGTGGCTGGCCACAAGTGCATTAGAAAGGCAAATCCATTATGCATCCCCCAGGAGGGAATTAAATTTTTCCCAGAAAGTACTTTTCCTTTCTCCTTCCCTGGTTTTCTGGGTTTTTTTTTTTGTTTTTTTCCTGGCAAGTGCTATCGTTTTTTTTTATTATTATTATTAAAAAGAAGCTTCATATCCCCAGTAAAATGAATGCAGATGCTAACTTGGATGGGAAATATTTAAAACGTTGCTCGTCGCCTGCCCGGTTTTCAATGCAATTGGATGGTTTCCGTGCTGAAAGAGAGATCGATGGGAGCAAGGCTCTCTGTGCATGCTCAGAAGTCCTCCGCTCTTTAAATCACTGACGCAGACTCCCGGCAAAACTTGGGGTTTGGGCGTCTTCAAAGCAGCGGCTTGATTTCTCCCTGGCAACGGGACGAAATGAAGGCAATTGGCAGCTTAGAACTGTTTGTTTAGTGACGAAGTTATGACGGCGCTGAAAAAAAGGGACCTATGACCATTTTTCCTACGGGCGACCGTTGCAACATCCCCCATGGTCACAGAATAAAAATTCAGACTGGCAACTGACTCATATTTATGACGGTTGCAATTTTCAAGAATCCCACCATTTGTGACTTTCTGACAGCAACGTCAGTGGGGATTCAGTTGACAACTAGGTGGCTACAGTTTTAACAAGTGGAGTGATTCACTTAACAACGGTGGCAAGAAAGGTGTTAAAAGGGGACGAAATTCACAACCGCTGTTTCACTTTAACAACAGAAATTTTGGGCTCCATTGTGGTCGTAAGTAGAGGACTCCCTGTATTTGTGAGAAGCTGGAGAGAAAAAAAAGCTTTGGTTTGGGGATTAGAATGTTGTGGGATTATAGAAATAATGTCGGAAAGCCAGCCTTCCAGTGTGTATTTATTTCATTTTTATTTTTGCTGATTTGAATTTTTGAGCTGACCAATGCTGGGGTAGAAAAGAATAGAGCTGGAAGAGACCTTGGAGGTCATCTAGTCCAGCCTCCTGCCCAAGCAGGAGAACCTATGCCATCTCAGATAAGTGACTGTCTAGACCAGGGGTAGGCAACCTTGGCTCTTTCTGGGAGTTGAAGTCCACGGGTCATGAAAGAGCCAAGGTTGCCTATCCCTGGTCTAGACTCTTCTTAAAAACTTCCAGTGATGGAGCGCCCACCATTTCTGGTGGCAAGCTGTTCCACTGGTTGATTTTTCCTCACTGTCAGGAAGTTTCTCCTTAATTCCAGGTTGCTTCTCTCCTTGATCAGCTTCCAACTGTTGTTTCTCGTCCTTCCCTCTGGTGCTTTGGAGAATAACGTGACCCCCTCTTCTTGGTGGCAGCCCCTCAGATACTGGAATACTGCTATCCTGTGGTTTATTTCAATTTAATTGGTTTCATTCGAGAGAATCCAACTGCTTTCCACACGGAGCTTGTGCGGCTCAAAATCTGGGTTTGGCCTGTGGCTAGCTAAGGCTGGTGAATCTGCAGGGAAAATAACAGCCAAGGTCATAAAATCAATCCCCATGCGTGGTCTGAAGGCATACAGGCAGTCTTTGAATTATGACCGTCCTGGGGTCTGACCACCTGTGATTGTTTTATAGCCGTCATGACTTACGACTGTGATGGGCAGGCTCCAGGACGGCCATAACTCGAGGACTACTGAGAAGTTGAACCAAAGATCCCAGAGGAAGGAATGCCATTCTAATCAGGTTGCTGAGAAAATGACCGAGCGGCTGAAATCACCCAGCGTGGGAAGTGAATTAGGACCAGGCAAAAAAGCCCGATTTCCAAAGCAGAAAATCTCAATGTTTGCAGAGACGGGTTGTCAGTTCAACCGGGCTTGCTGGCTCCTTTTTGGATTTCAGACTGCGGTCCCAAATTTTTCAGGAAAACAGAACAGCCCCTTGGCCGTGTTAAAGTTTAAAAGCAGAGATTTTTTTTTCCATATGAAAAGCAGATAAGGGCTGAGATCCATTTTCCTAGACAGGTTTTGTAGGAATTCAGGCAGATGATATACTGTAATGGTGTTTTCCCTTCCTTTCCCCCCCACCCTCCCCTTTTCAACCCTTGCAGACAGAGATTGCCAAGAGGCTGAATGTCATCTGCGCTCAGCTTATCCCCTTCCTGTCTCAGGAGGTGAGTGTCACCCCAGCTTTTTTCTTTCTCCGGTCCTACTTGCAGGCAGGGTGTAACATTTTCAGTTTTTTTTAAAAAAAAAAATATGGAGCCAGTTTGGTCTAGTGCAGGGGTAGGCAACCTCGGCTCTTTTATGACTCGTGGACTTCAACTCCCAGAATTCCTGAGCCAGCATGGCTTAGCTTGGAAACCTCTCCCTTTCCCCTCAGCATGGCTGGCTCAGGAATTCTGGGAGTTGAAGTCCATGAGTCATAAAGCGGCCTAGGCCAGGGGTAGGCAACCTTGGCTCTTTTATGACTCGTGGACTTCAACTCCCAGAATTCCTGAGCCAGCGTGGCTCAGCTTGGAAACCTCTCCCTTTCCCCTCAGCATGGCTGGCTCAGGAATTCTGGGAGTTGAAGTCCATGAGTCATAAAGCGGCCTAGGCCAGGGGTAGGCAACCTTGGCTCTTTTATGACTCGTGGACTTCAACTCCCAGAATTCCTGAGCCAGCGTGGCTCAGCTTGGAAACCTCTCCCTTTCCCCTCAGCATGGCTGGCTGAGGAATTCTGGGAGTTGAAGTCCACGAGTCATAAAAGGGCCGAGGTTGCCTACCCCTGGGCTAGGCCAACTTTGGCATCTATGATTCGCGGTCTTCAACTCCCAGAATTCCTGAGCCAGCATGGCCCAGCTTGGAAACCTCTCCCTTTCTCCTCAGCGTGGCTGGCTCAGGAATTCTGGGAGTTGAAGTCCACGAGTCATAAAAGAGCCAAGGTTGCATACCCCTGGTCTAGTGATAAAAGCGCCAGGCTAGAATCTGGGAGACCGGGAATTCTAATCACACCTTAAATATGAATATGAAAGCTATCGGGGTCACTTGGGGCCAATCACCAGGAGACTGTGAGTTCTAGTCCCTCTTTAGGCATGAAAGCCAGCTAGGTGACTTTGGGCCACTCATCAGGAGACAGTGAGTTATAGTCCTGTTTTGGGCATGAAAGCCGGCTGGGTGACTTTGGGCCAATCACCAGGAGACAATGAGCTCTAGTCCCACCTTAGGCATGAAAGCACCAGGTTTTCATGAAGGCACCAGGCTAGAAACTGGGAAAGTGGGAGTTGTAGTCCAGCTGGGTGACTTTGGACCACTCATCAGGAGAGAGTGAGTTCTAGTCCCACCTTAGGCACGAATGAAAGTCTGCTGGGTGACTTTGGGATAATCACCAGGAGACGATGAGTTCTAGTCCTGCCTTAGGGACAAAAGCCAGCTGGGTGACTTTGGGCCAATCACCAGGAGACAGTGAGTTCTAGTCCCAATTTAGGTGTGAAAGCCCCAGGCTTTCATGAAGGCAGCAGGCTAGAAACTGGGAAAGTGTAGTCCAGCTGGGTGACTTTGGACCACTCATCAGGAGAGAGTGAGTTCTAGTCCCACCTTAGGCACGAATGAAAGTCTGCTGGGTGACTTTGGGATAATCACCAGGAGACAATGAGTTCTAGTCCTGCCTTAGGGACAGTAGCCAGCTGGGTGGCTTTGGGCCAATCACCAGGAGACAGTGAGTTCTAGTCCCACTTTAGGCATGAAAGCCCGCTGGGTGACTTTGGGATAATCACCAGGAGATTCTGAGTTCTAGTCCCGCCTTGGCATGAAAGCTGACTGCTTGACTTTTAGCCAATCACCAGGAGACTGTGAGTTCTAGCGTGTAAAGTGACTATAGGCATCTTGGACGTAAGGAAGGTGATAAATCCACCACTATGATGATTTAAAATAAACGCAGAGCATCCAGAGTTTTGTAGGTGATAATCATGTTTCTCGCCCCTGTTGTTTTTCTGTAGCACCAACAACAAGTGGTCCAGGCGGTGGAACGGGCCAAGCAGGTGACGGTGGCAGAACTGAATGTGGCAATCGGGGTATGTAGGACTCCCTTTTCTGTTTCTCGTTGAGGTTTTTTTGTCGTCCAGAGAGACTATTGTGATTCCTGGGGAATGTGGGTCATTTGTTACCTAGGTACACATCACTGTTTTTAAGGAGAAACACTCTGTCGCTGGGAGTTGTACAAGATTACACAACTTTGCTTGTAGGTGTTGGGAGTTTACAGCTCTGATGGCTTTTTAAGAGAGAAATCGCCCCTTCTCAAGGGTGGCTGGATTGGTTTTCTGGAAGAGCACGAGGATTGGATTGGATGATCTTT
Source organism: Vipera ursinii (assembly GCF_947247035.1). Lineage (NCBI taxonomy): Eukaryota > Metazoa > Chordata > Lepidosauria > Squamata > Viperidae > Vipera > Vipera ursinii. Next base: position 10,640,961 of record NC_139512.1, read on the forward strand.
AGGGTGCCTTTCAACTTCACCATTTTAGAATTCTGTTTTTCCTGCACGCTCCTGAGGGCTGGACCGGATGACCCTTAGGGAACTTTCCAACTCCACGATTTTAGGATTCTTTTTTTTTTTTAATCCTGCAAAATGCAGAGGGGTTGGACTAGATGACCTTTAGGGTACATCCCAAATCCACAGTTTTAGGATTGTATTTTTTTTTCCTGCACAGTGCAGAAAGCTGGACTAGAGATGATCTTTGAGGTACCTTCCAGGTCCGCTATTGCGGGATTCTGTGCAAAACATGCCAGGTTTCAGGCACCATTGGGGTGCCGGTTGGGGGAATTCTGGGACTTGGAGTCCACCTGTCTTAAATGTTGCTGAGATGGAGAAACGCTGATCTAGTCCAACTCTCAGCAGTGCGAGGCAAGTCAATGAAACCGTCCTCAAGAAGTGGGGGGGGGGGGCGGGGTTTGCCCAGCCTCTTCACAAAACCCTTCCGAGATGGAGAACTCACACTGTTGTCGTTTCCAAGGCGGTTCCACTCTTGCCCACCCTGGAGAAGTTGCTTTCTTATTTCAAACCATACCTGGAGTGTTGCAACCGAGACTTTTCCTTTCTGTGCCAAGAAAATAGAAACCGGCTTCTCTTCCCTACGGCACCCTCTCTTGGACCTGAATGCAGGTAGTCCTCGACTTATGACCGTAATTGAGCCTGGAATTACGGTCGTAAGGCAGGTTGGCCCTTAAGCAGATCACTACACATTCAGTACCGATTTGACAGTCTTTCTTGCAGCGGTCGTTAAAAGTGAATCCATTGTCTGCAAATGGACATTTTTGGCCGGAAACCAGAAGTAAAAGGTGGTTACAGCAAACAAAATGTTATAATTCGTGGTCATATATCGTGTTTCCCTGAAAGTAAGAACCGCAACCAGGAAATAAGCCCTAGTATGATTTTTTTAGCGTGTGCCTAATACGAGGTAAAGGTAAAGGTTCCCCCGCACATGCATGCTAGTAGTTTCCGACTCTAGGGGCCGGTGCTCATCTCCGTTTCAAAGCCGAAGAGCCAGCGCTTGTCCGAGGACGTCTCCGTGGTCATGTGGCCGGCATGACTAGATGACAAAGGCGCACGGAACGCTGTTACCTTCCCACCGTAGCGGTCCCTATTTTTCTACTTGCATTTTTTACGTGCTTTCGAACTGCTAGGTTGGCAGAAGCTGGGACGCGTAACGGGCGCTCACTCTGTTACGCGGCACTCAGGATTCGACCCGCCAAACTGCCGACCTTCTGATCGACAAGCTCAGCGTCCTAACCCACTGAGCCACCGCGTCCCTTGCCTAATACAAACCCTAACCCTAAAAATAAGCCCCAGTTAAGAGCTTGCATGGCTGGCCAGCTGCTCATTCCATCCCACCGTCTGCTTGCCCACGGCTACAATGGGGAAGGTGTGTTGGTGCCACCGCGGCAAGACAGGTGACTGGGTGTGGGTGGCCTGACTCTGGGGGCCCTGATGTGCACGGGTACGGGGCACGTGGGGCAGCTCCACCCCCACACTCACCTGTCTCGTGGCCACGTCCGGCAGGGGCCAGCCCAGCGATAGCAACGCTCCCACTCACTTGCACTGCACAGGCTTTGCACACTTCACAGCGCCAAAGTACACACAAGCCAAAGGGCCAGCGGGCTGCAGCCCCGGCACGTTCGCCGCCTCCTGTACATGGAAAAATAAGACATCCCCGGAAAATAAGCCCCTAATGGGCCTTTTGGACCAAAATTAAACCACATAAATGCAGGCTAGTTGCCGAGTGCCCATTTTGTAATCCTGTGATCTCCAGGAGCAGCTGTTGGGACTTCAAACCCAGATGATAAGGACAGATAGTCCTCAACGCATGACCACAATGAAGCCCCAAACATTCTGTTGTTAAGTGAGTAAACATTTGTTAAGTGAGTTTTTGTCCCATTTTGCCACCTTCCTTGCCGCAGTTAGTTAAGTTGAGTCACCCCAGCTGATTAGTTAGTAACCCGGTTGTTAAGTGAATCTGGCTTTTGGTGGTGAGAAGGTCGCAAAGGGGGAATCACGTGATACCCCCCCGGGACGCTGCAACCGTCATAATTATGAGCCAGTTTTCCTAGTCCAAATGTTGATCTTGTGTCCACAGGGATGCTGCAACTGTCGTAAGTGAAAAATGGTCCTAAGTCACTTTTTTTCAATGTCACTGTAATTTCGAATGATCACTAAGTGAATTGTTGCAAGCTGAGGACTCCCCGTGCTCCAAGGAAGGTCCACGGTAACTTTGAACGATCGCTTAACAACCATCGTAAATCGAGGACTGTGATAGTCAAGAGCAGGGGTAGGCAACCTCGGTTCTTTTATGACTCATGGACTTCAACTCCCAGAATTCCTGAGTCAGCTGACTCAGGAATTCTGGGAGTTGAAGTCCATGAGTCATAAAAGAGCTGAGGTTGCCTACCCCTGGTCAAGAGAAACTCCTGCTTGGCTTTCTCCTTAACCCCCCCCCCCCCCAAGGATGATACGTCCCACCCTCAAAAATATATTTGTGCCAAATTGGGAAGTTTATTTATTTTATTAACTTATCGTGAAAGGTCTATATCGTCTGACTTTCAAACGACTCTGAGAGACTTAACCACCATCATCCCAGCTGCTGTTTACCCCTCTTTATTTTGCGGATTTTTTTTAAAAATGGTTTTAATATCTTTTACAATTGTTCTAATTGTTTCAGAGTTTTAAAATTGCAGGCTGCCCAGAGTTGCTTGCTTGAGTGGGGCGGCTATGGAAATTGAATGAACGAGTAAAGAAAGAAATGAATAAAAACCAGACAAAGAAATTGCAATAGGATCGATTAAAAGATAGGGGGGGGGGGAAATTGGATAAAATATGGTTAGCCTTGTTGTCCCTCGCTCGAGGCCGGGGTGAAGTTTTTTCTGGTCTTCTGAACAACAGCAAAGTGAGGGGGGGGAGAGTATCCAGATCTTGGGGTGAGGGGGGGGCTCACTTCCAAATACAGGGGCTGCTACAGAGAATGGCTTTCTGGGGTCCCAAGAGATGGTATTATTTAATCCAGGGGTCTTCAAACTTGGCCCTTTTATGACTTGTGGACTTCAACTCCTGGCTGAGGAATTCTGGGAGTTGGTCTCAAGTCATAAAAGGGCCAAGTTTGAAGACCCCTGATTTAATCGAAGGAACCAGGGGGTGCATCAACCCTGTCATATCAAATTGACGGGGAGATATGGGGTCCCTCAAGTTATGACTCTATTGGAGCCTGCCCTCTCACGGTCATAACATGGGTCACGCATGTGACCAGCTCTGTTTTATGATCTTTTTAGCGATGGCCATAAACCAATGATTCACTGTGGGCGTGTTTTTTTAGCCTAAACTGAGAAGTTAATGTCAGTTTTGAGGTAAAATTACAGTCATGGGGGATGCTACAAATGGCCATAAATGAACCGGATTGACAAGCACCTGAAGTTCATTAACATGACACGTGTGAGTGTGTATGTGTGTGTGACTGTTGGAACTTTGAATCAGGCTCATCAGTAGCCCCTAGGTAGGTCCGTTGTAACTTCGTCCAGTCGCAAGTCAAGGATTCTCTGTAACTAGGCCTTAAAGAGGGAGTCCTCGACTTACAACCACAACTGAGCCCACAATTTCCCATTGCTAAGTGAAACAGTAGCCAAGTGAGCTCTGCCCTGTTTTACGACCTTTCTGGCCACAGGTGTTATAAGTGAATCATTTGGTCATTAAGGGAATTGGGCATTCCCCCATTGACTTCGCTTGTCCGAAGCCGGCTGGGAAGGTGACCCAGTGGTGATCACGTGACCCCAGGACACTGCAACTGTCTTTAAGTACATGCCAGTTGCCAAGCAAACTGAATTTTGGTCACCTGACCCTGGGGATGCTTAGTGTGGAAAAACAGTCATAGGTCATTTTTTTCCCCAGTGCTGTTGTAACTTTGGTCACTAAATGAATACTTGTAAGTTGAGGACTGCCTGTACTTTGCAACTGGTCCTTGCATTTACAAACACCACAGCACCACCACACCAAGCTGGCAGGAATAGCCAATACTCCAGAAGACAGGCTTAAGAGACAGAAGGATCTGGACAGACTCGAACACTGGGCACTAACAAAATGAGATTCAATGGTGAAAAAAAGTAAGGTTCTACATTTAGGCAAGGAAAACCAAATGCACAGGTATACTATAGGTGGTACCTTGCTCAATAGTAGCAACTGTGAGAGGGATCTCGGAGTCCTAGTGGACAATCACTTAAATAGGAGCCAGCCGTGTGCTGCAGCTGCCAAAAAAGCCAACCCAGTGCTAGGCTGCATTAACAGAGGGATAGAATCAAGATCACGGGAAGTGTTAATACCACTTTACAATGCTTTGGTAAGGCCACACCTGGAATACTGCATTCAGTTTTGGTCACCACGATGTAAAAAAGATGTTGAGACTCTAGAAAGAGAACAGAAGAGCAACAAAGATGATTAGGGGACTGGAGGCTTTTATGAAGAACGGTTGCTGGAATTGGGTATGTGTAGTTTAATGAAGAGAAGGGTGAGGGGTGACTTGATAGCAGCCTTCCAGTATCTCAGGGGCTGCCCCAAAGAAGAGGGAGTCAAGCTATTCCCCAAAGCGCCTGAAGGCAGGACAAGAAGCAACGGATGGAAAGTAGTCAAGGAGAGAAGCAACCTAGAACTCAGGAGAAACTTCCTGACAGAACAATTAGCCAGTGGAACTACCTGCCTCCAGAAGCTGTGAATGCCCCAACAGTGGAAGTTTTTAAAGAAGAGACTGGACAGCCATTTGTCCGAAATGGTATAGGGTTTTCTGCCTGAGCAGGGGGTTGGACTAGATGACCTCCAAGGTCCCTTCCAACTTTATTATTATTCCCCAGGGTCATGTGATTCAAATTTGGCCGCCTGGCAACTTTTATTTATTTATGATGGTCATGTGATTTCCATTTCTGACCTTCCCAGCCAGCTTCCGACAAGCAAAGTCAATGGGGGAAGCCAGATTCACTTAATGACCAAATGATCCACTTAACAATTATGGCAAGAAAGGTGGTAAAATGAGGCAAAGCTCACTTGGATTTGCTTAGCGGTGGAAGTTTTTGGCCCAGCAGTGGTCGTAAGTCGAAGACTCCCTCTTTTAAGGCCTAGTTACAGAGAATCCATATCTGGAAAAATAAAAAGCCATACCCACTTAATGACTGCATGATTCGCTTGGCAACCGCACTGAGTCGCTTAACAACCGTGCTCCCCCCCCAAAAAAAAGCTTGTGAAATCGAACGCAACACACTGAACAACCAACCGCCTTGCTTAGCAACAGAAATTTTGATCCCAGTTGTGGTCGTAAGTCGAGGACCCTCCTGTATTTCCTTTCCTCGCTGGCTTGTGCCAAACGGTGGTGGCGACGGATCCATTTCACTCGGATCGGTCCCCTTGGCGATTTGCGGCGGTGTTAAATAAATCCGCCCCCCTTTTAAAAAAAATCTATATATGTAAAAGTGCGTGTTGTATTTTTTTGAACGCTCCGCTTGCGTGTTGTACAGGAAAAAGGGAGGTTTTGTTTTTTTTTAAAGGCCCCTGGAAATTGCCGACGAAGCTGACTCCGTTGCAATTGCACCGAGGCCTCCGTGGCGACTGGATTGCCTCTTTTCTTTAATATTTGATTGGAGGGCCGTAATCAAGGGCGAGGGAGGCTGCTCGGCTGTATAAATAGGATCCTAATGGATGCCTTGCCTCTTTCTTGCTCTCGGCCCCCGCCCCCATCTCCTCGCCCGATTGCTGCAAATCTGGCTGAATTTTCTTCCCTTTTTTTTTTTTTTTTGCAAGCTTCTTTTTTGAGATCATTCATTATTTACCGAGCTGAGCCTCGTAGCAGGATCTCGTCTCCTGCAAACTTTGATGGATTTTGCTGCATCCTGGGGAATTGTTTGGGTTTTTTTTTCTTTTTAAATGTCTTTGCCGTCATTCGTGTCTTTGCATCTTTTATGGGGGATGCACAGGCTGGCTTTGGTGGGGGGGGGGAGACTCTCCCTTTGCAGGAAGGCAACTGCAAAATTTAGGGTGAGAAACTGATCCGTAAGCTCCCCCCCCCACACACACACATATTAGTGGTCTTTGGGGTACAGAAAGAAAGAAAGAAACACAGCTGTTTTAAGTGCTGGGTGTTTAATTCAGCGGAGGATGTTCTGTGCTGTGGCATCCTTGGTGCGCTCTGAGCTGGGTGGTTTTCTTGCAGACGTTTCATGACCCAACTAGGTAACATCACCAGTGCTAGAAATGAGTGGAGTTTGGGAGGAGGAGGAGGAGGAGGAGGACTGTGGGGTCCTTGATGCTCTCTGAGCTTGGTTGTTTTCTTGCAGACGTTTCATGACCCAACTAGGTAACATCACCAGTGTTAGAAATGAGTGGGGTTTGTGGAGAGGAGGAGGAGGAGGACTGTGGGGTCCCTGATGCTCTCTGAGCTTGGTTGTTTTCTTGCAGACGTTTCATGACCCAACTAGGTAACATCACCAGTGTTAGAAATGAGTGGGGTTTGTGGAGAGGAGGAGGAGGAGGAGGAGAACTGTGGGGTCCTTGGTGCTCTCTGAACTTGGTTGTTTTCTTGCAGATGTTTCATGACCCAAACTAGGTAACATCATCAGTGTTAGAAGGGAGAGGGGTTTCTGGAGAGAAAGGAGGAGGAGGAGGAGGAGGAGGGCTGTGGAGTCCTTGCTGCTCTCTGAGCTTGGTTGTTTTCTTGCAGACATTTCACGACCCAACTAGGTAACATCATCAGTGTTAGAAAGGAGTCAGGTTTGTGTAGCAAAGGAGGAGGAGGAGGAGGAGGAGGAGGACTGTGGGGTCCTTGATGCTCTCTGAGCTTGGTTGTTTTCTTGCAGACGTTTCATGACCCAACTAGGTAACATCACCAGTGTTAGAAATGAGTGGGGTTTGTGGAGAGGAGGAGGAGGAGGACTGTGGGGTCCCTGATGCTCTCTGAGCTTGGTTGTTTTCTTGCAGATGTTTCATGACCCAACTAGGTAACATCATCAGGGCTACTGGGGAGCAGTGATTAACTTTAGACTGACAATCAACTAGCAAACAATACTCCAATCAAGGAACTGCCAATCAAGCCAGCAATAAATGTCCCCAGCAAGGAACTCACCAGCACTGACAGGGCGAGCCATTGGCATATAAATTTGAGAAGCAAACCCCACTCCCTACTAGCACTGATGATGTTACCTAATTTGGTACGTAAACGTCGGCAAGGGAAACAACAAGCTCAGAGAGCACCAAGGACCCCTCATACAGGTAGTCCTCGACTTACAACAGTTCATTTAGCGACCATTTCAATGTTACAGTGGCACTGGGGAAAAGTGACTTCTGACCGTTTTTCACACTTATGACCATTACAGCATCCCCATAGTCGCGTGATTTACATTCGAATGCTTGCGGTGAACCGGGGTCACGCCATCCCCTTTTTGCGACCGTTTTTTCACAGTTACGACCTTTGCAGCATCCCCACAATCACGCGATCAAAATTCAGAGCCTTGGCAGCTGCTTCATATTTACGACCGTTGCTGTGTCCCGAGATCACGCGATCCTCTTTGGCGACCATCCGACAAGCAAAGTTAAGATTTCGCTTAACAGCCGTGTTACTAACTTAACAATTGGGGCGAGGAAAGTCGCGAAATGGGGCACAACTCAACTTCATGAATTTCTCACACAGCCACAGAAATTCTGGGCTCCGTTGCGGTCGTAAGTCGAGGACTGCCTGAACTGGTCTCTTGTCGGCTCTGATTTGCTTCAGCAAGGGTGCCGTTCTCCTTGCAAGCTCTTCTTGGCCTCAGCTGACCTCTGGCAAGACAAGATGCGAGGCTTTTCTTGGGAGGAAAAAGCAGCTTTTTGGCCTTTGATACAACAGCCAGGTGGAGATGTTTGCTTCAGGCTTTGAAAAGACCTGCCTTAACCTCTGATGTAAGGGGGAAAGCATCAGGAGAAAAAAATGGCATTAAGGCCCATCATAGCCCAGCTTTTTTTCTTGAACGAACCTTTATTGTCAAAGTACAACCATGTACACATTGAGATTGGCTGAGCCGCCCTTCGTGCCCTCCCCCAACTCACAGTGACAACAAACCCTCCATCTTATTACACCATGTGAGCTAATTGCACAACACACCGGCCTCGCAAGTCAATCACACGTAAAGTTTATAAAATTATTTCCCATTCAAGAGCCGGACAGCCCATGGATAAAAGCTGTTCTTCAGCCTGTCGGTACATCTGGCTATACTCCTGTATCTCCTACCCGATGGTAGGAGAGTAAAGAGGTACCGACCAGGGTGTGAGTCGTCCCTGAGAATTTTCCTCACTCTTCCAAGGCAGTGGGCCCTGGTGAGGTCATCCAGTGGGGTCAGGGGACAGCCCACAATGTCTTGTGCTGTGCTCACCACCCTCTGTAATACTTTCCTATCCGTGGCTGTCAGACCAGCATACCAAACCACAACACAGTACGAGAGGACGCTCTCTATGGTAGACCGGTAAAAGAGGGTCATTAGCCGTTGTTCTACCCTGTTCTTCCATAAGACCCTGAGGAAGTGGGGTCTCTGTTGGGCCTTTATTTTTCTCCCAACAACAATCAGAGGCTTCTGGGAGGCTTGTAGAGGCATTAGATGGGGAGTGTTCTGACCCAGGTCACGTAGGAAGATGCAGGCACCAATAAAGTCTTTCATTGCACTGCTAAACCACGATAGACGGGGTGTCGGTAAACCACCCTGCTTTTCCCCCCCCAACAAAACAACCATCCACGGTCCCACCAGCTGGGTCCACTAGTCACCAGAATGCAAAGGTGCTTTTTTTTCTTCTTTTTTTAGTTTTTCCTTAAAGACATTTCACTTCTCGCCCGAGAAGCTTCTTGAGTTCGTTCAGCCGGAACTGAAGCACCTTCTTGGATGAGAAGCGAAATGTCTTCAAGGAAAAACCAAGAAATTCCAGTTGCCTTTTGAAAAAAGCTCCTTTGGGACAACCGTGGTCTGGATGGTTGAGAATCTATGTCCGTAGACAGTCACCAGAATCGAGCCCCCCAAAACAGGAAGAAAGGCGAAGTCCACAAACCCGTTGCAGAGGTTGCAAAACAAGCTCCGTAAGCCACAATCCAGAGTCAAGAGTCTGTAAAACAAGGTTTACAAATCCAGAGGCTGAAAACAGTCGAGAAGTCAAGGTTTCCAAAAGTCCAGGGTTTGTTTTGCCAAGACAAATGGTGGTTTCTGACAAAGGCACCGTCCCCTGTCTCAACAACATTTCTTTATTGATTTATTAGCCCATGGTCCATATCAAGCTGCTGAGTTCCAAACACACATTACACTAAAATGCAGCAAAAACCATTTAGAATGGAATCAGTTAAAATGTAATTTAGGATAAAACGGAAATAAAATGCAATTTAGAATGAAATTGGGATAAAATACACGTTTAAAATGAAGTTAGAGTCAAATAGGGCAGCTTAAGAGGAATCCTACTGCTCGTACACAAGCTGAGATGTTGCACACAAGAAGGGAATATGGAAAAAAAATTATAAAAATTAAAGGAAAAAAGTTTTGCCACTTCAATCTAGCCAGAACTCGAGTTGGCTGCCAAAAGTCATAAGTCAGTAATATTCTGGCACACTGTTGCAGGAGTCCTAAAGGAACGGAGATTTGCATTTGATATATCAATCCCAGCTGAGGACTGGGAGAATTATTATCAATGTCTGTTTGCTTCTACGGAATCTGTAGAGAAACCGTTTTTAAGCAGTGACTTAGTAAATACTAGAACTCCGTCCCTTTGGCCTCCAGTCTCGGTAAAAGAGATACAATCCATTATTAAAAGCCTAAAGAGTAATAAAGCCCCAGGTGAAGATTTTTTGCCAGCAGAATTATTTAAGAAATTCCCTGGCTCAAAAAACAGTAACTGTGAGAGGAACCTCGGAGTCCTAGTGGATAATCACTTAAACATGAGCCAGCTGTGTGCGGCAACAGCCAAAAAAGCTAATACAATCCTTGGCTGTATAAACAGAGGCGTAGAATCAAAATCACGTGTATTAGTGCCGCTTTATAAATCCTTAGTAAGGCCACACCTGGAATACTGCATCCAGTTTTGGTCACATTATAAAAAAAGATGTTGAGAAATTGTTTAGCCTAACTATTGCTACCTCGCTTTTGTAATCAGCATTTGCATCAGGGACAAATTTTCATGCAAGCGTGGGAAAACATGTACATGGATGGGAAGTACTGAAGGAGTATACAGGAATGATTGATGTCTTCCTTATGATATAATGGCTCTGTTGCCTGATTTTCATTGGCTAACAAAGTTTATAAAGCCATGCAACTAACTTTCTAAGGTGGGGCACTTCTGGTTGTAATTCTCCCAGTGTTCCAGATTATTTGCCACCCAGCTGTTTTATGTGATCAATTAAAGCACTCTTTCCTCAAGAAGCCTCCATTTTGAGTTGCCTGATTAGACTTCTAATGGTATCTCGAATTTAGGTAAGGGCCAGGGACCTTACATTTTGAGAGCAGTCTTCCAGTATTTGAGGGGCTGTCATACAGAAGAGGGGTGGTGGTGGTGTCAAGCTATTCTCCAAAGCACCAGGATACAGGACAAGAAACGAGGGATGGAAACTAATCAACGAGAGAAGCAATGTGGAATTAAGGAGAAGCTTCCTAACTGTGAGGACAATTAACCAGCGGAACAGCTTTGCCTCCAGAAATTGTGGGTGCTCCATCACTGGAGGTTTTTAAGAAGAGACTGGACAGTCACTTGTCTGAAATGGTATAGGGTCCCTTGCTTGAGCAAGGGGTTGGAATAGAACAGGGCTTTTCAACCAGTGGTACGGGTACCACCTGTGGTACTTTGGAACCTGGCAGGTGGTACGTGACCATCCTAGAAAAGTGGTAGCGGGGGAGGGGAATGAGCTGAACTGGTGGCAGCACCGCACAAGCCTGAGCGAGAGATGGCTGGAGCTGCAGGTCTGTCAGGGCTCAGCAGAAGCGCCAATCAGCTGGAATGTTGCAGCATCTCCAGGGTCTTGTGATTTACATTCAGATGCTTGGCAACTGATTCATATTTATGATGGTCACAGTGTCTCAGGGTCATGTGAAGTGACCAAAACCTGCTGCAATCACCCAGCAGACAGTAGGGGGGGGATAAAAACCAAATATCCACCCCACCCCGCGCTGCCAATCCTCAACAGAAATGCTCACAACAATGAAAACCTCGAACAGGAGGAAGGGCACCGCCGGGTGGGCAGGCGGGTGTCTTGCTCGGCTGTGGCTTGGGGGGCACTTTTTTCAGTGCCATTGTAACTTCAAACAGTCACTAGGCGAACTGTTGTAAGTCGAGGACTACCTGTACTTCATCACTTTTTTCTTTCTTTTTTTTTTTTTTTTGGTCATCAAGTTTTTGACACCTTGCTAGGCGACTGGTGGTACTCGGATGTTGCCATATCCTAAAAGTGGTACAATGGGTGAAAAGGTTGAAAAGCTCTGGACTAGAAGACCTCCAAAGTCCCTTCCAGCTCTGTTCTGATTGATTGATAGTTAAATCATCCCTGAGCCAAGTGTTCCTTGTCAAGAGGGATGGGCAGCCTCCTCGCAAGCAGCCTCACAGTTCTGTGAGTTCCCTTCCTCTCCGCTCTCTGTGCCCTGGGATTGGATGGGAGAAGCAGCTGTTCCTCATCAGAGGGGATCTGTTGTCTCTCCTCACCGCTGTCTCTCTGCAGCTCATGGTCAGGCAGCTCCCCGTGCAGTGGAGCGCTTGCCTTAATGCCAGAGGGGCCTGGGGCACCATCTTCCTCTGCCCCCCCCCCCCCGGACTCTCCAGACTTTCCTGGAAAATGTACTATCCACTTTGGATAGTCCCGGTTCCTTCTCCTCCGACCCGGGATCCGATCAGGCCGTCACACCGAGCCAGGTGTTCCTTTTGAGGGCCAGGAGCCTCCTTGCGAACAGCCTGGCCGATCTCCTCCGAGCTTCCCTCCACTCTACTCTCTGTGCCCTCGGATCAGGTGGGGGAGGCAGCTGTTCCTCGTCAGAGGGGATCTGTTGTCTTGTTGCCAACTGCCTGTCTGCAGCTGATCCTCCCTTGCGTTCATGAAGGCAGGCAGCTTTCCATCCGGTCGGCCATTTCCTCCAATGCCGGAGTGGCCTGGGACAGCACCGTCCTGAGTCCCTGGCCTCTTCAAGGGAGACATGCCGTCCCGTTGGAAGGTCCTGATTCCAACTCCTCCTCCTCACCAGGATAAGTGTTGTGTGGAAAATGCTTGCTTGCATTTTTTCCCCCTCACATCCTTCCAGTCTGATCAATGAGGTGAGCCTCTGCTCCAAGCAAGAGGGAGGAAAAACATCTGTCCAATTTCTCCAGGTCCTGGAGGACAGGACAGATAGTCCTTGACTTAGGAACCATTCATTTAGTGGCCATTCAGAATGACACCAGCACTGAAAAAAGTGACACTTACACTAGTTTCTCACACTTACGACCATTACAGCCTCCCCGTGGTCACACAATCAGAATTGAGACACTTGGCAACCGGCTCCCATTTATGACAATAGCAACGTCACCTGGTCACCTTTGACAACCTTTTGAGAAACAAAGGTCAACGGGGGAAGCCAGATTTCAGTTAACGACCGCCTTACTACCTGAACCAATGGAGGGATTCGCTTAACAACTCTGGCCAGAAAGTTCGTAAAGTGGGGCAAAATTCACCTAACTTGTCTTGCTTAGCCATAGAGATTTGGGGCTGAGTTGTGATGGTAAGTCGTGGACTCAAGACGGTGATGGAGCCTGTCCATTAGGTCAGGGGTCCCCAACCCCCGGTCCGTGGCCCAGTACCGGGCCACGGCATGCCAGCAACCGGTCCACGCAAACAAGCAAAACCCCATCCGCGGGATGCAGACAGCACACAAAACCACGCACTCTCTGGTCCACGGAAAAACCTCGTGTTGTGGTTCCGACAGATGGAACTCTTCCAAGAACTTCGAGGCGTTGTTTACCTTAAAGAATCTTTATTTGAGTAGCATGGCACCGGCACTAACATAATCGAAGCCAAAATCTGAGTTCCCCTCCCCTGAGCACATAGTATCAAAGCACAGTTCCCTCCTCCAGTTAACAGTCATAAATCACATTCCCCAATTAGTTTGAAATGCAGGCTTCCCCTCCAGTTCTCCAGCCCGCCAATTCTTAACATCTCTTATTTCAATAACCTTGGCTCTCACACTAGGTTCAGTATTGTTATGTCTAGCTAAACTCCCGTCCACATTCCTCTCCCCCCCCAACATCATCTAACTGTAACTCTTAAAGAGTAAAACTTAAGAAAATGGTTGCGTCTCCGTTGTCAAAGCAAAAGACATCCAATGTTAACAGCGTTGACACCTCTCTCCACAGAACCGGTCCTTGTTGCCCAAAAGGTTGGGGACCTCTGCATTAGGTTCATGACAGTCGTAAAGCAGACCACCGTACGACCCAGCCAATTTTTTTTTTTACTTTTTTTTGTTTTTTTTGCAAAGGCCATTAAGTGAATCGCCATGGACATTTAAGTGAATCCATGGTGAACCCATCACTTGCTATGGGTTTACAGTATTGCCCAAAACTGTAAATGTGGGTTAATTGCCGTGTGGTCACATGACCACAAAAGGCGGGTGGGCCGTTGCAACTTCGGAACCCAGTCCTAAATACCTTGTGGGTGGGTGGGTGGGTGGGGGAATCTGTGGTAACTTTAAACCTCGAATCGTATTCCCCCCAATTTTTTTTAACCCCATCCTGCAGACCTCAGGGGACCCGGCCTTGCTCAGATAATCATCCTTTGAAGAGGCGGTTGACATCTGTTACTTAGTTTTTCTGCGCCCCAATCACGGCTTTCCATCCATCTGCAAAGGCTCCGAGTGGCTAATATCTAATTAATAAAAATTAATGTGGCAATAATGATACAAACAATAAAAGGGAATGCATTAAAACCAGCCCTTGCTGTGGCTCTTGGGCTTCAAACACGGCTCCCTTGTTTTATAGCTGTGTTTTTCAGACAGTGCTGCACACACGCAGTTAATTGTGCCAGGGGGTTCTTTCTAGCGTGCCCTGAGATTATTATTTTTTTCTTCTCTTTTTGCATTGTGTAACTTCTGTACGGTCTGTATTAATCAGCTCGGTACAGATACGGATAGTCCTCATTTAGCGATCAGAATTGGGATCAGCAATTCAGCGATTAAGTGAAGCAGTTACTATGAAAAACCCAGCCTTACTGTCTTCCGTTTTCCTTCCGTTTATCAACCTGCAACGGTTGTAAATACAAGGATTGATTATAGGTAGTCCTCCTCTTACAGCAGTTCATTTAACAACTGTTCAAAGTTACAATAACAGCAATAATAATCATAATAAAGTTGGAAGGGACCTTGGAGGTCATCTAGTCCAGCCCCCCACTCAGGCAGGAAACCCTATACCATTTCGGACAAATGGCTGTCCAGTCTCTTCTTAAAAACTTCCAGTGTTGGAGCATTCACCACCTCTGGAGGCAGGTTGTTCCGCTGGTTAATTGTTCCAACTGTCAGGAAGTTTCTCCTGAGTTCCAGGTTGCTTCTCTCCTTGATGAGTTTCCATCCATTGCTTCTTGTCCTGCCTTCAGGCGCTTTGGAGAACAGCTTGACTTCCTCTTCTTTGGGGCAGCCCCTGAGATACTGGAAGACAGCTATCATGTCACTCCTAATCCTTCTCTTCCTTAAACTAGACGTACCCAATTCCAGCAACCGTTCCTTGTAAGTTTTAGCCTCCAGTCCCCTGATCATCTTTGTTGCTCTTCTCTGCACTCTTTCTAGAGTCTCAACATCTTTTTTACATCGTGGTGACCAAAACCGGTCACTATTCTCAATGCCATTGTGAAAAGTTGACTTGGGACCGTTTTTCAGACTTAACAACCTTTGCAGCCTCCCCCATGGTCATGTGATCAAAACGCAGACGCTTGGCAAATGATTCACATTTACGACGGTCGCAGCGTCCCGGGGTCACGTGACGCCCTTTGGCGACCTTCTGACAAACAAAGTCAATGGGGGAAGACAGAGTCACTTGACAACCGGCTTACTAACTTAACTGCAGCGATTCACTGAACAGCTGCGGTAAGAAAGGTCGTAAAAGGCAGCAAAACTCCCCATGAACTCCCCACTTAACAACGGAAATTTGGGGCTCAGTTGTGGTCGTACGTCGAGGATTGCCTGTATCAACTTGTTTTCATCCCTGCTGTTAACTCTGATCAGTCGCCAGAAGAGGCCGTTGCTAAACGAGGACTACCTGGTGTGCTTTTTTTAAATGCGTACGTTCCCCTCAAACCGTTTTCTTCCAACTTTTAAAAATACGTATATATGATTAATAAGGTTCTAATGTGCCACAGATAAGGGACGCGGTGGCTCAGTGGGTTAGGACGCTGAGCTTGTCGATCAGAAGGTCGGCAGTTTGGCGGGTCGAATCCCGAGTGCCGCGTAACAGAGTGAGCGCCTGTTACGCGTCCCAGCTTCTGCCAACCTAGCAGTTCGAAAGCACGTAAAAATGCAAGTAGAAAAATAGGGACCACTACGGTGGGAAGGTAACAGCGTTCCGTGCGCCTTTAGCATCTAGTCATGCCGGCCACATGACCACGGAGACGTCCTCGGACAAGCGCTGGCTCTTCGGCTTTGAAACGGAGATGAGCACCGGTCCCTAGAGTCGGAAACGACTAGCACGCGTGTGCGGGGGAACCTTTACTTTTTAATGTGCCACAGAGCGACAGGCAGTCCTTGACTTACGACCGATTGTTTAGCAACTGTACGACCTTATCACAGCACCAAAGAAAGGGACTTACAACCAGCCCTCACACTTAACAACCGTCATAGCATCCCCCAGAGTCACGGGATCAAAATTTGGGCCCTTGGTTGGTTGACTTTGAGCTACTTACAAAGTACTTAAAAGGCAGGATGGATGATTGATTGATTAATTAATTAATTAATTAATTCTAAAGGCAATCCTTTAAACACCAGCGCATGAAAATGCAGGTCTGCTTTTTTAAAGGCTTCCTTAAAACGGTAAAACGGAAGCGGTTGACCCTGAGGCTCTTCGGTTTCTTTCTGTCTCCTCAGCATCAGCTCCAAGCTCAACACCTCTCCCACCACGCGCCCCCCATCCCGTTGACCCCCCACCCTTCCGGCGTCCAGTCCGCCAGCTTGGCTAGCCTCGGTAGCGCTTCTGGGCTGCTGGCGCTGTCGGGAGCACTGGGGACACAAGCTCACCTGGTCGCCAAGGATGACCGAGGGCTTCTCGACGCCGATAACCGAGGTAGGTTTCTCCAGATCACCTTGGTTCTGCAAGAGTAGGTTCCCTCTGTTTTGCTTTGACAGGGAGCTGTGAAAGGTCCTCCTAGTAGTTGATCAAATTTGCCTAAATGGGAGGGGAGGGAAGGGTGGGAAGCTGGCTCTAGCATGGGGTAGGCAGCCTTGGCTCTTTTATGACTTGTGGACTTCAACACGCAGAATTCCTGAACCAGCCACGCTGACTCAGGAATTCTGGGAGTTGAAGTTCATGAGTCATAAAAGAGCCAAGCTTGCCTCTACCCCTGGTCTAGCAGGATTTCTCAACCATGGTAATTTTAAGGTGTGTGGACTTCAATGCCCAGAAGTCCCCAGCCAGCATTTTTGGACTCCCAACTCCCAGAATTCCTCAACGAGTATTTGTGGACTTCAACTCCCAGAATTCCCTAGTAAACATTTGTGGACTTCAACTCCCAGAATTCCCAAGTGAGCATTTGTGGAATTCACTCCCAGAATTCCCCATTCAGCATTTTTGGACTTCAACTACAAGAATTCCTCAGTGTGCATTTGTGGACTTCAACTACCGAATTCCCTACCACCGTTTGTGGACTTCAACTCCCAGAATTACTCAACAAGCATTTGTGGACTTCAACTCCCAGAATCCCCTAGCCATCATTTGTGGAATTTAACTCCCAGAATTCCCTAATGAACATTTGTGAACTTTCAACTCCAAAATTCCCTAGTGAGCATTTGTGGACTTCAAATTCCAAAATTCCCCAGCCAACATTCATAGATTTCACATCCTGGAATTCTGGGAGTTGCAGTCCACAAATGCTGGCTAAGGAATTCTGGAGTTGAAAGTTCACAAATGCTCACTGGGGAATTCTGGGAGTTGAATTCCACAAATGATGGCTAGAGAATCCTGGCAGTTGAAGTCCCCAAATGCTCCCTAGGGAATTCTGGGAGTTGAAGTCTTAAAAGTTGCCCTGTTTGAGAAACATTGGCTGTAACTTGTGGGTTTTCATTGCAATATGCAGAAACATTGAATGTCTAGTTTAAAACGATTTTCCCAACAAGTAACTAACTTTTGATCTTGGAAAAAAACAGCATGCTGGTTTGGGAATTCTGGATGTTGTAGTCTGCATACCTTCAAGTTCCTAGGTTGGAGAAATACTGGTGTTTTCAATGGTTTGAAAGAACGCACCGATCTTACACAATATATTTGTTCATTTGCATTGAGATTGCCATTCCCATGGAATGAGCTTTTTTATAAGGTGGGAATTCTGAGAGTCCCAACCAAGATTTAGAAATGGAGTATTAGGAAAAAAAGTCAACCGTAAGTAAAAAAAAAAAAGTATAAATATAGAGCAGTTAGCCTGGTGAATTTGCTATTACTAGCTCTTTTATTTATTTCATTCAGTGTATTTAGCTCTGGGCTGTCCAACTTTAAGACTTGGGGACTTCAATTCCCAGAATTCCTCAGCCAGCCATGTCCCAGTCCACTCCCCAAGCCTTAAAGTTGCCAAGATTGGACAGCTCTGATTTAGCTAATGCTAGATAGTTTATTCGTAAGGGACGCGGTGGCTCAGTGGGATAAGACGCTGAGCTTGTCGATCGGAAGGTCGGCAGTTTGGCGGGTCGAATCCCGAGTGCTGCATAACAGAGTGAGCGCCTGTTACTCGTCCCAGCTTCTGCCAACCTAGCAGTTCGAAAGCACGTAAAAATGCAAGTAGAAAAATAGGGACCACTACAGTGGGAAGGTAACAGCATTCCGTGCGCCTTTGGCGTCTAGTCATGCCGGCCACATGACCACGTCTCGTCCTTGGACAAGCGCTGGTCTTCGGCTTTGAAGCGGAGATGAGCACCGGCCCCTGGAGTCGGAAAACGACTAGCACGCATGTGCGGGGGAACCTTTACCTTTAGATAGTTTATTAATGAACAACTTGCAATATAGCTACAGATAGTCCTCGTTTTGCGACTAATCCTTTAAAAACCTTCTGAAATTATAAAGGCGCTGACAAAAAGTGACATATGATCAGCACTTAGAAAGTTGCATCATCCGGGGATCGCGTCTTTCGTGACCTTCCCAGATGGCTTCCAGGAAGCAAAGCCAATAGGAAATCGGACAGGGAAGCCTGGAAATCACGATCACGTGATGTCTCACTTAACAACCAGTGATTCGTTTAACTACACTTAACAGCCAATAAATAAATAAATAATAATCATAACTTTACTCAACACCAAAAAAAAAGCTCATAAACTCAGATACAATCCCCTGGTGCTTCCTTTCCCGGCTGCACCGCATAGCAACAAACTTTCCCAAGTCGTAAGTCGAGGACTACCTGTATTTCTTAGATCAGAGGCCCCCAGCCTTTAGGGCACCACAGACCAGTTCCGTGGAGAATTTTTTTCCCCATGGACTGGAGAGTGCGTGGTTTTGTGTGCTGCCTGCATCCCACGGATGGGGCTTTGCTTGCTTGTGCGAACCCGTTGCCGGGCATTCTGCGCCCGGTACCGGTCCACAGACCTGGGGTTGGGGACCCCTGTCTTAAAGGATCAACTGCAAAACTTTACCTATGTCGGCAGCCGAGGAGAGAAAAATTCAAAGTCCCAGATTGTTGGGGGCAATTAAGCTAACTTTGTAATAATGCCGCTTGGGGTGTGTGTGTGAAAGCCCTAATAAGCAGGCATATACATAGAATGAAGGCTACTGCTAGCTTGTAAGCCGCCCTGAGTCTTCGGAGAAGGGCGGATATAAATGGAATTAAAATAAAATAAAAAAATAATCAGCCCGCTGCCACTTATTGCTGGCCTAGACAAATGTCAGCCCCCAATATGGATAATTTTAGCGGTGCAACTTCAACAAGGAATGAGAACGGGGGGGAGCCTCAATTTTGGAGAGGCATCCTCTTTTCCAAATGTCTTTGAACCCCCCCTCCTCTTCCTCCTCCTCCTCCTCCTCCAATTAAAGAGGCGGAGAATGCAACTCCATGATATTTAATTTTCACATTTTGTACCGTTGTGGAGGGGTGGTGGTGGGGGGTTGCGTACAGTTGCAGGCGTCCTTCTGTTTTGATACTAAAACTCATCTCTTCTTGCCTTGTTGCTGTTCCGTGTTGCCATGGCGACAGAGAGAGACCCCGGACCCGTAAGTCTCTTTGCTTCCCACCCTCCCACAATCCTTTCTTTCTCTGCACCCTCCCCCCAGTTGTTTCTCCTAGCCCCCAACAGGGAAGAGAGCCTGTGAACCAAAGAGAATAGGAAAAGGCTGTTTATCTCCTATGGAGTTTTTATTTTTTATTTTATTTTTTATTTTTTGACGAAAGCTATTATGATGGTGTAAGTAGAGTGGTGTTTGCACAAGGCATCCAAGGAATAATGGCCAAGAAGCTGGCTGGCACAAATATCTGGCAATTTGAAATTGCCAAGGGTGGTTTTTTTTTTTTTTTGGCCCTGAATGCAAATAATTGGAGGCAATCAAGGAATAAGGACCAAGAATGTTGCCCGTAGAAAATCATCATTTCACTTAACGACCGCATATTGCTTGCGTAATGGACCTCTGCCAAAAAGAAAGAAAGTAAGTTCATAAAATCGGCTTGGTCCTGGGATCTACCCATTTTACGACCATCACTGCTTGCGACCGTCGTGGTCGTAAGTCCAGGACTTACCGGCACGTTGCGCGGAAGCGGCCTCCTGCTCACACCCATTCAGGCGCACTTTTTTTGGGGGGGGGGCGGCGTTTGCCCGTCCTAACGTGTTTGTCATTTGCCTCTCCCCGGCGCGGCAAGTAAACCAGGAGGACCTTGGCTTGACTGCTGCAGAGGGGTCTTCGAGGGTCTGTCAACAGTCTGTTGTAGGTGCTCCGTTCTTGCACTTCGTTTTATTGGAGGCCCTGAACTCTCCTCTGCAGCCTTTCAAAAAAAAGAATAATCCATTTCGTGAATGAAATAATGCCAACTTTTCTCCCTCTCTCTCTCTCTCTCTCTCCCTCCCTCCCTCCCTCCCTCTCTCCCTCTCTCTCTCTCTCTCTCTCTCCCTCCCTCCCTCTCTCCCTCTCTCTCTCTCTCTCTCCCTCCCTCCCTCCCTCCCTCCCTGTCTCTCTCTCTCTCTCTCCTCCCTCCCTCCCTCTCTCCCTCTCTCTCTCTCTCTCCCTCCCTCTCTCCCTCTCTCTCTCTCCCTCCCTCCCTCCCTCCCTCTCTCTCTCTCTCTCTCTCTCTCCCTCCCTCCCCTCCCTCCCTCCCTGTCTCTCTCTCTCTCTCTCCCTCCCTCCCCTCCCTCTCTCCCTCTCTCTCTCTCCCTCCCTCTCTCCCTCTCTCTCTCTCCCTCCCGCCCTCCCTCCCTGTCTCTCTCTCTCTCTCTCTCTCTCTCTCCCTCCCTCCCTCCCTCCCTCCCTCCCTCCCTGTCTCTCTCTCTCTCTCTCTCTCTCTCTCTCTCTCTCCCTCTCTCTCTCTCTCTCCCTCTCTCTCTCTCTCTCTCTCTCTTTACAACTTCATTGATGGAAACGAGGGGGGGGCTTTTTTCTTTCGAAAGGGATTTGAGGCTGCCCTTGCAAAAAAAAAAAAAAGCTGTCTGTTTTGTCGTAAGCCGCCCAAGATTGGCTTGATAGCGTGATGGGCAGTATATAAACGTAATAAATTAAATAAATAAAATCTTTTTTTCCCTCCCTTCCCTCCCCCTCCCCCTTGCTTTCCCTTCACCCTTTCCTCTTCACTTCTTCTTCCCTCCCCTCCCCCTTCTCTCCTTTCCTTTTTCCTTCCTCTTCCCTGCCCCTCCCCTCCCCTTCCCTCCTTTCCTTTCCTTTCCTTTTTCCTTCTTCTTCCCTACCCTTCTTTCCTCTCCTCTCCTTTCCTCCCTCTCTCCCTCCTTCCTTCTCTTTCTATCTCCTCCCCCTCCTCTCCCTTCCCTTCCCCCTTGCCACTTCTCTCCTCCCCTCCCTTCCTTTCTCTTCTTCTTCTCTGCCCCTTCTCTTCCCTCCCCTCCCCCTTTCCTTTCCTTTCCTTTCCTTTCCTTTCCTTTCCTTTCCTTTCCCTTCCCCTTCCCCTTCCCCTTCCCCTTCCCCTTCCCCTTCCCCTTCCCTCCCTTCCATTTCCTTCTTCATCCAATCCTTTCCTTTTTCTTCTACTTCCTTTCACTCCTTAATTTTGCTTTTGATCCTGCGCCCTGGGTGTGAATGTCCTTCCTCCCTCCCTCCACCCCCCCTCCGTTTTGTTTTCCCTGCTATATTACATATACAACACCCAAATTGTGCAGAGATGTGCTAGGGTGTGCATTTCCTGCCAGTCAGCCCTTTTATGCCAAAAGTGACTCGTGTGGGAGAAGCTTTAAAGTTTAAACAGACCTTTCAAAAGTTTACAGATTGTATTGAAACACACACACACGCACACACACACACACACACACAGATCCAGTCCCATGCACTCCTAAAGCCACTGGTTCCCAAGCCAGTAAATCTAGAATTGTACCTTTATCCTGCTTGCTCAGTGGAGCAATTCACTCCGCACAGTAAGTGTAGATTAACAAAAACACAGCTGTTGAAATGTGGGATGTGCCTGCTGACCCACAATTAGCTGGGAACTGAGCCATAATGAAATCATTATTTCCCAACCTCGGCAACTTTTAAAATGTGGATGTTTTTGCTCTGACACTTCCAACTCCCAGAATTCCCCAGCCAAACACTGCTGGTCATTATTCTGAGACAGCTGCCAACTCCCTGTCTCGGAACTGTAAAGTTGAAGGGAATAATAAAGATCACCAAGTCCATCCCGCCTCATGCTGAAGAGCAGGGGTCTCTGACCTCGGTAACTACTTCAAGACTTGCGGACTTCAACAACAATCGGGAGATGCAGGAAACAGACCCACAAAGAGGCATAAAGGTCTTCAATGCTTATATACCAGCGCTCAAAGCTTGGGGAACAAACAGGGTGAACTAGAAGCAATAGTACCCAAGGGTTAGGGTTTGACATAGTTGGCATAACAGAAGCCTGGTGGGACGAAACCATGAATGGAATGGACTGATAGATGGTTACAAATTGTTCAAAAGAAATAATCTCCAAAAAGGAGGGAGAGTTGCACTATATATATATATATATATATATATGTGTGTGTGTGTGTGTATATATATATATATATATATATATATATATATATATATATATATATATATATATATATTAATCCCATTTATATCCCGCCCTTCTCCGAAGACTCAGGGCGGCTTACAATCTAAGAAGCACAAATCAATGTGCTTAGCAATATGTAAGAGAACACCACATATCTACCGAAATGCATGTGATCAAAGATAAAATCCCTCCAGAATGTATATGGGTCAATACAAAAGAAAAAAGAAAAAAAAGCGACATTGCCATAGGTATATATTACAGACCACCCAACCAGTGGTTGGAAGCTGATCAAGGAGAGAAGCAACCCGGAACTAAGGAGAAACTTCCTGACAGTGAGGACAATCAACCAGTGGAACAGCTTGCCACCAGAAATCGTGGGCGCTCCATCACTGGAGATTTTTAAAGAAGAGACTAGACATTCATCTGTCTGAGACGGTATAGGTTAGACATGTCAAACACAAGGCCCGGGGTCCGGATCCGGCCCGCAAAGTGGTTTCATGCGGCCCGCGAAGCCATCCTGGAAACACTAACGGCCTCCACTGCCTTGGCCCTGGCCCAGAGACCCTCCTTCTGCCAGAGACCCTCAGATCTGTCTCACTCCTGCCCAGGCCCCCATAGGCACCCTTGATGCGAACGATGTAGAGCTGGCCACGCCCACCCAGTAGGCCATATGCACTTTAGCCGCGCCCACCCAGTAGGCCACGCCCACCCAGGCCACACCCACCCGGCCCCCTGAGGGCAACCGCAATGCTGATGCGGCCCTCAATGAAATTGAGTTTGACACCCCTGGTATAGGTTCTCCTGCTTGAGCAGGGGGCTGGACTAGAAGACCTCCGAGGTCCCTTCCAGCTCGATTCTATTCTAATCAGAAGAAATAGATAAACTCTGTGCCAACCAGTTAACAAATGCATGTAGGAAGCATACCACAGTAGTAATGGGAGACTTCAACTACTCAGATATCAACTGGGAGAGAAACTCTGCAGCAAGCGGGAGATCAAACAGATTATTAACCAACCTAGCCGCCAACTTTATCACCCAAAAGGTAGAGGAGGTGAACTAGAAGTGAAGCCATACTGGATAATCCTTGCTAATCGAGAAGAAGCAATCGAGGGAGTTTGAAGTTGCCGGAACCTTGGGTGAAAGTGTCAATTGTTATGCTGAAATTCAGTAACGCAAACACAACAGAAAATAATTCAACCAGAGTCTTAAAACTTCCAAAGAGCTGATTTTAACAAACTCGGAGAGAACCTAGGAAAGATTTTCCATGGACGAAAGTCCTAAAGGGGAAAACGACTCAAGAAGTGTGGGAAACACTTGAGGAGTGTGATCATAAAAGCCCAGTCCGGCACAATGCCACTGAAAAAGAGAAACCAGGAATTCCAGAGGAAACCAGCAGGGCTGCACAAAGCTCTCTGTGACAAACTGAAATATGAAAAGGGCAAGTATAAAAAAAAATAGAAAAGAGGGACACATCACTTAAGGCCGATTGTCAGCAGACAGCCAGAACATGCAAAGATGAAGTCAGGAAAGCAAAGGCTCAGAATGAACGAAGACTTTGCAACAGAAATCAAGGACAATTTAAAAAAAAACGTTTCTTCCAACATATTAACAAGAAAAAAGTCAAGGAGACTAGGTCCACTAAAAAGAGAAGATGGCAAGGAAGTAACAGGCAGCAGGGAAAAAGCAGAGCCGCTTAACTCATTCTTTGCATCAGTCTTCACACGAAAAGAAATTATAGCCCAATGCTGGAAGTTTTTAAGAAGAGATTGGACACCGATTTGTCTGAAATAATAATAATAACAGGAAGAAGAAGAAGAAGTTGGAAGGGACCTTGGAGGTCATCTAGTCCAACCCCCTGCTCAGGCAGGAAACCCTATACCATTTCAGACAAATGGCTGTCCAGTCTCTTCTTAAAAACTTCCAGTCTTGGAGCACTCACCGCTTCTGGAGGCAGGTTGTTCCACTGGTTAATTGTTCCAACTGTCAGGAAGTTTCTCCTTAGTTCTAGGTTGCTTCTCTCCTTGACTAGTTTCCATCCGTTGCTTCTTGTCCTGCCTTCAGGTGCTTTGGGGGATAGCTTGACTCCCTCTTCTTTGGGGCAGCCCCTGAGATATAGGAAGACTGCTATCATGTCCCCACTCATCCTTCTCTTCATTAAACTACACATACCCAATTCCAGCAACCGTTCCCTATATGTTTTAGCCTCCAGTCCGCCAATCATCTTTGTTGCTCTTCTCTGTACTCTTTCTAGAGTCTCCACATCTTTTTTACATCGTGGTGACCAAAACTGGATGCAGTATTCCAGGTGTGGCCTTACCAAGGCATTGTAAAGTGGTATTAGTACTTCATGTGATCTTGATTCTATCGCTCTGTTAATGCAGCCTAGCACTGTGTTGGCTTTTTTGGCAGCTGCAGCACAGGCTGGCTCCTATTGAAGTGATTGGTATATAGGTATAGGGTTTCCTGCCTAAGCAGGGGGTTGGACTAGAAGACCTCCAAGGTCTCTCTCCCGACTGTTCTTCTATTCTATTGCAAGGTGTAAATCTGTACCGAATTGATGGCAAAGTCCTCAAATTCTTTCTCTGATCTTTTTCTCCGCCAGCTTCGCTTTAGTGATTTATTAGATCTCTTTCTCCTTCTGTCTCAGCGTGAAAGAGTCCCCAAAGCTTACGTCCCTTCTTCTTCGGCTTTCTCTTCTGCAGAGCAATTTAGTGCTGTCGAACGGAGAAAGGATGCGAGCCATTTCGGATTACTTGAACAGTAGCAAAAAAAGGAAGTCAGAAAAAGAATACAGCACAGATTATGTGAGTGGCTTCACTTTTTGAGCAAGCAGGCCTCAGGGCAAAGGTTGGGTGCCCCATATTTTTTGGCCAGTGGGTGACGGAGTCGGTCTGTGTCCTCGTTGCTACAAAGACCTGGATGTTTTTCCTTCCTTCTGAAAGTCATAGCCCAGCTGAAAATACAGGTAGTCCTCCACTTATGACCACAATTGAGCCCAAGATTTCTGAGGCTGAGACGGTTGTTAAGTGAGTTTTCCCCATTTTATGACCTTTCTTGCCATAGCTGTTAAGTGAATCACTGCAGAGACTGGACAGCCTTTTGTCTGAATTGGTATAGGGTTTCCTGCCTGAGCAGGGGGTTGGACTAGATGACCTCCAAGGTCCCTTCCAACTTTATTATTGTTGTTGTTGTTATGGTTGTTAAGTAAGTCACATGGTTGTTAAGTGAATCTGGCTTCCCCCATTGACTTTGCTTGTTAGAAGTTCATCAAAGGGGGAATCACTTACAACATTGTCGTAAGGACGAGTCAGTTGCTAAGCGTCTGAATTTTGATCACATGATCATGGGGACGACGCAGGGGTCATAAGTATGAAAAACGGTCCTATCATTTGTTCCAGTGTTGTCATAACTTTGAATGGCCACTAAATGAAATGTTTTAAGTCGAGGACCACCTGTAAAATATTGGAAAGGTAGTTCTTGACTTACAACTACTTGTTTAATGATCGAAGTTACAACAGCCGTGGGGGAAAAAAGTGACTTATGACCTAAGTTTTCATACTTAAGACTGTTGCAGCAACTCCGTGGTCACATGATCAAAATGTTAGCAGTCGGCAACCTCCGTATATTTAACACCATTTAATTAATTAATTAATTAATTAATAATTTCCATTGAATATTTACCATATGCTCATGATGTGGCTGCAGTGTCCCAGGTTCATACGATCGCCATTGTCAACCTTCCCAGACATCATCCAACGAGCCGAGACAGTGGGGGAGGCCAGATCCATTTAACGACCGTATGATTCACTTAATAACCGGTGATTTCCTCAACGACCATGTGATTCACTTCACAACCGATGTGTTTCACTTAACAACCATGGCAAAAGAGATTAAAAACCAGGCGTGACTCCCGTAACGACCATACGGCCTGGCCACGGACATTACTATCCCAACTGTGGTCATATGTTGAGGACTACCCGTATGAAATTTTTCTTGTTCTTCTGCAGGTTGCGGCCTTCAACTGCGACTCCTGTTCCGATGACCCAAATGTCCCCTTATCACTTTACATCCCCCCCCCTCACGGATGTCACTGAGAAATAAATCTCTTTTTCTGTCCATTCCCCCCCCCCCCTTTTGATCTCTTTCAGGGTAGCGACGGGGAGAAAAGTGAAGATAACCTGGTGGTGGATGAGGTTGGTCTTACTTAGTATATATCCTGGCCACAGGGGTGGGGTGGGGTTTAAGTTCTAAAAATGCTTTAAAGAGCAATGAAGCTAGTGGGGGGTGGTGGCTTCTGGCACCCGGGGTTGTAGACTAGTTAATTTAGGAGGAACTGGAAGGGTGGAGCATATATTGAAGCAACAATGAATGGCTTAAAGGAGCATTTCTTGAAGTTGTAAGATATGTGGACTTCAACTCCCAGAATTTCCCAGCCAGGCACGCTGGCTGGGGAATTCTGGGAGTTGAAGTCCACAAGTCATAAAAGGGCCAAGTTTGAAGACCCTTGCTTGTGGACTTCAGCTCCCAGAATTCCTCACCTAGGCAGGCTGGCTGAGGAATTCTGGGAGTTGAAGTCCACAAGTCATAAAAGGGGCAAGTTTGAAGACCCTTGCTTGTGGACTTCAACTCCCAGAATTCCTCACCTAGGCAGGCTGGCTGAGGAATTCTGGGAGTTGAAGTCCACAAGTCATAAAAGGGCCAAGTCTGAAAAAACACTCGCTTCAAGGATCTATTGCCAAATTCCTCCTCTGCCACCTGAAATGTATTCATTTATTTATTGGATTTATATGCATTCTTTTATCCTAGAAAAATAATAAACATGAGGGGAGAAAGGGCAAAAAACAGGGAGATGAGGAAGACGAAAGCCTAATCCAGGGGTAGTCAAACTTGGCTCTTTGATGACTCGTGGACTTAAACTCCCAGAATTCCTGAGCCAGCGTGGCTCAGCTTGGAAACCTCTCCCTTTCCCCTCAGCATGGCTGGCTCAGGAATTCTGGGAGTTGAAGTCCACGAGTCATAAAAGGGCCAAGGTTGCCTACCCCTGGCCTAACCTGTCTTTCCTCTTCCCCACCACAGGATCCTTCTTCCCCCCACAGCGTCCAGTCCTTCTCCTCCCGAGAAAATGGGGTTGACAAAGCTACTTTGCACCGGAAAGAGTTGGGCCACCACAGCCCCACATCCATGGCGTCTTCCAGCAGTGCTTCCCCGACTCGTCCCACCAAGGAGCTGACCACAGTATGTCGTGAGGGTTCCTGGGTGTGCAAGTGTGGGGGTGGACTACAACTTCCATCCTCCCCAGACAGCTACGCCAACAGTGGGGGCTGTTCTCCCACCCCGTGCAATAGCATCCCTGTTTGATATTGGTCTTCATTCATGCCCAGTGCCTGCCAAATATTGTGGGACTACAATTCCCAGAAGCCCTTGCTGCCTGGGAAGGTTGGAAGGGCAGGATTCACGTCTGGGGAGGGGGGGCCCAGCTTGGAGAAGGGGCGGCCATCTTGGTGCTCTTGAGCTTGAATGTTTTACTGGAAGATGTTTCATTACCAAACTTGGTAACGCCATCAGTGTCGGAAGGGAATGGGATGTATATAGACTGGTGGAGAAGAGGAGGAGGAGGAAGGAAGGGGGAGGACTGTGTGGGGGCCCTTGGTTCTCTCTGAGCTTGCTTGTTTCTCTTGCAGACGTTTCATGACCCAGCAAGGTAACATCATCAGTCTAGTAGTGGATGGCGTTTACTCTCATTTTGTATTCTAGTGCAGGGGTCTTCAAACTTGGCCCTTTTATGACTTGTGGACTTCAACTCCCAGAATCCCTCAGCCAGCCAGCTTGGCTGAGGAATTCTAGGAGTTGAAGTCCACAAGTCATAAAAGGGCCAAGTTTGCAGACCCCTGTTCTAGTGGCTTCTCCTGTCAGTCTTGGTAGTTCTTGGCAGTTCCTTGATTAAGCAGTTGTTTATTGTTGGCTTGTTTGGCAGTCCTTTCCTTGGGCTATTGTTCACTTCTTGATAGTTGGTCTGGTGTTAACCTTGGAGTTAATCCCTGCTTATCTGGGTGTTGATTTCTGGTGTTTTGGTCTTTTCATTTTTCCTCTTTGGCTGGTTGATGGCCTCTTTTGAATGGTGCATAGATGTTGTTTATCTCTATGTGTCTGTTGATGGCCAATTTATCTGAGTGCCAAGAAATTCTCTAGACTTGGCTTAGTCTAAGCCAGGGGTATGCAACCTCGGCTCTTTTATGACTCGTGGACTTCAACTCCCAGAATTCCTGAGTCAGCATAACTCAGGAATTCTGGGAGTTGAAGTCCATGAGTCATAAAAGAACCGAGGTTGCCTACCCCTGGTCTAGGCTGGGCAGAGGTCCCCAACCTTTTGGACACCAGGGACCGGTTACATGAAGAGAGGTTTTTCTGCAGACCGGAGGGTGTGCGGTTTTGTGTGTTGCCTGCATCCCACAGATGGGGCTTTGCTTGTTTGTGCGGACCGGTTGCTGGCATGCTGCGGCCCGCTACTGGGGTTTGGGACACCTGGTCTAGGGTGATCACGGTTTCCAATTGGAGAAGATGGCTTTCCACTAATCCTCCATTAGATCACTGTTTTTCAAACTTAGCCACTTTCAGATAAGTGGACTTCAACTCCCAGAATTCCCCAGCCAGCATGCTGGCTGGGGAATTCTGGGAGTTTAAGTTCACAGGTTTTAGAGTTGCCAGGGTTGAGAAACACTATTCTAGGCCCAAGTGAAGCCATCAAACCAGCCACCTGGTGACCAGACCAATTTATCCATTAGGCACAACAAGCACAGTACTTAGAGCCCACAAAACATTTTAATTTTTTTCCCCTGTTAGTAAAAATGAAGTAGAGGTTACGTATTTTGTACTTTTACTGCAACATTCATTTTGCTGGCTTTTAATGGGAAAAACAACAACCCAGGTGCGGGGAATGAACTCAGCTTCAACATCAAATCAACAATCTAGTGTAAAAGTTAGTAACTGACTTCATAATTAATTAGCAATGGTGGATGATTGCAAGATAATACACATATTGTGTACTGTTTCTTGTTTCTCAGTAAAAAAAATGAACTATTGAAAACCCTATGCAATATCATTTTTAATCCTATTGCTTTTTTGGAGGGAGGGGTCCAAAAAGCAAAAATACCTAGAGGCGCCCTCCCCCAAGCCATGCAGTTAACCCTCTCTTACAACCATTCATTTAATGGTGGTTTAGAGCATGCGTCATGCGGAAGCTGCGCTCATCCCATTGCTTGGCATTGGGAAAACCGTCCCGATACATTGCGCGACGTCACGTGACATCGCGAGTTTGACATGTCTCGTTTAGAGTGACAACAGCCTCAGAAAAAGTAATTTATGACCTATCCTGGGAGGTCACCCTGCAGTTAGTTACATGATCAGCTGGCATCCAGCTGATATTCACAACAATTGGCGTGTCTTGAGGTCACGTGATCACCCCTGGCAACCTCCCCAGCCGATTTCCAATAAGCAAAGTCAATTGGGAGAGCTGGATTCTCTTAACGACCATGTGATTCACTTAACAACCACTTTACAATGCTTTGGTAAGGCCATGCTTGGAATACGGCATCCAGTTTTGGTCACCGCGATGTAAAAAAGAGGTTGAGACTCTAGAAAGAGTGCAGAGAAGAGCAACAAGGAGGATCAGGGGACTGGAGGGTAAAACATACGAAGAACGGTGGCAGGAATTGGGTCTGTCTGCTTTAATGAAGAGAAGGACGAGGGGGGATATGATAGGAGCGTTCCAGTATCTCAGGGGCTGCCCCAAAGAAGAGGAAGTCAAGCTATTCTGCAAAGCACCTGAAGGCAGGACAAGAAGCAACCGATGGAAACTAACCAAGGAGAGAAGCAACCTGGAACTAAGGAGAAACTTCCTGGCAGTCAGAACAATTAACCAGTGGAACAACCTGCCTCCAGAAGTGGTGAATGCTCCAAAACTGGAAGTTTTTAAGAAGAGACTGGACAGCCATTTGTCTGAAATGGTATACGGTTTCCTGCCTGAGCAGGGGGCTAGACTAGATGACCTCTAAGGTCCCTTCCAACTTTATTTATTTATTTATTTATTTATTTATTTATTTATTTATTTATTTATTTATTTATTTATTTATTTATTTATTTATTTATTTATTTCTACTACAACTACTACTACAGTACTACTACAACTACAACCACATGACTCACTCAACAACTGCAGTAAAAAGGCTCGTAAAATTGGCTCCTGTCCTGTGATGACTCGCTTTATGCAGCGATGGAAATTCTGATCCCAGCTGTAGTCATAAGTTGAGTGAGCTCTACCGCAGTCCTGGGCAGTGGGTGTGGCCAAGCAGCCTGGATAGTTCCTATTGGCCAGGCCGAGCGTTCTAAGACCTGGAGGGCGGGAGCAAGGGGTCAGCCACAGAGTGTTCACCGAGTACAGCTAGTCCTCGACTTACGACCACAGCGGAGCCCAAAATGTCTGTTGTTCAGTGAGACATTCATTAAGAGAGTTTTGTTAAACGAATCACTGCAGTTGACAATTAGTCACCCGGTGGTTAAGTGAACCTGGCTTCCCCGTTGACTTGGCTGGTCCGACGGTCGCCAAAGGGGATCTCGTGACACAGGGACACCGCGACGGTCGTAAATATGAACCAATCGCCTAGCGTCTGAATTTTGATCCCATGAATGTGGGGTCGTAACTGTGAAAAACGGTCCTAAGTCACTTTTTTTCCCCAGTAACTTTGGACGGTCACTAAACGAATCGTTGTAAGTCGAGGACAGCCCGTGCTGCAAGGAGGAGAGAGGCGGCAGCCGCTTCGTGTGTGCCATCATCCTTCCGTGGCTTGCGAAGAGGAAGGATGTGGGCTTGTCAGAATCCCTCTGCTAACACCAGGGCTGGAGAGAGGCATCCCTTTTGGGGCCTTGGAGGTTTTCCAGACCCGGATTTTGGCAACGGCAGGACGCGGACAGCTGCAGGGAAGTTTGGGGAAGCCGGTTGCTGGATTGAAGAAATGTTGTATATCTCCCACACACACACACACACACACCAGCAACCCTCCTGGCCATTCCCCTCCTGCCCCCCACTCTCTGGCCAGATGCCTGGAAAGGCCTGTCATTCTTCCAAACCTGAAGCTTTGCTGCGGTAAGAACGCCAAATTCTGGCTTTTTTTTTTACGAAGGTCCCTGTTTTGTTCTTTTCTTCCCCCCCTTCCCCCTTCCTTTTTTTCTTTTTTCTTTTTTTTTTGCAACAACTCGGATTTTACTGTCTGTTTTTCATCCCCTGGGTTTGTGTGTGTGTGTGTATATATATATATATATATGCAAATTATTCAAATTGCTAATAACGAATTTGGGAGGCTAAGATGATCATTTCGAACTCTTTATGTTCTCATCAGTTAGTCATACCCTTTATCTGAGATTCGAACCCGGGCTGATTATATATCAGGCAGTGTTTTAACCTCCTGAGCCACGGGTTCTTTCTCTCTTATATTAGCTGGAAGGCAAGGCAAATGTATGTTTAAGTAAAAGTCAAAAAGCCTTGACAAATACTTAAACATATATATATATATTTGTTTTCTGAGGTTTCCGCGGGTGTTCGTATGTGGATCTTTGGTTATTCGGGTTTTTCCCCGCGTAGAACTAAAGGTGTAGGGGCGACGTTTCGACGGAATCCCATCCGTCATCATCAGGCTGGTGGCTTCTGTTTCCTTCTTCTGGGAGAAGCATGTGGCTGTTTGTTCCTCTTTTTTAAACTGCCAGAGGGGGTGTGTTCTGTGGGTGGAGGTGTGCTCTGATTGGGTGGGGGAATAAGTGTGTTCTGATTGGGTGGGAGTGTGTTTTGAACACACCCACCATTCAAAACACACTCCCACCCAATCAGAACACACTTACTCCCCCACCCAATCAGAGCACACCTCCACCCACAGAACACACCCCCTCTGGCAGTTTAAAAAAGAGGAACAAACAGCCACATGCTTCTCCCAGAAGAAGGAAGCAGAAGCCACCAGCCTGATGATGACGGATGGGATTCCGTCGAAACGTCGCCCCTACACCTTTAGTTCTACGCGGGGAAAAACCCGAATAACCAAAGATCCATATATATATATGTATGTATGTATGTATGTATGTATGTATGTATTTGTTTTCTGAGGTTTTCGCGGGTGTTTGTATGTGGATCTTTGGTCATTCGGGTTTTTCCCCGCGTAGAGCTAAAGGTGTAGGCGCAAGAGGAACAAACAGCCACATGCTTCTCCCAGAAGAAGGAAGCAGAAGCCACCAGCCTGATGATGACGGATGGGATTCCGTCGAAACGTCACCCCTACACCTTTAGTTCTACGCGGGGAAAAACCCGAATAACCAAAGATCCATATATATATATATATATGTATGTATGTATTTGTTTTCTGAGGTTTTCGCGGGTGTTTGTATGTGGATCTTTGGTCATTTGGGTTTTTTCCCGCGTAGAGCTAAAGGTGTAGGAGCAACATATATATGGCCACCTCATGAGAAGGAAGGACTCACTGGAGAAGAGCCTAACGCTGGGAAAGGCTGAGGGCAATAGAAGAAGGGGACGACAGAGAATGAGGTGGCTGGATGGAGTCACTGAAGCAGTAGGCGTGAGCTTAAATGGACTCCAGAAGATGGTAGAGGACAGGAAGACCTGGAGGAACATTGTCCATAGGGTCGCGATGGGTCGGACATGAGAAAGGCATAGCTAGATAAATCAACAATTGGAATTAAGATTGCCAGGAGAAATATCAACAACCTAAGATATGCAGGTGATACCACTCTAATGGCAGAAAGTGAGGAGGAACTAAAGAGCCTCTTGTTGCGGGTGAAGAAGGAGAGTGCAAAGGTTGGGTTGAAACTTAACATTAAGAAAACCAAGATCATGGCATCTGGCCCTCTCAATTCCTGGCAAATAGATGGGGAAGAAATGGAGGTAGTGACAGATTTTATTTTCCTGGGCTCCAAGATCACCACAGATGGGGACTGTAGCCAAGAAATTAAAAGACGCTTGCTCCTGGGGAGGAAAGCCATGGCAAATCTAGACAGCACACTAAAAAGCAGAGAGATCACCCTGTCAACAAAAGTGCATATAGTCAAGGCTATGGTCTTCCCAGTTGCAAAGTATGGCAAGTGAAAGCTGGACCATAAGAAAGGCTGAGCGCCAAAGAATGGAGGCCTTTGAACTCTGGTTCTGGAGAAGACTCCTGCGAGTCCCTTGGACTGCAAGGCGATCAAACCGATCAGTCCTAGAGGAGATCAACCCCGACTGCTCTTTAGAAGGCCAGATCCTGAAGCTAAAACTCAAATCCTTTGGCCACCTAATGAGAAGGAAGGACTCACTGGAGAAGAGCCTCATGCTGGGAAAGGTGTGTGTGTGTGTGTGTGTGTGTATAAAAATTCATTTTTTCCATACATACAATAGCAATTTTTCAACTAACGTGCTGTCTGAGAAATTAAAGGATTACAAATAAAAGGTGAAACATATAAATTACAAGCATTTGCTGATGATTTTCGTCCCCTGGATTTTTTTTTTAATCCACCATGCTTTACGACTAGCTGTAATTCCCTTTTTTTAATGCATTCTGGGGATAGCTCAGCTTTTGTATATGGGCCACTGGAGGCAGTGCTCGACTTAACAACGGCTCATTTAGTGACCCTTTAAAGTTACGATGGCAGTGAAAAAAAGGGACTTAGGACTGTTTTTCACACTTTACCACCCTTGCAGCATGCGATCAAAATTCAGACGCTTGACACCTGACTCGTACCTAGTGAGTATTTAGTGACCATTTGAAGGATCTGGACAGACTCGAACACTGGGCACTATCTAACAAAATGAAATTCAATGGTGAAAAAAGTAAGGTTCTACATTTAGGCAGGAAAAATCAAATGCACAGGTATAGTATAGGTGGTACCTTGCTCAATAGTAGCAACTGTGAGAGGGATCTCGGAGTCCTAGTGGACAATCGCTTAAATAGGAGCCAGCCGTGTGCTGCAGCTGCCAAAAAAGCCAAGACAGTGCTAGGCTGCATTATCAGAGGAATAGAATCAAGATCACGTGAAGTACTAATACCACTTTACAATGCCTTGGTAAGGCCACACCTGGAATACTGCATTCAGTTTTGGCCACCACAATGTAAAAAAGATGTCGAGACTCTAGAACGGGTACAGAGAAGAGCAACAAAGATGATTGGGGGACTGGAGGGTAAAACATATAGGGAACGGTTGCTGGAATTGGGTATGTGTAGTTTAACAAAGAGAAGGACGAGGGGTGACATGATAGCAGTCTTCCAGTATCTCAGGGGCTGCCTCAAAGAAGAGGGAGTCAAGCTATTCTCCAAAGCACCTGAAAGCAGGACAAGAAGCAACGGATGGAAACTAGTCAAGGAGAGAAGCAACCTAGAACTAAGGAGAAACTTCCTGACAGTGAGAACAATTAACCAGTGGAACAACCTGCCTCTAGAAGCGGTGAATGCTCCAACAGTGGAAGTTTTTAAGAAGAGACTGGCCAGCCATTTGCCTGAAATGGTATAGGGTTTCCTGCCTGAGCAGGGGGTTGGACTAGATGACCTCCAAGGTCCCTTCCAACTTTATATATTATTATTATTATTATTATTATTATTATTATTATTATTATTATTATTATTATTATTATAATAATAAGTTACAGCAGCCCTGAAAAAAGCGAATTACGACTGTCCTTCACATTTACTACCATTGCAAGCATCCCGATGGTCACGTGATCAAATTTCAGAAGCTTGCTAACTGACTAGTATTTATGACGCGCTTACAGCGTCCCCCGGGAACATGTGATCCCCTTTTGCGACCTAACTGTGGGAAGGAAGGTCGTAAAATGGGGTAAAGCTCATTGAACCAATGCTTCACTTAGCCACAGAAATGTTAGGCCCAATTGTGGTCGTAAGTCGAGGACTACCCGTATTGCACAAAAGTGAAAAACGGTCAGAACAATTTTACAAATATACATTCTTGGCAAACATCCAGCCCTGGGAGAGAATCAACTCCATCTCCTGCTTTTTAGGAGATTTTTTTTGTTCCCATTTTTTTACCCCCTCCCCTGCCGTTTTAACATTTTTTTAAAAAAGAGAGATTTGGAGGCACAGCTTTGTTTTGGAAAAGCGTGCTTTGTTTTCCTGGCGTTATAAGATAAATGCGGTCCAAAGGCAGATTCTTCTATGCTGACTGGCATCTTTCTGCAGATAAATGTAGGATTTGTATGGCAAGGCTAAACGCTTCGTCCGGCCCCTTTGAGCGCAAGCCGCATTCAAGGTCACATTCTGAACATCAGACCATTTTTCTAGCGGCATTTCCCAAGCCTCTGGGGAAGGGACGCTTAAATGCCCACGTTCTAGCAATATTGGGTGACCACAATTGCCCGTAGCGTTCTCAGGATGGCGACAGTTCTCAGGATGGCGACACTGTCTTGCGGGCGGCCCTTAACTTACAACCGTTTGTTTAACGGATCGTTCGAAGCTGCAATGGCATTTTTAAAAAATAGATTTATGAGACTTGCAAGCCTTGCAGCATCCCCACAGCCACAAAATTCAGGCGCTTGGCAGCCGGCATGCATTTAAAACAATTGCAGCATCCCAAGGTCAGGTGGTCACCATTAGCGACCTTCGCAGCTGGCTTCTGCCAAGCAAAATCAATGGGGAAAGACCCTGATTTGCTTAACGACCGCATGGTTCATTTAACCGACTGCCATGATTTGCCTGCATCATGGCAAAAAGGTTCATAAAATTGGGTACGACTCGCTTAGTAATGAAAACTCAGGTCCCAATTGTGATTGTAATTTGAGGAATAACTGGATGGATGGATGGATAGATAGATAGATAGATAGATAGATAGATAGATAGATAGATAGATAGATAGATAGATAGATAGATAGATGAACAGACAGAAGATATATATGAGAGGGGTATAGGTAGACAGACAAGATGATAGAGTGAGAGAGGCAGAGAGAGAGAGAGAGATAGACAGATAGACAAGCAGACAGATATAGATGAGAGAGGGATGGATAGATGGATGAACAGACAAGATAGATAGATAGATAGATAGATAGATAGATAGATAGATAGATAGATAGATAGATAGATAGATAGATAGATAGATGAACAGACAGAAGATATATATGAGAGGGGTATAGGTAGACAGACAAGATAGACAGTTGATAGAGTGAGAGAGGCAGAGAGAGAGAGAGAGATAGACAGATAGACAAGCAGACAGATATAGATGAGAGAGGGATGGATAGATGGATGAACAGACAAGATAGATAGATAGATAGATAGATAGATAGATAGATAGATAGATAGATAGATAGATAGATAGATGAACAGACAGAAGATATATATGAGAGGGGTATAGGTAGACAGACAAGATAGACAGTTGATAGAGTGAGAGAGGCAGAGAGAGAGAGAGAGATAGACAGATAGACAAGCAGACAGATATAGATGAGAGAGGGATGGATAGATGGATGAACAGACAAGATAGATAGATAGATAGATAGATAGATAGATAGATAGATAGATAGATAGATAGATAGATAGATAGATGAACAGACAGAAGATATATATGAGAGGGGTATAGGTAGACAGACAAGATAGACAGTTGATAGAGTGAGAGAGGCAGAGAGAGAGAGAGAGATAGACAGATAGACAAGCAGACAGATATAGATGAGAGAGGGATGGATAGATGGATGAACAGACAAGATAGATAGATAGATAGATAGATAGATAGATAGATAGATAGATAGATAGATAGATAGATAGATGAACAGACAGACAGAAGATAAATATAGATGATAGAGAGGTAGAGATAGATAGATAGATACATATATACATACGATCATTTAATGACCATTCAAAGTTATGACGCTGCTGAAAAAAGTTCAGACTTCTAACCAGTGCTCGCACTTGTGACTGTCACAGCATCCCTGTGATCCAAGTAATCAAAATTTGAGTGCTTGGCAACCGGCATGCATTTATCATGGTTGCAGCATTATGGAGGGTCCCTCAGAGGTCATCTATACTCCATCAGCCCCCAACCTCTTGGGCACCAAGGACCGGTTCCACGGAGAGAGGTTTCGCATGCTGCTTGCATCCTGTGGATGTGGCTTTGCTGGTTTGTGTGGCCCATTTGGTGGCATGCTGCAAATCAGTGCCGGTCTGTGGCCCAGGGGTTGGGGACCCCTGATCTGCTCACTCCCTCCTGATTCAGGAAGTGAACTGTTCAAGTCAGCCATTCTTTTAAACCAGGGGTCTTCAAACTTGGCCCTTTTATGAGTCGTGGACTTCAACTCCCAGAATTCCTCAGCCAGCGTGCCACGCTGGCTGAGGAATTCTGGGAGTTGAAGTCCACGACTCATAAAAGGGCCAAGTTTGAAGACCCCTGGTTTAAACCAACATATTTGGATTGACCAAGCAGAAATTCAAGACTGTGTGTGGGGGGGGGGAGTTGCACAAACTCAATTTGATTTGGTGATGCAGAGAGGTAGTAAATCTTGTAACAATCATTTCCTTGTTCAGCCGATCACTTCTGACCTTCCAACTTACCTTAAGTAGCTCCCAACTCTAAGCGTAATGTAAGAAACACACCAAACACAAACCAAAATAAACAGGAAGACATGCAAATAATTTGAGGATCGGTGTTGTCCATGGAAAGCTGGGGGAGCGGGGTGTCAAATATAAATAAGTCTTTTATTTTAATTTTCTATTTTCGTGTCGATAAATAAACAGTGTTTTGCAGGTAGAGAAAGCAGCTACTCCCGGTTTGAAGTCCAACACCCCAAACTCCCAAGGCGAAGGAACTATGCCTGGATCGTCTGGCAGCCTCTCCCAGTTCCGTCCAGGAGTAGCAAAGCAGACGGTGGAGTCACTCGGTAACGTGGAGGGTGAAAAGGGATGCTGGGAGTGATAGAATTGGGTTTAGGGGGAGATTACACCTTGCAACATTTCTTAGGCCCCTCCCCACATTGAGAAAATCAGCACACAGGTGCTAGTTTTCTAACTGCGGGTTGTTGGGGGTGTGAATTGGTAATAAGAGTCCCTGATGAAAAGCAAATGCAAAATTAGGATCAGATGAATATCTCCCCACCTTACCCCAACCCTTTTCTCTCTCTCCATTTTTCGAAACTGTTTTTTTTTTTAAATAAAAAAAATTAAGTACGATTGTTTTGTGAAGTCTTAAGAAGCCAGAAGGAAGAGTTGCGGAGTCAACAGTATGACAGATCTTACAAAAAGAGGGCAAATTGTCCTTTTTTTTACTGAAGTTCATAATTTTAAAAATGGCCAGTTTTAAACTGCCCTGGTTCTGTTTCACAAACTTCTGCACCCATCATAAGGACTAGAAACTTAAAGCAATTCCCACTGGATT
This sequence comes from Vipera ursinii, assembly GCF_947247035.1. Lineage (NCBI taxonomy): Eukaryota > Metazoa > Chordata > Lepidosauria > Squamata > Viperidae > Vipera > Vipera ursinii. The sequence continues at coordinate 10,679,746 of NC_139512.1, forward strand.
AACAAAGAGTTGCAAAGAGGTTGTTTTTTTCTTTTTGTAGGGAGGAAAGTTTCTGTGGCAGGAAGGCATCACCGTTAAGCTATTAAGAAAGCCATAAAAAACATAATAAAGTGGAGGACCAAATTTATCTGCAGGAAGATGTGGAGCTGATGAAAGGACAGTTTTAAAGCACCCCTGTCAATATGTTCATAAAAGTTACTAGCAGGCTAAAAGTGGTTGGCCAGAATGTTAATTGACTTAGAGTGTGTAACTCATAGCTTGCTTATTTTTTAAAGTTTAAGATTGGACAAGTGAGTGTGGGTGAGAGTGATGGAGAGAGAAAGGGGAATTAAATTGAAATGCAGGCCTGCTTTTTAGACGGTATTTCTCAACCTCGCCAACTTTAAGAAGTGTGGACTTCAACTCCCAGAATTCCTCAGCCCATATCTGTGGACTTAAACTTCAGAATTCCTCCGTCTAGATCTGTCAACCTCAGTTCCCAAGATTCCTCAGCCCAGATCTGTGCACTTCAACTCCTAGAATTCCTCAGTCCAGATCTGTGGACTTAAAACTCCTAGAATTCCTCAACCCAAATCTGTGGACTTAAAACTCCCAGAATTCCTCAATCCAGATCGTGGGCTTAAAAACTCCCAGAATTCCTCAATCCAGATCGTGGGCTTAAAACTCCTAGAATTCCTCAGTCCAGATCTGTGCACGTAAACTCCCAGAATTCCTCAACCCAGATCAGTGGACCAACTCCCAGAATTCCTCAACCCAGATCAGTGGACCAACTCCCAGAATTCTTCAACCCAGATCTGTGAACTTAAACTCCCAGAATTCCTCAGTCCAGTTCTGTGGCGTTAAAACTCCCAGAATTCCTCAGTCCAGATCTGTGGAGTTAAAAACTCCCAGAATTCCTCAGTCTAGATCTGTGGCGTTAAAAAGTCCCAGAATTCCTCAGTCCAGATCTGTGGCGTTAAAAAGTCCCAGAATTCTTCAGTGTAGATCTGTGGCGTTAAAACTCCCAGAACTCCTCAGTCCAGATCTGTGGCGTTAAAAAGTCCCAGAATTCCTCAGTGCAGATCTGTGGCGTTAAAACTCCCAGAATTCCTCAGTCCAGATCTGTGGCGTTAAAAACTCCCAGAATTCCTCACTGTAGATCTGTGGCGTTAAAACTCCCAGAATTCCTCAGTGCAGATCTGTGGAGTTAAAAACCTCCAGAATTCCTCAGTCCAGATCTGTGGCGTTAAAAAGTCCCAAAATTCCTCAGTCCAGATCTGTGGCGTTAAAAAGTCCCAGAATTCTTCAGTGTAGATCTGTGGCGTTAAAACTCCCAGAACTCCTCAGTCCAGATCTGTGGCGTTAAAAAGTCCCAGAATTCCTCAGTCCAGATCTGTGGCATTAAAACTCCCAGAATTTCTCAGTCCAGATCTGTGGAGTTAAAAACTCCCAGAATTCCTCAGTGCAGATCTGTGGCGTTAAAAAGCCCCAGAATTCCTCAGTCCGGATCTGTGGAGTTAAAAACTCCCAGAATTCTTCCAACCAGACCTGGGGGACGTAAATTCCCAGAATTCTGCTGGCGGGAGGGTTCTGGGAGTTGAAGTCCACACATTTTAAAGCTGCCGAGACGGAGAGCGGCGCTGTTTCAGGGTGAATTTGAAGCGGTTTGGGGGAAACGAAGAAGGGGATCGTCTCTTTCGGTTTCAGCTCTGAGCCTGCGGAATCCGCTCACCGTCCAAAGTTCCTACCAAGCGGCTTTTAACGTCGCCCACGTTTCGGTCAACGGCGACATGGTGGGCACCGGAGCCTACGCCGGGCTGCACCTGGTCTCCCCCCAGCTGAGCGGGGCCGCCGTCGTGGGGACGGGCAGCTACGGGCGTTCCCCTTTGGTGAGTCTGTGGGGAGAAGCCCCCTCGCAAGGGGAAGGGGAGGGGGTCCTGCCTGGCATTAACCGAAGATCCTCCCGTCCTTCTAGGTAGCTTATGATCCTCACGCGCATTTGAGGGCCTCGGGCCTTTCGGCGGGAATGCAGGCCGGCATGACCTCTGCCAAGCCGTAAGTGAAGCTCCTCCGCCCCGTCTCTCGCCTGGGTGTCGAAAGCAGCGGGTGCGAATCAAGGCCCTGCTCCTCCTCCTCCTCTCCGGGACGTTAGGCAGGGCGAAGAATTCCGAGCTTGCTTCCTTCCCTTCCCTCTTTCCCTTCCTTTCCTTCTTTTGCTTCCCTTCCTTTCTTTTCCTCATCCTTTCCCTCTTTTCTTTCCTTCCTCTCTGCTCTCTTTCCTTTCCTTCCCCTTTCCTTTCTTCCCTTCCCTTCCCTTCCCTTTCCTTTCCTTTCCCTCTTTTCTTCCCTTCCCTCTTTCCTTTCTTCCCTTCCCTTCCTTTCCTTTCCTTTCTTTTCCTTTCCTTTCCCTCTTTTCTTCCCTTCCCTCTTTTCTTTCTTCCCTTCCTTTCCTTTCCTCTCCTCTCCTTTCTTTTCCTTTCCTTTCCTTTCCTTCCTTAATTCTCCTTTCCTTTCCTTTCCTTTCCTTTCCTTTCTTTTCCTCTCCTTTCCTTTCCCTCTTTTCTTTCCTTTCCTTCCCCTCTTTTCTTTCTTCCCTCTTTTCTTTCTTCCCTTCCTTTCCTCTCCTCTCCTTTCCTTTCTTTTCCTCTCCTTTCCTTTCCCTCTTTTCTTTCCTTTCCTTCCCCTCTTTTCTTTCTTCTCTCTTTTCTTTCTTCCCTTCCTTTCCTCTCCTCTCCTTTCCTTTCTTTTCCTCTCCTTTCCTTTCCCTCTTTTCTTTCTTCCCTCTTTTCTTTCTTCCCTTCCCTTCCCTTCCCTTTCCTTTCCTTCCCTTCCCTTCCCTTTCCTTTCCTTTCCTTTCCCATCTATTTACTTCCTTCCCTTCCCTTCCCTTTCCTTTCCTTCCTTTCCCTCTTTTTCTTCCCTCTTCCCTTCCTTTTCCTCCCCTCCCCTTTCCTTCTGCCTCCCCTCCCCTTCCTCTCTTTATCCATCCAGCTACTATTAAATTGCTCTTAATGCTGCAGGGTTTCTCTCCCTCTCTCTCTCTCTCCCCCCCCCCCGGGAGTGGGGGAGGGGGAGGGAGAGAATTTTAAGCATTTTAGATGAGATCCGGAGAGACGGAAAGAAAGCGCAAGAGGTGAATGTCAAAAGAGCTGGGCAGCGGAGCCAGCCGAAGGCCGAGAGCTGATAATAATATCGGATCTCGTCCTCCAGATGTTGCTCGATTCCAGCGGCTCGGCTCGGCTCCCCCCAGTCCTTTCATAGGTTGTCTGTAAGCAAAGCCTCCCTCTCTGTCCTCCCGGATTTGCCATTTCTTTCCTCCCCAGGAGCAAGCGTCTTTTAATTTCTCGGCTGCAGTCCCCCCCCCCCCCGTCTGCGGTGATCTTTGGAGCCCAGGAAAATAAAATCTGTCTTTTATCAGTAAAACAAAACGGAAAAAAAAAAAGTACAGTTATGACTTAGCGCAGGCGTAGGCAACCTCGGCTCTTTTATGACTCATGGACTTCAACTCCCAGAATTCCTGAGCCAACATGGCTCAGCTTGGAAACCTCTCCCTTTCCCCTCAGCATAGCTGACTCAGGAATTCTGGGAGTTGAAGTCCATGAGTCATAAAAGAGCCGAGGTTGCCTACCCCTGACTTAGCGGCATCAATTTTTATTATTATTATTATTATTATTATTATTACTATTATTATTATTATTATTATTATTAATTTTATTTGTATACCGCCCTTCTCCCGAAGGACTCAGGGCGGTGAACAGGGCAGTACATATAAAAATACAAAAGTGAAAAAAGAATTAATTTTTTAATTTAATTTAATAATATTTCTATACCGCCCTTCTCCCGAAGGACTCAGGGCGGTGAACAGGGCAAGAATAAAAATACAGGATTACAAAAGTTAAAAAATAATTAAATACATGCCCATATACTAAAAACAATTAATACATCTTAAAACCCCAATAAAATAACAATAACAAACCCCTCCCCCCCAGTCCCCCATCAGTCCAGGCCAGCTTGTTCAAAAAAGTAAACAAAATGCCCAAGCTAAAACAGTAGGTAAATATATTTACAACAATAAAAACCCTAACCCATCCCCCCCCCATCAGGCCAGGCCCGGCTTGTTCGAACAAATAAGTCTTCAGATCGCGCGGCGGAAGGAGCGAAGGTCGGGCGCCATCCCGGAGCTCAACCGGCAACCGATTCCATAAATCCGGGGCGCCCACAGAGAAGGACCTCCCCCTGGGGGGCCACCAGATTTGGTCGTAAGTGGAGGACTAGCAGGAACGGCCGTTAACTCTCTGCTCCTCCTAGGGCCTACTCCTTCCACGTAAGCGCGGACGGACAGATGCAGCCGGTGCCCTTCCCGCCCGACGCCCTGATCGGCTCCGGGATCCCGCGCCACGCCCGCCAGCTGCACACGCTCTCCCACGGCGAGGTGGTCTGCGCCGTCACCATCAGCCACTCCACCCAGCACGTCTACACGGGGGGCAAAGGCTGCGTCAAGGTCTGGGACGTGGGGCAGCCGGGCACCAAGACCCCCGTGGCGCAGCTGGACTGCCTGGTAAGCGAAGCCGGAGGGTCCCTGGGTGGCCAGGGGTCAAAACCGTCGGGTGGGGTCTAGATTGGATTCCAGGATGATCCTTCTCCAGATCTTCCCTCCTCCTCTCTCTTCCCTTCCTCCTCTTTCCGTTCTTCCCTTCCCCCTTCCTTGCTTCCTTAATTCCTTCCTTTTATCCATCCACCCCTCCCTCCCTTCCTCCTTTCCTTCCCCCTCTTTCCATCCTTCCCTCCTTTCTCTCAGTCCCCTCTCCTCTTTTTCCTTCTTCCCTCCGTCTCTTCTCCCTTCTTCTCCTTCCCTTCCTTCATTCCCTCCCTCCCCCTCTTTCCATTTTTCCCTTCCTTCATTCCTTCCCTTTCCCTCCTTTCCTGTCTTTCCTTTTGCTTCCTTCTCTTCTTCCTTTCCTTCTCCTCCTTCCCTCCCCTCCCCTCCCTCTTTCCTTTACTCCCACTCTCAGTCCCCTTTCCTTCCTTCCTTCCTTCCTTCCTTCCTTCCTTCCTTCCTTCCTTCCTTCCTTCTCAAATATCTCCTTCCTTCCTTCTTCTCTCCCTCCCTCCCTCCTCAAATATCTCCTTCCTTCCTTCCTTCCTTTCCTCCCTCCCTCCTCAAATATCTCCTTCCTTCCTTCCTTCCTTCCTTCCTTCCTTCCTTCCTTCCTTCCTTCCTTCCTTCCTCCCTCCCTCCTCAAATATCTCCTTCCTTCCTTCCTTCCTTCCTTCCTTCCTTCCTTCCTTCCTTCCTTCCTTCCTTCCATAGCCAATTGAAAGAAACCCCCCTCTCCCCCCCCTATTTTCTTAGCTTTAAATCTTTCTGGGCAATGCTCATCCTCCCCACAAAACACTTACGGTGGTTTATAGCATCAACGCTTTACACTGACATCTAGATTTAAAGTTGGGCTGTCTTAGTTTACTCCTACCTTTCCTCCTGCTTGTAATCCTCACCGAAGGAGCCAGGGACTTTCCTGTTTTACCATCTCCTCCAATGCTCCAAAAAGGAGGAATTGTGTCTTTCCCACGGAGAAGATTTGTGGGACCTGTCCGCAACTGTTTTTACTGGGCATTATTGTTGATACTACTGTCGCGGACACCAAGCTGATGTTGAACTTAATTACGGCAGCCAGACTTTTTAGTAGCGCAATATTGGAAGAAGGAAGAACTGCCGACTATAGAAGAATGGACTCTAACAGTTTCCAACCTGGCGGAAATGGCGAAGATCTCTGCGTACTTGAAAGACCAGTCGCAACAGAGATATATTGTGGAGTGGAGAAGATGGATTGATTACATCCAGCATAAATATGGGACTAAAAAGTTTCATCTAGCATTTGAATAAGTACTGATGGGATATTTAAATTGCTTGTAGTTATTTTATAAGAGTTAAAAGTGCGATAGATGTAATAGTTTATTGTTGTTGGCATAAGGTAGACTAGGATTGCTTGTATTTTTATACCCTGTATTGAGCTCTGGGAAGTCGGGGAGGGGGAAGGGAGGGAGATGTTGGGGAGGGTTGGGGAGAGGGGAGGGGGTTGGGAGGGGTTTTGTCTTTTTAAAAAAATGTAAAACTTTTCAATAATAATAATAAAAAAGATTTGTGGGACCAATCCCCTGCCCCTGGCAAGGGATGGGGGATGCTGTGTCTTCCACACACACACCCTTCCTGATTTTCTCCCTTCTCTCCCCCCCCGCCCCCCCCCCAGAACCGAGACAACTACATCCGATCCTGCAAGCTTCTTCCCGACGGCCACAGCCTCATCGTCGGGGGCGAAGCCAGCACCTTGTCCATCTGGGACCTGGCGGCCCCCACGCCTCGGATCAAGGCCGAGCTGACCTCCTCCGCCCCGGCTTGCTACGCCCTGGCTATCAGCCCCGACGCCAAAGTCTGTTTCTCCTGCTGCAGCGACGGCAACATTGTGGTCTGGGATCTGCAGAACCAAACGCTGGTTCGGTAAGGCCTCTCCTTCGGACCGAGGGGCTGCCGTGAGTGGCTGCTTGGCGTGGGAAATCACCAGTTCCAGGCACCCCCTGGTCACCTTTGGGGTCCGCTTCAAACAAACCAGGCAGACGTTTTAATGTAAATGTTGATTTTAATGTTGCAATTAAACCTAGTGGTTAATTGAAATATTTCCATTTTTTCTGTATTGTATCAACCAATATAAATAGAATGAAGGCTTTCTAAGCTTGTAAGCCGCCCTGACTCTTTGGAGAAGGGCGGGATATAAATGGAATTAAAATAAAATAAATAAATAAACAGGGGACTGGAGGCTAAAACATATAGGGAACGGTTGCTGGAATTGGGTATGTCTAGTTTAATGAAGAGAAGGATGAGGGGGCACAGGAGAGCAGTCTTCCAGTATCTCAGGGGCAGCCCCAAAGAAGAGGGAGTCAAGCTATTCTCCAAAGCACCTGAAAGCAGGACAAGAAGCAACGGATGGAAACTCGTCAAGGAGAGAAGCAACCTAGAACTAAGGAGAAACTTCCTGACAGTGAGAACAATTAACCAGTGGAACAACCTGCCTCCAGAAGTTGTGAATGCTCCAACACTGGAAGTTTTTAAGAAGAGACTGGACAGCCATTTGCCTGAAATGGTATAGGGTTTCCTGCCTGAGCAGGGGGTTGGACTAGATGACCTCCAAGGTCCCTTCCAACTCTGTTGTTGTTGTTGTTTGTTAAAAGGGAGTGCAACTAATCAGGCTGGTTCCATAAGACAAAAACAGTCTTCAAAAGGATGCCAATTATTTATAGGGTGTCTCCGATATTGGTATTTTTTTTTCTCAGCTTTTGCAAGTGGTGGAGACAAGTCGACCCCCAGGGGAGTGCTTTTGTGTGACGTTCTAGTATTTCTGGCAGGCATGGCTGCGAAACGCACTCAGGCACACTTTTATGTCCATGAGGACTAGGAACGTGTATGAGTTTGGTGTTTAATGAGTTGCTGAAGACAATTCTACATCCGTGGAATGTGAATGTATTTTTATTTTATTTATTTATTTTTCTGCTCATGATTCTCCCTTCTCCTTCCCATCCTCTTCCTCCATTTTTCTTTTCTTCTCCTTCTTCCTCCTCTTTTTCCCCGCCTTCTTTCTCTTCCTGCTCCTATTCTTCTTCCCTTTCCTCTTCTCCTCCTCCTCCTCCCATGCTGCTTCTCTTCGTCTTCTTCCTCATCCTTCTTCCTTCTCCTCTCTTCCTCCTATTCTTCCTCTTCCCCTTCTCTCCCACGCTTCTCGTCTTCCCTTTTTCCTACGCTGCTTCCCTTTTTCTTCCACCGTCTCTTTGCGTTTCCTTCCCCTCCTCTTTCCTCGATTTTCTTCTTTTCTGCTTCCTCTTCCTCCTCCCATGCTTCTTTCCTTCCTTCCCTTTGCTCCTCCTCCTTCTCTTTTTCCTTCTGCTCCATCTCTTCCTCTTCCTCCTCTTCCTCTTCCTTTTCCGCTCCTTCCTCTTCCTCCTCCCATGCTTCTTTCCTTCCTTCCCTTTGCTCCTCCTCCTCCTCTTTCTCCTCTTCCTTTTCCGCTCCTTCCTCTTCCTCCTCCCATGCTTCTTTCCTTCCCTTTGCTCCATCTCTTCCTCCTCTTCCTCTTCCTTTTCCGCTCCTTCCTCTTCCTCCTCCCATGCTTCTTTCCTTCCTTCCCTTTGCTCCTCCTCCTTCTCTTTTTCCTCTTCCTCTTCCTTTTCCGCTCCTTCCTCTTCCTCCTCCCATGCTTCTTTCCTTCCCTTTGCTCCATGTCTTCCTCTTTCTCCTCTTCCTCTTCCTTTTCCCCTCCTTCCTCTTCCTCCTCCCATGCTTCTTTCCTTCCTTCCCTTTGCTCCATCTCTTCCTTTCTTCTCTTCCTCCTCTTCCTTTTCCGCTCCTTCCTCTTCCTCCTGCCATGCTTCTTTCCTTCCCTTTGCTCCATCTCTTCCTCTTTCTCCTCTTCCTCTTCCTTTTCCGCTCCTTCCTCTTCCTCCTCCCATGCTTCTTTTATTCCTTCCCTTTGCTCCTCCTCCTCCTCTTTTTCCTCTTCCTCTTCCTTTTCTACTCCTTCCTCTTCCTCCTCCCATGCTTCTTTCCTTCCTTCCCTTTGCTCCATCTCTTCCTCTTTTTCCTCTTCCTCCTCTTCCTTTTCCGCTCCTTCCTCTTCCTCCTCCCATGCTTCTTTCCTTCCTTCCCTTTGCTCCTCCTCCTCTTTCTCCTCTTCCTCTTCCTTTTCCCCTCCTTCCTCTTCCTCCTCCCATGCTTCTTTCCTTCCCTTTGCTCCATCTCTTCCTCTTTCTCCTCTTCCTCTTCCTTTTCTACTCCTTCCTCTTCCTCCTCCCATGCTTCTTTTATTCCTTCCCTTTGCTCCTCCTCCTCCTCTTTCTCCTCTTCCTTTTCTACTCCTTCCTCTTCCTCCTCCCATGCTTCTTTCCTTCCTTCCCTTTGCTCCATCTCTTCCTCTTTTTCCTCTTCCTCCTCTTCCTTTTCCGCTCCTTCCTCTTCCTCCTCCCATGCTTCTTTCCTTCCTTCCCTTTGCTCCTCCTCCTCCTCTTTCTCCTCTTCCTCTTCCTTTTCCCCTCCTTCCTCTTCCTCCTCCCATGCTTCTTTCCTTCCTTCCCTTTGCTCCTCCTCCTCCTCTTTTTCCTCTTCCTCTTCCTTTTCCGCTCCTTCCTCTTCCTCCTCCCATGCTTCTTTCCTTCCCTTTGCTCCATCTCTTCCTCCTCTTCCTCTTCCTTTTCCGCTCCTTCCTCTTCCTCCTCCCATGCTTCTTTCCTTCCTTCCCTTTGCCCCTCCTCCTTCTCTTTTTCCTCTTCCTCTTCCTTTTCCGCTCCTTCCTCTTCCTCCTCCCATGCTTCTTTCCTTCCCTTTGCTCCATCTCTTCCTCTTTCTCCTCTTCCTCTTCCTTTTCCCCTCCTTCCTCTTCCTCCTCCCATGCTTCTTTCCTTCCTTCCCTTTGCTCCATCTCTTCCTTTCTTCTCTTCCTCCTCTTCCTTTTCCGCTCCTTCCTCTTCCTCCTGCCATGCTTCTTTCCTTCCCTTTGCTCCATCTCTTCCTCTTTCTCCTCTTCCTCTTCCTTTTCCGCTCCTTCCTCTTCCTCCTCCCATGCTTCTTTTATTCCTTCCCTTTGCTCCTCCTCCTCCTCTTTTTCCTCTTCCTCTTCCTTTTCTACTCCTTCCTCTTCCTCCTCCCATGCTTCTTTCCTTCCTTCCCTTTGCTCCATCTCTTCCTCTTTTTCCTCTTCCTCTTCCTTTTCTACTCCTTCCTCTTCCTCCTCGCATGCTTCTTTTATTCCTTCCCTTTGCTCCTCCTCCTCCTCTTTCTCCTCTTCCTCTTCCTTTTCTACTCCTTCCTCTTCCTCCTCCCATGCTTCTTTTATTCCTTCCCTTTGCTCCTCCTCCTCCTCTTTCTCCTCTTCCTTTTCTACTCCTTCCTCTTCCTCCTCCCATGCTTCTTTCCTTCCTTCCCTTTGCTCCATCTCTTCCTCTTTTTCCTCTTCCTCCTCTTCCTTTTCCGCTCCTTCCTCTTCCTCCTCCCATGCTTCTTTCCTTCCTTCCCTTTGCTCCTCCTCCTCCTCTTTCTCCTCTTCCTCTTCCTTTTCCCCTCCTTCCTCTTCCTCCTCCCATGCTTCTTTCCTTCCTTCCCTTTGCTCCATCTCTTCCTCTTTCTCCTCTTCCTCCTCTTCCTTTTCCGCTCCTTCCTCTTCCTCCTGCCATGCTTCTTTCCTTCCCTTTGCTCCATCTCTTCCTCTTTCTCCTCTTCCTCTTCCTTTTCCGCTCCTTCCTCTTCCTCCTGCCATGCTTCTTTCCTTCCCTTTGCTCCATCTCTTCCTCTTTCTCCTCTTCCTCTTCCTTTTCCGCTCCTTCCTCTTCCTCCTCCCATGCTTCTTTCCTTCCTTCCCTTTGCTCCTCCTCCTCCTCTTTTTCCTCTTCCTCTTCCTTTTCTACACCTTCCTCTTCCTCCTCCCATGCTTCTTTCCTTCCTTCCCTTTGCTCCATCTCTTCCTCTTTTTCCTCTTCCTCCTCTTCCTTTTCCGCTCCTTCCTCTTCCTCCTCCCATGCTTCTTTCCTTCCTTCTCTTTTTCTTCTTTCCGCCTCCTCCTTCCCCTTCCTCTCCTCTCCCTCCAGGCAGTTCCAGGGTCACACGGATGGGGCGAGTTGCATCGACATTTCCAACGACGGCACCAAACTCTGGACCGGCGGTTTGGACAACACCGTCCGATGTTGGGACCTGCGCGAAGGCCGGCAGCTGCAACAGCACGACTTCAGCTCCCAGGTCAGCTGGGGCAAAGCGGAGAAAAGCAGGTTGGGGGGGGGCTCGGAAGGATGGCCCAGCAAAATCGGGGCAGTCCTCGTGGGATTTAACGCCAGAAAGTCTGTAAAATACAAGCTTCCTGCCTTCCTTCTCCTCTTGTTAACTTTTATCTCTCGTGAGAACCCTCCCGCCTCTTTTCCTGGGTTTCGGTGAGATCGCAACCTCCTCGGGCTTTGGCCATCATGAGGACTAGAAACTTGAACTGAATTTGGGGCCGGTTTTGGTTTCTGCCTCTGTTTCCTCTTCTTGGGTTGCAAGTGTCCCATTTTTTTCCTTACTCTGCTCTACTCATTCCATGCCATTCCATGCCATCCTGGCTTTCAAACCTGTTTAAACTTTAATTTTCAACTATCCCTTTCTTTCTTTCTTTCTTTCTTTCTTTCTTTTTTCTTCCTTCCTTCCTTCCTTCCTTCCTTCCTTCCTTCCTTCCTTCCTTCCTTCCTTCTCACCCATCTCCCTCCTTTCTCTCCAGATCTTCTCCCTGGGCTACTGCCCCACGGGAGAGTGGCTGGCAGTCGGGATGGAGAGCAGCAACGTGGAAATCCTCCACGTGACGAAATCGGAGAAGTACCAGCTGCATCTTCACGAGAGCTGCGTCCTCTCCCTCAAGTTCGCTTCCTGTGGTGGGTGTCAATCCTTAAAGGGGCTTCTTTCACCCTCGACATGCCTGTTCCTGTTGTGAAGATGCGCTAATTCTGTGTTTTTCCACGCTTGGCCACTTTTAAGACAAGGGGACTTCAACTCCCAGAGTTGTACAAGATTACACAACTTTGCTTCTAGGTGTTGGGAGAGAGAAATCGCCCCTTCTCAAGGGTGGCTGGATTGGTTTTCTGGAAGAGCACAAGGGTTGGACTGGATGATCTTTAGGGTGCCTTTCAACTTCACCATTTTAGAATTCTGTTTATTCTGCAGACTCCTGAGGGCTGGACTAGATGACCCTTAGGGAACTTTCCAACTCCACGATTTTTGGATTCTTTTTTTTTTCTGCACAGTGCAGAGGGTTGGACCACTAGATGATCTTTAGGGTGCCTTCCAAATCCACAGTTTTAGGATTCTATTTTTTTTTCTGCACAGTGCAGAAGGCTGGACTAGAGATGATCTTTGGGGTACCTTCCAGGTCCGCTATTCCGGGATCCTGTGCAAAACATGCCAGGTTTCAGGCACCATTGGGGTGCTGGTTGGGGGAATTCTGGGACTTGAAGCCCACCTGTCTTAAAGTGGCAGAGTTTGCAAAATACTGCTCTAACTGATGGATTTTATTGCACATTGCCCTAGATAAGCAGAACCATGGAATAGCTAGTTTAAAACAAAACTCCCTGAGTTTGCCTGATCTTGGAAAAAAGCTGACCAGGATCAGACCTTGAAGAGAACCATAAGCTTGCTTCCCTTTATCCCACTTGCAGGGAAATGGTTTGTCAGCACAGGGAAGGACAATCTGCTAAATGCTTGGCGGACCCCCTATGGAGCCAGCATATTCCAGGTAAGAGTTGCACCCCGTTCCCAAAATGATGCAAAGCTATAACTGGTTAATGTTTAATCTTCTCCATTTTATGCTGTACATTGGAAAATGGGAGGGCCATAATCCTGTTCACGCAAGCCTGTTTTCAGACGTGGCCGTTGGGTTTGTTTATTGATTAGAAAAGCTCAACGGCCCAGGATTTTCATGCTATAGTAATCTTGAACAACACGGAGAGTCCTCAACACTTATAACCATTTGTTTAGTGACTGTTCAAAGTTACAACAAAATGTGTGTCTGTGTGTGTGTGAAGTACTAGTACCACTTTAAAAAGGTAAAGGTAAAGGTTCCCCCGCTCATGCGTGCTAGTCGTTTCCGACTCTAGGGGCCGGTGCTCATCTCCGTTTCAAAGCCGAAGAGCCAGCGCTTGTCCGAGGACGTCTCCGTGGTCATGTGGCCGGCATGACTAGACGCCAAAGGCGCACGGAACGCTGTTACCTTCCCACCGGAGTGGTCCCTATTTTTCTACTTGCATTTTCACGTGCTTTCGAACTGCTAGGTTGGCAGAAGCTGGGAATGAGTAACAGGCGCTCACTCTGTTACGCGGCACTCGGGATTCGACCCGCGAAACTGCCAACCTTCTGATCGACGAGCTCAGCGTCCTAACCCACTGAGCCACTTTATAAAGCCCCAATAAGGTCACACCTGGAATACTGCAACCAATTTTGGTCACTATATCTCAAAAAAGATGTTGAGAGTTAGAAAAAAAAATTCAGAGAAGAGCAACTAAAATGATCAAAGGCCTGGAGGCTAAAACATACAAAGAACGGCTGCGGGACTAAAGAAAAGAAGAAATAGGGGAGGCTTGATAGCAGTGTCTCAGGATTTGAGGGGCTGCCGCAAGGCAGAGGAGGCCAGGTTGTTCACCAGAGCACCAGAGGGAAGGACGAGAAACAGTGGTTGGAAACTGATAAGAGAGAGAAGCAACCTGGAATTAAGGAGAAACTTCCTGACAGTGAGGACAATCAACCAGTGGAACAGCTTTGACCCCAGAAATTGTGGGCGCTCCATCACAAGGTTTTTAAGAAGAGATTGGACATTCATCTGTCTGAGATGGTATAAGTTCTCCTGCTTAAGGGGGGGGGGGGATGGACTAGAAGACCTCCAATGTTCCTTTCCAGCTCTATTCTATATCTATCTATCTATCTATCTATCTATCTATCTATCTATCTATCTATCTATATCTATCTTATCATCTCTACCTATCTTTATCTGTAGCTACCTATCATCCGTCTATCTATCTATCTATCATCTATCTATCTATCTATCTATCTATCTATCTATCTATCTATCTATCTATCTATCTATCTTATCATCTCTACCTATCTTTATCTGTAGCTACCTATCATCCGTCTATCTATCTATCTATCATCTATCTATCTATCTATCTATCTATCTATCTATCTATCTATCTATCTATCTATCTATCTATCTATCTATCTTATCATCTCTACCTATCTTTATCTGTAGCTACCTATCATCCGTCTATCTATCTATCTATCTATCTATCTATCTATCTATCTATCTATCTATCGAATTTTGCAGTGCTTTTAAAGAACTTTCTTAAGGATTCTTGTACGAAGTCCAGTAAGACAGTAGCTATTTTGTGGGTAAGCTGATGGCAATAATTCCTGTACCAAATAATTCCAAACCAGTGGTTGGATTGCTAGGATCTCTTCCAATGCCCTCAATCCATTTACTGGAATTACTCAAGGCAAGAAGAGAACCAAAAACATTGCAAAAAAAGACACACAATTGTTTTGCATCCAACAAAAAAAGCACAGCCACCTTCAAGTCAAGGTCAACCTCTGATGTTTTCACTAATTGTGGTTTTTGCCAATATTGACTGGTCAGGAAACAGATCTTGATATTATGGTAAATACTCTGATAATGTGCAGAAGAGAACTGGGTGAAAAGTCAAAATATTAACCCTATCGTGTGGGGAAGGAAGAATTCCATATTAGCAAAGCTTGGAAAATAATTTTAAAAGCCTCTTTCTGTGAGTCTTCCTTAAGATGAGTAGTAGATGGGAATCTATCTCCAAATGAGACAAGATATTGCAGAACGGGAAAAGGTGCAAAATAATAATAATAACATGGATCTGCATGTATACTATGCAGGTACATTACAACATCCGAATTTCTTGGGAGGAATTCAATTCAGTGGAAGTCTTCCACTTACAAGCCTGTCATGTTGTGGCACTTGTAAATCCGGTCATCGTATGATCAACTGGAAAGGAATAGAATAGAATAGAATAGAATAGAATAGAATAGAATAGAATAGAATAGAATAGAATAGAATAGAATAGAATAGAATAGAATAGAATTACAGGATAGACTAGACTGGAATGGAATGGAATGGAATGGAATAGAATAAAATTACAGGATATAATAGAATAAGAAATAAATTCAAAAGAATAGAATAGAATTAGAATTAGAAATAATAAAAATAGAAATAATAGAACTGGAAGGGACCTTGGAGATCTTCTAGTCCAGCCCCCCCGCTCAAGCAGGAGAACCTATACCGTCTCATACAGGTGATTGTCCAGTCTCTTCTTAAAGATCTCCAGTGATGGGGCGCCCACAATTTCTGGTGGCAAGCTGTTCCACTGGTTGATTGTCCTCACTGTCAGGAAGTTTCTCTTTAATTCCAGGTTGCTTCTCTCCTTGACCAGTTTCCAACCATTGTTGGCAACCGACTCATATTTAATAATAATAACAACAATAATAATATAACAAAATAATAATAATAATTCTTCTTCAACCATCCGCGCCAGTCAATTTGAATGGTCAGTTGACTGAGGTTCATGTTTTTTTATTATTATTATTATTATTAAGTTGGAAGGGACCTGGGAGGTCATCTAGTCCAACCCCCTGCTCAGGCAGGAAACCCTATACCATTTCAGACAAATTTATGATGGTTGCAGTGTCCCAAGGTCACGTGATCCCCTTTTGCGACCTTCTGACCACTTAAGTCAATGGGGGAAAACGGATTCGCTTCAACAATGTGTTACTAACTTAACAACTTAGTCTCTCTTAAGTTGTGGAAGGATGCAAATTTTGGCGTAAGGGGTTTGCGGGCTGGCAAAGGTCTGTAACTTAAAATTTGCGGAAAATCCAATTAAAAGATTTATTGGCAGGCCCCGACTGGATGCCCACCATACGCAGAGCCAAAGTTAATGAGCTTGACAGGCCTCGTACACCATACAGGTCGTCCTCAATTTACGACCAGCGGTTTAATGCAGCAGTTCACTTAGCGACTGTGGCAGGAAAAGCAACCGAGCAAAACGCACTTAGCTGCCTCACTTAGAAACGGAAATTTGGGGCTCCGTTGTGGTGGTGAGTGGAGGATTGCCTGTTCTACACACCCATCTCCCTTTGCGTAACCTTCCCTTCTTCCTGTCTCTGCAGTCTAAAGAAACCTCATCCGTCCTTAGCTGCGATATTTCCACAGACGATCAATTCATCGTCACCGGATCCGGGGACAAGAAGGCGTCTGTTTACGAAGTCATGTACTGACCCTGGCGTTGTTCCAAACTGACTGCGAGAGAACGGGGCAGCTGTTTTGTGCGCCCCTTCTCGGGGTTTTTGTTTCTCGTTTTTGTTTTTCCAGCCAAAGAATAAATCCCCTCACAGTCCGGGAACGGAAGCAGAAATCCAGAACCCACAACGAGGATGCCGGCTGGGTTGTAGTGGAAACGCAGCCCCGGTTTCCGTCTTCCGCGCAACCCGATGCGTAGCGGTTTCTCTCCCGAGTTGTTCTTATTGTGGGAACAAGGCTTGGCGCGCTCTCCTCTCTCTCTCTTTGGTGTGCGTGCCTGCGCGTGCGCGCGCGCCTGAGTGTGCGCAAGCGTGTGTTCACACTGAAGTTTCTTGGAAAAGTTTGTTGTGTATTCTAATTTTTTCTTTCTTTTTTTTAAGAAAAAAGAAAATACGAACTTTCAATAAAGAGATGACGGTGTTTGGGTTACTGACCTAGCTCGATCTCTTCTGTTTTGTGGGAATCCTCCGGGTGGAAAAAAAAAGGGGTGGGGCTTCCCTCGCACGCTGAGGGTGGGGGGAGCGCCATCTTGACTTGATTGACCTACCCGGGCCTTTGTGCAACTCTGAAAAACACCTTACGTTTTTCTAAGCATGTTCAGAGTGCAGAAGAACTGGAACATTTCAGGAAGTTGAGGACAGAGGGAGGTAAGAAGGAATAGCGACCAAAAAAAAAAAAGTGGTCCTCAATTTATGACCAGTCACTATCTACCTACATCTACCTATAGGTCTCTCTCTCTCTCTCTCTCTCTCTCTCTCTCTCTCTCTCTCTCTCCTGCATATCTATCGATCTATCAAGCTATCTCTGTCTATATCATCTCTACCTATCTTTATCATCTTTACCTATCATCTGTCTATCTACCTATCATTTATCTATCATCTATCATTTGTCTATCATTATCATCTATCATTTGACTATCATTTGTCATTATCATTTGACTATCTATTTATTATCTATCATCTATATCCATGATGGCGAACCTATGCCACGCGCCTCTGTGGGCACGCGTGCTGTTGCCCCAGTCCTAGGCCTTCAGCTGGGTTTTATAAAACCTTTTCGCTTTAGGCCTCTGCCACCGTGTGCAAATCAAAATAAAAAATCAAATCACTCAATTTCAACTTCTCGCGGTGAAAAAAAAGATCTCGCAAAGTTGGAATTGACTGATTGAACTTTTTAGTCCCACCCAGTCTGCCATTACCACTGCAGCCACGCCCACACAATGGGCCACGCCCACCCAATTGGCCACACCCACCCAATGTGCCACGCCCACCTGGCACCCAACAATAGATAAGTGGGTTTTGGGTTGCAGTTTGGGCACTCGGGTCTCTAAAAGGTTCACCATCACTGATCTATATCTATCATCTCTAACTATTTTTATCTATAGCTACCTATCACCTATCTATCGATCATCTATCTGGCATCTATCCATCTATCTTGGTCTAGAAGATTTCCAAAATCCCTTCCACTCAAAAGTTTTGTTTCTCTCCGTTTCTCATATATAGTCCAAGAGTGGCTTCCAATTAGAATCGTTGATTAGCTGGGATTGGACTTTTCCCCACATGCTCCAGTACAACTTCTTTTGTCTGGTTCAGGAGACAGGAATTCCCCAACCGGCATTAATGGACTTCAACTCCCAGAATCCCCCAACTACCATTCTGGCTGGGGAATTCTGGGAATTGAAGTCCACACATCTTCCAAGTTGCCAAGGCTGGGTACTATTCTAATACACAGTGCTTTTTTTTGTAAAAGAAAAAGGTGCCGGAACTCACCCATGTCATACAACCCGCCTTGCCTACCCTACAAGGTTTCCATCCAAAAAAGGTGCCGGAACTCCGTTCTGAGCGTTCTATGAGAGAAAAAAAAGCCCTGCTAATACATCATAAATTTTTTTTTAAAAAAAAATAGCTTTACAGTTTTTATATATTTTCATGTTTATTTTTCCATCTACACACTGAACATTTGGCAACTTCTTTCCCTAAACAGATTGAGCTAACCAATCTTTGTACATTATGTTCAAAAGTGCAAAAAGAACATAAGAGGCATGCATCTGTGGTTTTCACGTTGCCGAAAAGCAGCAATCATCACCGTCTGAGCTACTGCTCTTGCTGTGAGAATCGGTGGCCAATAATAATGTTGGCTAGATTCTCAACGATGTGCTTAACCAGGTCAATGGTGGAAATTTCTTGTGTGGTCCTTCTAACCTGGCGGGTGTTTGGAAAAGAAGCAGGCAGGTTTAACCCTAAAATGGATCAAAACGTGTTTAGGAATCAAATCTGGGTCTGTATCAAAAGTGTTTAGGAATCAAATCTGGGTCCTGCCCAAGTAGGCAATCATAGAGTAATAGCCTAGATTGGCCCACTCAGTCCTCCAGGAAAAAGAGAGGGAGCTGCAGAACAGCTGGAACAGAACAGTGCCGGATCCAGCCCACGTGCGGAAAAAGTGGGCTGACGACAGATAATCCTCAATTTACAACCATAATGGATCCTAAGGGGTGATTTCCCACACCCCACCCCAGAAACAAAGTAAATACTCTCCCAGCAAAAAACGTCACAAGAAGTTGAACTAAACGTCTGTAAACGAGGACCAGATCATAAGTAGCTGTTGGTCACATGACCACAGAGGTGAATAAGAAGTTGCAACTTTGAAAGCAGGTCATAAGGTCCCATTTTGGGGAGGTCCGCCATAACTTCGAACGGTCGCTAAGCAACTGATCGTAAGTCAGGGGCTACCTGTGGATCTACCTGCAAGAGGGAAATGCGACCGCTTTTTTGCTTGCACTCCCCCCCCCCCCCAAAAAAAAATTAAAAGTATGGACTGCAGCATTCGGGTGGCCAGGATGTGGGTGGGGCTCTGATGAGCCAGATGCGGATTGGCTGCTCAGCTTGTCAAACACACCATTTTTGAGGTGATTTTTCTGGGCCCTTCAGGGGGAAAAAAGGAAAAGATTTTGTTCCGTTGGGGACCTGAAAGACACCCAGACAAGCACCCTTTGCTTCTTCAGAGGAGATAAAATATCTTCCTGACACTCTCAGCTCTCAAGTTTCTAGTCCTCCTGCGTCTGCAGAGAGGGATGGAAGCGCCAAGGTCGTTGCAGCACCGCAGTCTCCGAAGCCAGTGGGGAAAACGCATTTTTCCGGAGAACGTAAAGCATCTCGACCTCCTTAGCCACCCAAGGTGAGGAACGTGGTGGCTCAGTAGACCAGTTCGTAAACTGTGGCTTTCTTGTCTCCTGATCCAGTCACGATAAACTTGTCATTAGCCGAGATGTCACAGCTTAGAACGGAGGAAGTTTCTTTGGACTGCAAAAGAAAGCAATGAAAGGAAGGGGAGAAATTGATTGATTCTGCCAACATTCACATTTTGGGAAATTTTGTCAGATTTGCACAAGACGTCTCGGTTGGCAACGCCAATTACCGGTGTCTCCTTTGGGCAACCTTTGGTGCCTCCACGAGCACTGAATAATAACCCTGGATTAACTATGAACTACTAGAATAAGCCGTGTTTAGGGAGGTAACACAGCTTTTTCCCGCCAGCTACCATGCCCTTAATTCTTTCAGTGCTACACTCGACCTAAATTGAACATTTTTTGTAACGCTCCTTATCCTCCATATTCAACTTTAATCGGGTGGAATTTAAGGTGGCAGGTGGTCAACTGGCTCTTTATCGACAGTTTTGCCTAGTGGTTAAGGTACCAGGTTAGAAACTGGGAAAATGTTTAATCTCACCTTAGGCATGAAAGCTGGTTGGATGACTTTGGACCAATCACCAGGAGACATTGAATTCTAGTCCCACCTTAGGCATGAAAGCTGACTGGGTGACTTTGGGCCAATCACAATGAAACGGTGAGTTCTAGTCCCGCCTTAGGCATGAAAGCCAGCTGGGTGACTTTGGACCAATAACAATGAAACGGTGAGTTCTAGTCCCGCCTTAGGCATGAAAGCCAGCTGGGTGACTTTGGGCCAATCACCAGGAAACGATGAGCTCTAGTCCTGCCTTAGGCATGAAAGCTGATTGGGTGACTTTGGTCCAATCATCAGGAGGCAGCGAGTTCCAGTCCTGCCTTAGGCAGGAAAGCCAGCTGGGTGACTTTGGGCCAATCACAAGGAAACGGTGAGTTCTAGTCCTGCCTTAGGCATGAAAGCCGGTTGGGTGATTTTGGACCAATCACCAGGAGGCAGTGAGTTCAAGTCTCACATTAGGCATGAAAGTCACCCGAGTGACTCTCTCTCTCTCCTCCTCTCTCTCCCTCAGCCCAACCCACCTCAGAGGCCTGTTGTTGGGACAATAGGAGAAGGGAGGATTGTTAGATATATTAGCAAGTTATTTGTAAAAATAAAGGTGGGATAAAATTATAAGTTATTTAAATTAAAAAACTAAATTATTAAATTAAATTAACTAAATTAATTTAATTAATTTTAAAAAAATACTTAAATTTAAATTAAATTAAATTTGATATCATGCCCATGGTTAGGACAAGAG
Source organism: Vipera ursinii (assembly GCF_947247035.1). NCBI lineage: Eukaryota > Metazoa > Chordata > Lepidosauria > Squamata > Viperidae > Vipera > Vipera ursinii. The sequence goes on from NC_139512.1 coordinate 10,700,070, forward strand.
CAGTTGTCTAGAATTACGCCTGAATATTTATGCTGAAGAAAAAGTCCCACCTTCTATGGTAGCTCTAGGAAGTGAGCCATGTTACAACCTGGGTCCTCGTTAAAACCAATCCCAGCTGAATCCTACGGTCTCCTTCCCCATCCAGAAATCCCGCGATCGCTTTGCATTTTCTGCAGAGAGCGAAAGCATTCAACCCACAGCTTTGCAGGCCTCGGTCTCCATTACCTGAAAGATGCTGGCACCATAGGGAGCCCGCCACGCATTAAGCAGATTATCTTTGCCCGTGCTGATAAACCATTTGCCTGTAGTGAGAAAGGAGAAGAAAAACAGAGAAGGGATCCGGTCTGTGTGCCCGAACGTTACAGATAGGAAGGGAGAGAGCCCCTTCTGAGGTCTCAGGAGTCATTTAACAGTGCTCGGTTTACAAACGTTCATTTAATGACCATTCCAAGTTACAGTAATAATAATAATAATAACAATAATAATAACAATAATAATAATAATAATAAGAAGAAGAAGAAGAAGAAGGAGGAGGAGGAGGAGGAGGAGGAGGAGGAGGAGGAGGAGGAGGAGGGGAAGGAGAAGGAGAAGGAGAAGGAGAAGGAGAAGGAGAAGGAGGAGAAGGAGAAGGAGTAGTTGGAAGGGACCTTGGAGGTCATCTAGTCCAACCCCCCCTGCTCAGGCAGGAAACCCTATACCATTTCAGACAAATGGCTGTACAGTCTCTTCTTAAAAACTTCCAGTGTTGGACCACCAAACAACTTCTGGAGGAGGGTTGTTCCACTGGTTAATTGTTCTAACTGTCAGGAAATAATGAATGTCTTAAGTCACAGACTACATTACATTATAGGGGGTTGGACTAGATGACCTCCAAGGTCCCTTCCAACTTTATTATTATTATTATTAGCCATCTTCCTTTCCTCACACGAGGGCCACATTCAGACAACATATTGAATGTGGTAGTTCAATTAACCCTTGTGGAGAAATTGTCCAATACATCAAGTCATGAATATATCCAATGCGTTGCTTGGTACCACTAAACCACCCACCCCACCCCAACATTGAAAAGCATCCATCTTATACAGAATCGAATAACAGAGTTGGAAGGGACCTTGGAGGTCTTCTAGTCCAACCCCCTGCTCAAGCAGGAAACGCTATAGCAGTGGTCTTCAAACCTGGCAACTTTAAGACTTGTGGACTTCAACTCCCAGAATTCCTCAGCCAGCCCTGGCTGAGTCTTACGAGTCTTAAAGCTGCCAAGTTTGAAGACTCCTGCTGTATACCATTCCGGATAAATGGCTGCCCAATCTCTTCTTCAAAATCCACCTTCTTCAAATCTTTTTTGGTTTTTCTTTCTTTTTTCTTTCCTGCATTTTATTGTGGTGTGCAGCTGTGACTTGGCTAAGTCGGTCGCAGCGAAATCAAGCAGGGTGACGACAGATGGATTAGTAAGGATGCGTGGACCTTCAACAGCAGCCTCCTCTTTCTTACCCACGCAACCTACCACAGGAAGCGAACTTGAGGGAGAGGACGCAGCTCTCGTGAAGATGCAGCTGGTACTTCTCCGATTTCGTCACGTGGAGGATTTCCACGTTGCTGCTCTCCATCCCGACTGCCAGCCACTCTCCCGTGGGGCAGTAGCCCAAGGAGAAGATCTGGAGAGAAAGGAGGGAGATGGGTGAGAAGGAAGGAAGGAAGGAAGGAAGGAAGGAAGGAAGGAAGGAAGGAAGGAAGGAAGGAAGAAAGAAAGAAAGAAAGGAGGGAGGGAGGAGAAGAAAGAAAGAAAGAAAGAAAGAAAGAAAGAAAGAAAGAAAGAAAGAAAGAAAGAAAGAAAGAAAGAAAGAAAGAAAGAAAGAGAAAGATCAGGTGAGTTCAAAATTAAAGCTTAAAAAGGGTTGAAGGCCAGGATGGCATGGAATGGCACAGAATGAATAGAGTAGAGCAGAGCAGAGCAGAATATAGAATAGAATAGAATAGAATAGAATAGAATAGAATAGAATAGAATAGAATAGAATAGAATTAGAATAGAATAGAATAGAATAGAATAGAATAGAATAGAATAGAATAGAATAGAATAGAATAGAATAGAATAGAATAGAATAGAATAGAATAGAATAGAATAGAATTACAGGATAGAATAGAATAGAATAGAATAGAATAGAATAGAATAGAATAGAATAGAATAGAATAGAATAGAATAGAATAGAATAGAATTAGAATAAATTAGAATAGAATAGAATAGAATAGAATAGAATAGAATAGAATAGAATAGAATAGAATAGAATAGAATAGAATAGAATAGAATAGAATAGAATAGAATAGAATAGGATGGGATGGGATGGGATGGGATGGGATGGGATGGGATGGGATGGGATGGGATGGGATGGGACGGGAATGGAATGGAATGGAATGGAATGGAATGGAATGGAATAGATGGTAAGCCCATTGAAGTCATGTGATTTTCCACTTAGTGACGGAGTTGCTTGTCCCGTTGTGATCGCTAAATGAGGACTACCTGTAATCATCACCACCTTGTCCAATATTGGTGTGCCAAGATCCCACCCCCTTCTCAGGGTTGATTGGTTGCTACTGGAGACCCCGCCCCCACTCATAGGCTGTCCATCAAAAGTCTCCACCCCTTCCCCAGCTGACCTGGGAACTGAAGTTGTGTTGTTGCAGCTGCCGGCCTTCCCGGAGGTCCCAACATCGGACGGTGTTGTCCAAACCGCCGGTCCAGAGTTTGGTGCCGTAATTGGAGATATCGATGCAGCTCGCCCCGTCCGTGTGACCCTGGAACTGCCTGCAAAGGGGACGCAGAAGGCAGCAGAAACTCCCAGCTTCTTATTTATTTTTATTCAGTCACAATCACCTCACAAAAAAAAACCAGTTATTAAAATCAAGTCACACATGTGGGTGCCTCACTTTACAACCGTCGTGATGTAAGGCAGAAATTCCAGCCTCTGTTATGGTTATAAGTCGAGGACTACCTTTATCTGTTTCCGCGGGCTGGGAGTACTTTAGCCAGAGTGGTTTTCTGAACAAACCAGGTTTAAACAATGTATGACCTGAATAAATGTCAGCAGAAGAAAATTGACAACAATAGCAGCAGCAGCATACAACCGAAAGCTTTCATTTGCTTCTTATTAAAGTTGAAGAAATATTTTAGTTCTTCTGCTTTGGGAATGAAGAAGGATTTAAATACAGACAGGCCTCAACTTATGACCACAATGGAGCCCAAAATGTCCATTGCTTAGCAATGCAGTTGTTAAGTGAGCTCGGCCCTATTTTAAGCCTTTTTGTTGCATGAGTTCTGAAGCAAATCACTGCAGTTGTTAAATGAATCATGTGGTTGTTAAGGGGAACTTTGTGTCATGGTTCCGATAGATGAGACCAGTAGAAATAAGAACTCTGAGGCAATGGTTTCCTCAAAGAACAATTTTAACGGCTACATAACATCAGCACGAACATAGGGCACTGGGAACGATGTCCAAAAACTTTGCAAAATACATCAAGAATTTGCAGCTTCCTGCAATAACTCCAGCAAAGCTACAAAAAACTGCGCTACTCGGAACATCTTACATTTTAAGGAGATACCTGGTTGATACCTAGGATGCTGGCAGCAACCCGTGTCAACCATCAATGGCAGTCAGTTTGAATGTTCAGTTGACTGAGGTTCATGTTTAATGAATAAAAGTTCGATAATAAAGTTGGATGGGACCTTGGAGGTCATGTAGTCCAACCCTCTGCTCAGGCAGGACTCCCCACCCCTGTATGTGTCATAAATCACGATCCCCAATTACCGTAATTCCTTTGGCGGGTTCTCTAACTGTAGCTCCAGCCCGCCAAACGTTAAAGCTGCTTGACCTTGGTTCCCACAAGAAAGTTATTGCTTTGACTAAACTAAAAGAATGCATCTTCCCCCCCCTCCCGTTGCTGTGGCAACCGAAAAGCGAAAAAACATGACTGATTTCAGAGCATTTAAAGGTTGAACACTTTGCTTGTCAGAAGCCAGCTGGGAAAGTCACAGATGGTGATCACATGACAATAATAATAATAATAATAATAATAATAATAATAATAATAATAAGAAGAAGAAGAAGAAGAAGAAGAAGAAGAAGAAGAAGAAGAAGTAGTAGTAGTAGTAGGAAGGGACCTTGGAAGTAATAATAATAATAAAGTTGGAAGGGACCTTGGAGGTCATCTAGTCCAACCCCCTGCTCAGGCAGGAAACCCTATACCATTTCAGACAAATGGCTGTCCAGTCTCTTCTTAAAAACTTCCAGTGTTGGAGCATTCACCGCTTCTGGAGGCAGGTTGTTCCACTGGTTAGTTGGGACAATTTAACCGTTGTAAGTACACGTCAGTTGCCAAGCGTCTAAATTTTGATCACGTGACCACGGGGATGCTGAAATGGTTGTAAGTGTAAAAACGGTTCACGGGTCATTTTTTTCCAGCATCATAAGTTTGAACGGTCACAAGTTTGAATGGTCACTAAACGGATGGTCGTAAGTCGAGGACTTACCTGTAAGGTTGTCAGAGTTCCATCCTCAGTGTTTCACAACTATTCTGTCAAGATTGAACTGCTATGATGCCTGCTAGCTTCTAACGCTAATCAACTGGCCATAGAAAAGGGAGGAGGGGTAGAAAGCAAAGGGAGGAAACGGAATCCGTGAGAGCCTGCAAGAATGTCAAGGTCACTCACACAGGTGCTCGATGGAGAAGTGGACTGTTCCCATAACAAAAAGAATACTGCAACCAATTTTGGTCACCATACTACAAAAAAGGTGTTGAAACTTTGGGGAAAAAGTCCAGAGAAGAGCAATTAAGATGATCCAAGGCCTGGAGATTAAAACCTACGAAGAACGGCTGCAGGACTTCGGTTTGGCTAGTCTAAAGAAAAGAAGAAATGGGGGAGATATGATAGCAGTGTTCCAGTATCTGAGGGGCTGCCCCAAGGCAGAGGAGGTCACGTTATTCTCCAAAGCACCAGAGGGCAGGACGAGAAGCAACAGATGGAAACTAATCAAGGAGAGAAGCAACCTGGAATTAAGGAGAAACTTCCTGACAGTGAGAACAATCAACCAGTGAAACGGCTTGCCTCAAGAAATCGTGACAGCTCCATCACTGTTGGTTTTTAAGAAGAGACTAGAAAGTCACTTGTTTGAGATGGTATAGATTCTCCTGCTTGAGCTGGACTAGAAGACCTCCAAGGTCCCTTTCAGCTCTATTCTATTCTATTGGACAATGTGAACACCCGGTGTTTGGGAGGAAGGGAATCTACTGTTCCCCCGCTTTTGCGCAGGAAACCCAGAACTCCTTTTGCTTCTTTAGTTCCCTGATGGTGTATCCAATAAAGTTTTACCTTTGGGGATTTAATTGCCTAGCGTCTACCACTGACCTTCTAAAACAGTCTCGGGAAATACCAGACTAGAATATCATCAATCTCACCTAACCATGGTTTGGTTCTGCAGATCCCAGACCACAATGTTGCCGTCGCTGCAGCAGGAGAAACAGACTTTGGCGTCGGGGCTGATGGCCAGGGCGTAGCAAGCCGGGGCGGAGGAGGTCAGCTCGGCCTTGATCCGAGGCGTGGGGGCCGCCAAGTCCCAGATCGACAAGGTGCTGGCTTCGCCCCCGACGATGAGGCTGCGGCTGTCGGGAAGAAGTTTGCACGAACGGATGTAATTATCTCGGTTCTGGAGGGAGAAAGGCAGAAAGTTATCTAAAGCACATAGCCAAGTTTCCCCCCCCCATCCTACCCTCTGGTGTCTCTCAAATTATTAGGAAGGTGGTTCGAAAATATCTTTACAGTCCTAAGGACTAGAAACTTGCCAACCTTTTTTTGAACAGAAAGTACTGGAGATAGCTGATTTTACCGAATAAGAGAGTTGGAAAGCACGTCGGAGGTCTTCTAGTCCAGCCCACTGCTTGACCAAAAGACCCCCCCCCCAATGGGACGGTTGAGGAATTCTGGGAGTTGAAGTCCGCCTATCTTCAAGCCACTCAAGTTGAGAAACAATTCTGTACCATTCTGGAGGAATGGCTCTCCAAATTCTTCTTTAAAAGATCCAGGGATGGAACACTCACAACCTCTGGAGACAAGTCGTTGCACCGATTAGTTGCTCTCACTGACAGGAAATCTTTCTTTAATTCCAGGTTCCATCGACAGTCACCCAATATTTGGATGGATGTTTCCAGCTTAAGTTACCTTCTTGTTGGATTTTAAGAAGAGTGTTTTAAAAATTCTCAAAAGCAGAGAGAGAACAATATTATGGCCGGTGAAAGGGGAAAAAAACACCACATCTTCAGTGCACATTGGGCCTTGGTAGCAAAGAGGTAGACCTCGACCAGGGGTAGGCAACCTCGGCTCTTTTATGACTCGTGGACTTCAACTCCCAGAATTCCTGAGCCAGCATGCCTCAGCTTGGAAACCTCTCCCTTTCCCCTCAGCACGGCTGGCTCAGGAATTCTGGGAGTTGAAGTCCACGAGTCATAAAAGAGCCCAGGTTGCCGTTGCTGTTGTTGTTAGCTGCGAAGTCGTGTCCGACCCATCGCGACCCTATGGACAACGTTCCTTCAGGCCTTCCTGTCCTCTACCATCTTCTGGAGTCCCTTTAAGCTCACGCCTCCTGCTTCAGTGACTCCATCCAGCCAACTCATTCTCTGTCATCCCCTTCTTCTCTTGCCGTCGATCTTTCCCAGCATTAGGCTCTTCTCCAGTGAGTCCTTCCTTCTCATGAGGTGGCCAAAGGATTTGAGTTTCAGCTTCAGGATCTGGCCTTCTAAAGAGCAGTCAGGGTTGATCTCCTCTAGGACTGACCGGTTTGACCGCCTTGCAGTCCAAGGGACTCGCAGGAGTCTTCTCCAGCACCATAGTTCAAAGGCCTCAATTCTTTGGCGCTCAGCCTTTCTTACGGTCCAACTTTCACTGCCATACATTGCAACTGGGAAGACCATAACCTTGACTATACGCACTTTTGTTGACAGGGTGATGTCTCTGCTTTTTAGTGTGCTGTCTAGATTTGCCATGGCTTTCCTCCCCAGGAGCAAGCGTCTTTTAATTTCTTGGCTGCAGTCCCCATCTGCAGTGATCTTGGAGCCCAGGAAAAGTAAATCTGTCACTACCTCCATTTCTTCCCCATCTATTTGCCAGGAATTGAGAGGGCCAGAGGCCATGATCTTGGTTTTCTTAATGTTAAGTTCCAACCCAAGTTTTGCACTCTCCTTCTTCACTCGCAACAAGAGGCTCTTTCGTTCCTCTTCACTTTCTGCCATTAGAGTGGTATCATCTGCATATCTTAGGTTGCTTAAAAAGGTAAAGGTAAAGGTTCCCCCGCATATGTGTGCTAGTCGTTTCCAACTCTAGGGGCTCATCTCCGTTTCAAAGCCGAAGAGCCAGCGTTTGTCCGAGGACGTCTCCGTGGTCATGTGGCCGGCATGACTAGACGCCAAAGGCGCACGGAACGCTGTTACCTTCCCACCGCAGTGGTCCCTATTTTTCTACTTGCATTTTTATGTGCTTTCGAACTGCTAGGTTGGCAGAAGCTGGGACGAGTAACAGGCGCTCACTCTGTTACGCGGCACTCGGGATTCGACCCGCCAAACTGCCGACCATTTGACCGACAAGCTCAGCGTCCTAACCCACTGAGCCACCGCCTACCCCTGTCCTAAACTTACGACCATTTCTCTAGCAACTGTTCGAAGTTATGACAGCACTAAAAAAATGACTTACCACCAGTCCTGGCAGATTTGGTCATGTGATAAAAATTTGGTCATTAAATGAATCCAGCTCCCCTATCCCATTGACTTTGCTTGTCAGAAACCAGCTGGGAAGGCCACAAAGAATGATCACATGACGCTGGGAGCATACAACCATCCTCAATATGAGCCGGTTGCCAAGCACCTGAATTATGATCACATGACTATGAGGATGCAGTGACGGTCTGGTATCAAGTCACTTTTTTTTTCCAGTGCTGTCATAACATCCAGTGGTCACTAAATGAATGGTTGTAAGCTGAGGACTATCTGTATTTGGTGATACTATTTTAGACCTCTATGGACGAAATTCACCCAGCACCTTGAAAGATCCAGCAGGAAATTGGTTGATTTAAACCAGGGGTCTTCAAATCGGGCCCTTTTATGACTTGTGGACTTCAACTCCCAGAATTCTTCAGCCAGCCTGGCTGAAGAATTCTGGGAGTTGAAGTCCACAAGTCATAAAAGGGCCCAATTTGAAGACCCCTGGTTTAAACAGATAAATTAGGGGAGACTAAAACATATGAAGAATAGTTGCAGGAATTTGGTATGTCTAGTTTAATGAAAAGAAGGACTAGGGGTGACATGATAGCGGTCTTCTAATATTTGAGGGGCTGCCACAAAGAAGAGGCAGTCAAGCTATCCTCCAAAGCGCCTGAAGGCAGGACAAGAAGCAACGGATGGAAACTAGTCAAGGAGAGAAGCAACCTAGAACTAAGGAGAAACTTCCTGACAGTGAGAACAATTAATCAGTGGAACAACCTGCCTCCAGAAGCTGTGATTGCTCCAACACTGGAAGTTTTTAAGAAATGGTATAGGGTTGTCTGAAACGGTATAGGGTTTCCTGCCTGAGCAGGGGGCTGGACTAGATGACCTCCCTTCCAGCTCTGTTATTCTGTTACGCGCTGTGTGAGTGCAGCTGCTACTGGGTACCTAAAACTTGGATCCTGAAAATAATAATAATAATAATAATAATAATAATAATAATAATAATAATAATAACAACAACAACAACAACAACAACAATAACAATAATAATTTAATTTCTATACCGCCCTTCTCCCGAAGGACTCAGGGCGGTGTACAGGGCAAATACAATAAAAATACAATGTACAAAAGTTAAAAAAGAATTAAATAATACAGCCCAATTCCAATAAAAATTAATACAATTAATATTAAAATACCCGAAACCCATCAGACCGAGGCCGGCTTGTTCAAATAAGTATGTTTTTAGGTCACGGCGGAAGGAGCGAAGGTCGGGAGCCATCCAGAGCTCAACCAGTAAATGGTTCCAAAGGTCTGGCGCGCCCCCAGAGAACGCCCTCCCCCTGGGGGTCGCCAGTCGACACTCTTTGACCGACGGCACCCTAAGGAGGCCCTCTCTGTGGAAGCGCACTGGACGAAGGGAAGTTGATGCCGGCAGCAGGTGCTCCCGTAAGTAATCCATGCCATCAAAGAAACTAATTAAGACGAGCCCATTTTCCACGCAAACCTCAGCCGAACCGCTTGCATGAATGATAGCAAAACCTGCTCAAATCAAATCCACTGAGATGTGCCGCCCCCCAAAAAACAAGGTACAACGATAACAACAGAGACTGTTTTTCAGACTGTCCTAAAAAAAAGGTCTTCCTTGAACGTACCAGGCAGTCCAGCTGCGCCACGGGGGTCTTGGTGCCCGGCTGCCCCACGTCCCAGACCTTGACGCAGCCTTTGCCCCCCGTGTAGACGTGCTGGGTGGAGTGGCTGATGGTGACGGCGCAGACCACCTCGCCGTGGGAGAGCGTGTGCAGCTGGCGGGCGTGGCGCGGGATCCCGGAGCCGATCAGGGCGTCGGGCGGGAAGGGCACCGGCTGCATCTGTCCGTCCGCGCTTACGTGGAAGGAGTAGGCCCTAGGAGGAGCAGAGAATTAACGGCTGTTACTGCTAGTCCTCAACTTACGACCAAATTTATGTCGCCAAGTCATACCTGTACTTATAATTTTTTGTTCCATTTTGTTTTACTGATAAAAGACAGATTTTATTTTCCTGGGCTCCAAGATCACCGCAGATGGGGACTGCAGCCGAGAAATTAAAAGACGCTTGCTCCTGGGGAGGAAAGCCATGGCAAATCTAGACAGCACACTAAAAAGCAGAGACGTCACCCTGCCAACAAAAGTGCGTATAGTCAAGGCTATGGTCTTCCCAGTTGCAATGTATGGCAGTGAAAGTGGGACCATAAGAAAGGCTGAGCGCCAAAGAATTGAGGCCTTTGAACTCTGGTGCTGGAGAAGACTCCTGCGAGTCCCTTGGACTGTAAGGCCATCAAACTGGTCAGTCCTAGAGGAGATCAACCCTGA
>NC_139512.1:10710360-10797860 GCF_947247035.1 Vipera ursinii
AACATTCTGCAAAAACTGTGCGGAACAACTTGGGGAGCTTCAGCTCCAACTCTTCGATGCGCAGCCTTGGGCTTTGCGACTCTGTAGCGGAATAATGCGCACCTGTATGGATAAACAGCTCACATACAAGATTTGTTGATGCTCAACTCAACCATACGATGAGATTAATTACTGGGTGCATAAAATCTACACCTATTCACTGGCTACCGAGTTCTTAGCCACATACTCCCCCCGCACTTACAACGACAAGAAGGTCTCATTCGGGAGTATAGTAAGATCCTGCTAAACTCCTCCCTACCCATTCATGGTTACACCTCTGATCTCTTAAGATGTCGATTAAAGTCAAGAAATCCACCGCTCCTCACAGCGTTTAAGCTGCTGGCCGAACATCAGAGCACCACACAAAAGTGGATGGAAGCATGGAGTAGCTATACCTCCCAAGATATTTCTGAGCATATACTTAATAATAATAATAATAAAGTTGGAAAGGGACCTTGGAGGTCATCTAGTCCAACCCCCTGCTCAGGCAGGAAACCTTATACCATTTCAGGCAAATGGCTGTCCAGTCTCTTCTTAAAAACCTCCAGTGTTGGAGCATTCACCACCTCTGGAGGCAGGTTGTTCCACTGGTTAATTGTTCTAACTGTCAGGAAGTTTCTCCTTAGTTCTAGGTTGCTTCTCTCCTTGACTAGTTAATCCTAATAGTATACCTCCAGGATTTAACCTACCCCGACACATATGGGTGACTTACAATAGAATTAGAACGACTCATGGGGTGTGTGCCGATTCTCTGTATAAATGGGGAAAGACACCTTCAGCCCAATGTGATTGCAGGGCTCCTCGACAGACTATCCAACATATAGTGAGGGAATGCACTAATAGAAGATACCCAGGAGATTTAAGGACTTCCTCTGCGTAACAACGGCAGCTACTGACTGGATTTCCAAACTCGACATTAAACTCTGAAATGTTATTTCTGTTTTCCTCTTAGGTTTTATCACTGCTTTTTTTAAAAAAAATTGTTTTAACTGTTTTAACTTGTAAATATGAAGTGCGTTTAATATTGTGTGTGACCAGCCATACGCTAAATAAATAAGTGAAGCCGTGATGCTCCAGTGGAAGAAGGCGGCAGGTCACCTGGCTTGCCTTTCCACCCTAAGCATCATGGCCTGTGTGGAATCGGCCACTGAAGCCGGGGGTGGAGTTAAGAGAGTGGCTGGCGTGGAATCCCTCTGAGGAGGAAGTGATGGAGGCCTCACCCTCCTTAAATCCCAGGAGCGCTTATCTGCTGACGCAGAGAAGCCGGGGTTAGAATGCAGCATTGCAGGCCGACTCTGCCCACTGCCAGCAGTTCGATCCTGACCGCTCAAGGTTGACTCAGCCTTCCGTCCTTCCGAGGTCGGGGACCCAGATTGTTGAGGCTGACTCTACAACCCGCTTAGGGGGGAGCTGTAAAGCTCTGTGAAGCGGTATATTAGTCTAAGTGCTATTGCTAAATGGTAAATCAGCTATCCATTCAAGGAGGACGGGGAGTCGTGTAGACCAGGAGTCCCCAACTCAAGGTCCATCGAGCGGTACCGGGCCGTAGCATGCCAGCAACCGGTCTGCACAAAGAAGCAAAGCCCTATCCTCACGATGCAGGCAGCACACAAAACCACGTAGTGTCCGGTCCGCGGAAAAACCTTTCTCCATGGAACCGGTCCCTGGTGCCCAAAAAGTTGGGGACCTCTGGTGTAGACACAGCCAATGAGTTGTAAACACCTTTCTACTTACCAAATTCAGGTCCTTGCCTTTGACAGGTGTGGTGCTGCGACTGGATGCCCTAAGGCGAGGCTGGACTGTTCGTAAAGCCCCGTTGGCTGGGCAGGAGTTGGGCAGAAGAGGCGCAGAGTGGGCTCTCGTGCTCAGAAGGTGGGTCCTGGAAGGGGAAAAAAACAGATTTCAGACCTTCCAATTTTGTCGAGATACTGGGCATCATAGGGAGACACTGCAAAAATAGGTTGAAAAACAAAAGATTGGATTGAGCCACTGTAGAATGACAAGCCGACAAAGACACCTAATCTCATACAGATAGTCCTCGACTTACATCCATTTGTTGAGTGACCGTTCAAAGTTAAAACGGCACTGGGAAAAAGTGAAGACCGTTTTTCACACTTACGACCGTTGCAGCATCCCCATGGTCACATGATCAAAATTCAGCTGCTTAGCAACTGACTCAGATTTATGACGGTTGCTAGTGCCCCGGGGTTAGGCGATCACCTTTTGCAACCTTCAGACAAGCAAAATCAATGAGGAAGACAGATTCCTTAGCAACCGTGTAGCTAACTTAACAATTTCACTTAATGACCGTGGCAAGAAACCGTGGCACCCTAACGTGGCATCCTAAAATGGGGCAATACTCACTTAATGACTGTCTTGCTTAGCAATGGAAATTTTAGGCTCAGTTGTGGTCGTAAATTGAGGATACTTACAGTCAGTGCTTTTTTTTTGTAAAAAAAAAAAAAAAAAAGGTGCCGGAACTCACACATGTCATACAACCCGCCTTGCCTACCCTACAAGGTTCCATCCAAAAAAGGTGCCAGAACTCCCGTTCTGGGCGTTCTATGAGAAAAAATGCCCTGCTTACAGTATTTTATTGTTTAATCGTGTCCTATTCTCAGATACTGCCTGCACAGTTTCCCTGGCAAAGGTTTTCAGACATCGGTTGCCATTTTCTCTTTCTTGGGGCTAAGAGAAAGGGACTGGCTGAAGATCAACCAGCTGGCTTTGTGCCCAGGGCAGGACTAGAACTCACAGTCTCCCAGTTTCTAGCCTGGTGCCTTCACCACTATGCTGAACTGGCTATTGGTCTAAATACTAAGATGCACTAAAACCATCTAGGTCACAGGGGTAGGCAACCTTGGCCCCTTCATGACTCGTGGACTTCAACTCCCAGAATTCCTGAGCCAGCATGGCTCAGCTTGGAAACCTCTCCCTTTCCCCTCAGCATGGCTGGCTCAGGAATTCTGGGAGTTGAAGTCCACCAGTCATAAAAGAGCCAAGGTTCCCCACCCCTGAATTCTAGGTCAACTTCTCTCTCGCCATGCACATGTATACATAATCCGAACTAGACTGTGTAGTCTCTCTTGTGTTATATATGTGGGTATATGCACAATTCTGTATTAAATTTACTTATTGTCCTATTTACGTAGTGCACATTGGAGAGGGTGGCCCTTTGAGAGCTGTCTGCCACGAAATTTCATTTTAATGTATGCTGATCAGTGTACGTTCAAAATGACAATCAAGCATTTATTCTGTTCTTCTTTGGCAGCTTTAAGATGTGTGGACTTCCGTTCCCAGAATCCCCCAGCCACCGGTGGGAAATGCAAAATATCCATTGCAAAAAGGGAAACGAAGATCGAATTTAGCCCTTTTCTTCTTCTTTTTCAAGGAATTCTCAGTTGAACTCAAGTTGCATACAATATTAGTTGAGGCTGCAATTTCAGGTGGGGACTGGAGGCTAAAAAACATACGGAGAACGGTTGCAGGAATTGGGTATGTCTAGTTTAATGAAGGGAAGGACGAGGGGGGACAGGATAGCAGTCTTCCAGTATCTCAGGGGCTGCCCCAAAGAAGAGGCAGTCAAGCTATTCTCCAAAGCGCCCGAAGGCAGGACAAGAAGCAACAGATGGAAACTAATCAAGGAGAGGAGCAACCTGGAACTAAGGAGAAATTTCCTGACTTAGAACGATTAGCCAGTGGAACAACCTGCCTCCAGAAGTTGTGGGTGCTCCATCACTGAAGATTTTAAAGAGATTAAGACAATCATTTGTCTGAAATGGCATAGGGTCTCCTGCATGAGCAGAGGGTTGGACTAGAAGACCTCCAAGGTCCCTTCCAACTCTATTATTCTTTTAAATAACTTTGAATGCCTCAAATAAGGTTGGGAAGAGAGGGAGGGAGAGGTGGGGAAGGCAGGGAGGGAGCAGGCTGACCCTCAATTCCACCTGCCCCAAATAAATGAAATTTACTTTGGACTATCTTAATGCAGAAAAGGGATGCGGTGGCTCAGTGGGTTAGGAAGCTGAGCCTGTCGATCAGAAGGTCTGCAGTTTGGCGGGGTCGAATCCCGAGTGCTGCGTAGCAGAGTGAGCGCCTGTTACTCGTCCCAGCTTCTGCCAACCTAGCAGTTTGAAAGCACGTAAAAAATGCAAGTAGAAAAATAGGGACCGCTATGGTGGGAAGGTAACAACAGCGTTCCGTGCGCCTTTGGCGTCCAGTCATGCCGGCCACATGACCACGGAGACGTCCTCGGACAAGCGCTGGCTCTTCGGCTTTGAAACGGAGATGAACATTGGTCCCTAGAGTCAGAAACGAGTAGCATGCATGTGCGGGGGAACCTTTACCTTTACCTTTTTTTATCTTAATGCAGTCCAGTGGCTGAAATGCAGTCATGTGAATGGGGGGGAGGGGCGGGCTGATCATGGAAATTCGGAGCTGGGTCATTAAGTATTCCCAGGGGGATCCTGCAGATGTTGAGACTCTGGAAAGAGTGCAAAGAAGAGCAACAAAGCTGATTAAGGGGCCTGGAGGATCAAACATACGAAGACCGGTTGCAGGAATCGGGTACGTCCAGTTTAAATGAAGAGAAGGACGAGGTTCTGACAGTCTTCCAATCTCCCAGGGGCTGCCCCCAAAGAAGAAGGAGCCAAGCCCTGCAATTTCTGGAGGTTGGACTGGAACATCTGGAGGTCTAGCAAACAATAATGGAAGGTTGATTTAACTTCTGGGGAACGGGCGAAAGGCCTGTGCACGTTCTCTGCTTTGTCTTTCTTCCTTTCCGTCAGCGTAAACAGAAAAAAAAAAAGGGAACTCGACCATGTGCAGTCTCTGTTTGTGCCAAGGAAAATAAAAGCCAAGAATGCTTTGAAGTGGTGGGAGGGGAGGAAAAAAACAAAACGAAAACGAAACCACCACATTAAGCAGAGCAATTTTATAAAACAGGCGGGGCAGAAGAAGCCTCTTAGCTGTGCCCAAACAAGAGCGGCCTGAGAGAGGGTGAAATGATGCTTTTTAAAGGTGCCCTGTAGGAAGATTTATCTGCATTTTCTCCCTGTTGTTTCTCATTCGGTTTGATGGGGGGGGAGGGAGGGAGAAAACAGGAAAGTAGGAGGTGGAGGAAGGGAGGGAAGGGAGAGAGAGAGAGAGAGGGAAAGAAAGAAAGAAAGAAAAAAAGAAAGAAAGAAAGAAAGAAAGAAAGAAAGAAAGAAAGAGAAAGAAAGAGAAAGAAAGAGAAAGAAAGGAAGGGAGGGAGGGAGGGAGAGAGGGAGGGAGGAAGGAATGGAGCGAGGAGAAAGGAAAGTAGGAGGTGGAGGAAGGGGAGAGAGAGGGAAAGAAAGAGAAAGGGAGGGAGGGAGGGAGGGAGGAAGGGAGCGAGGAAACAGGAAAGTAGGAGGTGGAGGAAGGGAGAGAAGGGAGAGAGAGAGAGAGGGAAAGAAAGAAAGAAAGGAAGAAAGGAAGAAAGAAAGAAAGAAAGAAAGAAAGAAAGAAAGAAAGAAAGAAAGAAAGAAAGAAAGAAAGAAAAAGAAAGAAAGAAAGAGAAAGGGAGGGAGGGAGAGAGGGAGGGAGGAAGGAATGGAGCGAGGAGAAAGGAAAGTAGGAGGTGGAGGAAGGGGAGAGAGAGGGAAAGAAAGAGGGAGGGAGGGAGGGAGGGAGGGAGGAAGGGAGCGAGGAAACAGGAAAGTAGGTGGTGGAGGGAGGGAGGGAGGAGAGAAAGGGAAAGAAAGAGAAAGAGACAGGGAGGGAAGGAGGAAGAAAAGAAAGAAAAGGGGAAAGGGGTGGAGGAAGGAAGAAAAGAAGGGTTAAGGGGGAACGAAAAGGAAAGCAAAAGGGGGGGGGGAAGGAGAAAGCCAGGAAGTTGTGACGGATGGGCGGAGATGTGGGCAAGGGGCGGGGTGCGAATACCCCTCCTTTCCTGGCCCACTCCTTTCTCCCGCCCGCTTTCATTCAGCCCTATGGGAAGACCCCAGGAGGGGAATTGGGGGGAAAGGGGAACAGCTGCCGGGTGGGGCTGGGCTGTCAAGAGCGGGAGAAATATCTCTGGCAGCCATAGTCGCCTCATCCGCCACCTTCCGCCACACCCTGAACTCAGATCACCACCAGGAGGAAATTGGAAGGAATTCTCAAGCTCTCCCAAAATGAAGTGGAAAACCAGAAGCCTCTTTCTGCTCGGGCCGTGTGTGCGTGTGTGTGAGGGGGAGAAGGCCTCTGAAAACTTGAGAGAGAGAGAGAGAGAGAGAGGGGGGGGGGTTGGACTAGATGACCTCCAAGGTCCCTTCCAACATTATTATTATTATTATTATTAGAGAGAAAGAGAAAGAGAAATTTGGGCATAGAAGTACAGGGAGTCCTCAACGTACGACCACGATGGAGCCCAAAATGTATGTTGCTAAGCGAGACACCTGTTAGGTGAGCCTTGCCCCATTTTTTTAACGTCTTTTCTTGCCACACGTTGCTAAGTGAATCACTGCTGTCGTTAAATTACTAATAGCCTTGTTAAGTGAATCCGGCTTCCCCCACTGACTTTGCTCGTCAGGAGGTCGCAAAAGGGAATCGTCTGATCCCGGGATGCTGCAACCGTCATGAGTCAGTTGTCAAGCCTCTGGATGTAAATCACGTGTCAACGAGGAGGCTGCAATGGTCGTAAGTGTGAAAAAGTCACTTTTTTTTCAGTGCCATTGTAACTTGGAGGGAGGGAGGGGGAAAAGGGGAAGGAAGGAAGGAAGGAAGGAAGGAAGGAAGGAAGGAAGGAAGGAAGGAAGGAAGGAAGGAGGAAAAATAGGAGGGAGGGAGGAATTATGGTAAGTGAGTGAGTGAGGAAGGAAGGAAGGAAGGAAGGAAGGAAGGAAAGAAGGGGAAAGGAGAAGAAAGGAACGAAAGAAAAGCAAAAGGGAGGGGTGAAAGGGCAAAGAAGTTGTGATGCATGCTGCTGTTACTTCTTGGGCTGAGATGTGGACAAGGGACTTACAAACTGTTGTAAGTCAAGGACTCCCTGTACTTTAACCCACCACCTCACCTCCCTAATTCTGGCAGAAAGTAGTTAATTCCCATTTCTTGAAAAATGTCCCTTTTCTCTCGGCCCCGTTTTCCCCCGTTTTTCCGGGGATTAAACGCTTCCTGTGAATCCACAGGCATCCATCCGCAAGCAACACATTTTATTTTCCAACCCGGCGTTTTGAGAAAACCTCCAAAGACAGATCTCTGGTGTCTTGCCAGCTCGCACGCCTCGCTCCCTCTTCCCAGCCCACCCCAGACTGCCGCATTAATGCCTACATAGTAAAGTTTCTTTTCTCAGTTTTAATCATTCCAGATCCTCCCGGGACCGACGGGGAGAAAATGTTTTCCGACACATTTCTGCAGAACGCAAAAACTAATATTATTTCCCTTTCCTTTTCTTTTTTTTTTCCTGCAGAAATTCCAAAGAAATCCAATGTACCACGCTGGTTTCTCGTCTTTTCGGAGGAAAAAGGTTATGGTCGCCAGTGGTCCATCACCAGCTATGTTCCCACAGGTGCATTTAACCAGGTTAAGATTAAAAAAAAGAGCTGATAGTGGCACTATCCATTGGTTGGTTTTAACTCTGATTGCTTCTAGCTTTTCGGGGGCTTAGCTGGATATGTTACAATCCAGATCTTTGGGCTGATTCATTAATCGTGCGCAGCCAGAAAGAGAGGTTAACTCAGTGTCTACCGAATCACGGACTAGAAGGAGACTCAGAGGTCATCTAGTCCAACCCTCCTTGCTCAGTGCCATATTTAATCAATCAATCAGAACAGAGCTGGAAGTGGCTGTCCACTCTTTTCTTAAAAACCTCCCGTGATGAAGCACCCACCACTTGTGAAGGCAAGCCGTTCCACTGATTAATTGTTCTCAATTAACCGGTGGAATTAAACTTAATTAAGATACTTAATTAGCAATCTATAATTGTTAATTGTAGATTCCGCTTCAGGTAGTCCACAATTTAGGACAATTGGGACCGGGATTTGCATTGCTAAGCAAGGTATTTGTTAAGGTATCTTTAGCGATCACATCACACACACACACACACACACACACACACACACACACACACAGGTTGCTGTAACCATTGGAAACACATGCCGGGTTGCCAAGCACCCAAATTTTGATCATGTGACCGCGGGGAATATTGCAACGGTCATACGTGCAAGGACTGGCCGTAAGTCACTGTATTCAGGGCTGTTGCAACTTCAAATGATCACTAATGTAGGGAGAATTTTCAAACAGAATAACAGAGGTCTTCTATTCCAGCCCTCTGTTCAAGCAGGAGACCCTAAACCAGGGGTAGGCAACCTCGGCTCTTTTATGACTCATGGACTTCAACTACGCTGACTCAGGAATTCTGGGAGTTGAAGTCCATGAGTCATAAAAGAGCCGGGGTTGCCTACCCCTGCCCTAAACTATTTCAGACAAGTGGCTGTCCAGTCTCTTCTTAAAAGCCTCCAGTGATGGAGCCCCCACAACTTCTGGTGGCAAGCTGTTCCACTGGTTAATTGTTCTCCCTGTTAGGAAGTTTCTCCTTAGTTCCAGGTTGCTTCTCTCCTTGATTCGTTTCCATCCACTGCTTCTTAACCTGCCTTTTGGTGCTTTGGAGAATAGCTTGAGTGCCTCTTCTTTGGGGCAGCCCCTGAGATACTGGAAGACCGCTGTCATGTCACCCCTCACACTTCTCTTCGTTAAACTAGACATACCCAATTCCTGCAACCGTTCTTCGTATGTTTCAGCCTCCAGTTCCCTAATCATCTCTTGCTGCTCTTCCCTGCAATCTTTCCAGAGTCTCCACAACTTTTTATAATACGATGATCAAAACTGGATGCAGTATTCTAAGGGTGGCCTTACTAAGGCCTTATAAAGCAGTACTAGAACTTCACGTGATCTTGATTCTATCCCTCTGTTAATGCAGCCTAGGATTGCGTTGGCTTTTTTGGCAGCTACTACTACTACTGGCTCACATTTAAGTGATTGCCCACTAGAACTCCGAGATCCCTCTCACAGTTACTTCTATTGAGCCAGGTTCCGCCTATACCAGGGGTAGGCAACCTTGACTCTTTTATGACTCGTGGACTTCAATTCCCAGAATTCCTGAGCCAGCATGAGGTAACTATGGTCCCTTCATGACTCGCGGACTTCAACTCCCAGAATTCCTGAGCCAGCATGAGGGAACTACGGCCCCTTCATGACTTGTGAACTTCAACTCCCAGAATTCCTGAGCCAGCATGAGGGAACTATGGCCCCTTCATGACTCATGGACTTCAACTCCCAGAATTCCTGAGCCAGCATGAGGGAACTATGGCCCCTTCATGACTCGTGGACTTCAACTCCCAGAATTCCTGAGCCAGCATGAGGGAACTATGGCCCCTTCATGACTCGTGGACTTCAACTCCCAGAATTCCTGAGCCAGCATGAGGGAACTATGGCCCCTTCATGACTCGTGGACTTCAACTCCCAGAATTCGTGAGCCGGCATGGCTCAGCATGGCAAGCTCTCCCTTTCCCCTCAGCGTGGCTGGCTCAGGAATTCTGGGAGTTGTAGTCCACCAGTCATAAAAGAGCCAAGGTTGTCTGGCCCTGGTCTATACTATTCCTTTGCATTTGATTTTTCTTGCCTAAGTGTAAAGCCTTACTTTTCTCTACATTGAACTTTATTTTATTAGGTAGCAAAAGGTTTCATGTTCATTTTGTAACGTGTTCAGTCCGGCTTTGGGTTTAGATGAGATTTTATCCGAGCGGGGCCGATTCCAGAGGTTGCAAGTGGGTATTTGTGGGGCACCAAGTTGGCACAAGGGAAGAAAAATCCAGGTGCAAATTCTCAAACGTGTCTCGGGTTTTCTACGGTGGTAGGGAGGGTGCGAACGCTTCCAGGTTCCTGCAGGGATAAAGATGCACCGAGGGAGCAATAGCCCATCCAGGTCAAAAAGCCACGGCTTTCAGCTTGCCAGAACGAAGTGGCTGGCCTGACCCCCAGAATGAGCCCGAAGTATAATTAAGACTTTAAAAGGGGGGGGGAATGCAAAGCTGCGTGGAGAAATAAAGCCGATGGATGTTGAAACCGCCCGGAATCCAGCAGCTTTGAAGCTCCTGAATAATTTAGTGTGAAAACCTCACGAGGTTTGCTCTTGCCTGCAGCAGGAGGCAAAGCTTCCCACAGAACGGAAGGGCTACCGCCACTTACCTCGTCCACAATCAGGTTGCAATCGCTCCTCTCCCCATCGCTTTCCTGCAAGGCCGCCAGGAAAAAGAAATGGGGAGGGAGGGAGGGAGGGAGGGAAGGAAGGAAGGAGGGAGAAAGAAGGGAGGGAGGGAGGGAGGGAAGGAAGGAAGGAAGGAAGGAAGGAAGGAAGGAAGGAAGGAAGGAAGGAAGGAAGGGAGAAAGAAGGGATGGAGGGAGGGAAGGAAGGAAGGAAGGAAGGAAGGAAGGAAGGAAGGAAGGAAGGAAGGAGAAAGAAGGGAGGGAGGGAAGGAAGGAAGGAAGGAAGGAAGGAAGGAAGGAGAAAGAAGGGAGGGAAGGAAGGAAGGAAGGAAGGAAGAAAGGAAGGAAGGAGAAAGAAGGGAGGGAGGGAGGAAGGGAAGGAAGGAAGGAAGAAAAAAGGGAGGGAAGGAAGGAAGGAAGGAAGGAGAAAGAAGGGAGGGAGGGAGGAAGGAAGGAAGGAAAAAGAAGGGAAGGAAGGAAGGAAGGAGAAAGAAGGGAGGGAGGGAGGAAGGGAAGGAAGGAAGGAAAAAGGGAGGGAGGGAGGACAACAGGGAAGGAGAAAGGAAGGAGGGAAGGAAGGGAGGAAAAAGGGAGAGAGGGAGGGAAATGAGGGAGGGAGGGAAAGAAGGAAGGAGAAAGGAGGGAGGGAAGGAAGGAAAAAAGGAGAAAGGGGAGGGAGGAAAGGAAGGAACAAAAGAAGGAGAAAGAAAGGAGGGAAGGAAGGAAGGAAGGAAGGAAAAGGGAGGGGGAGGAAAACAGGGAAGGAGAAAGGGAGGGAAAGAAGGAAGGAAGGAAAAGGGAGGGGGAGGAAAATGGAAGGAGAAAGGAGGGAGGGAAAGAAGGAAGGAAAAACGGAAGAGGAAAACGGGGGAGGGAGGGAAAGAAGGAAGGAGAAAGAAGGGAGGGAAAGGAGAAAGAAAAGAAGGAGAAAGGGGAGGGAGGGGAGGAAAGAAGAAAGAAGGGAAGGAGGAAGGGGAGGGAGGGAGGGAGGAAAAAGGGAGGGAGAAAAACAGGGAGGGAGTAAAGGAGGGAAGGAAGGAAAATCATCAGCTTTGACCCATCTTTGACCGGATGCTTCAAACGAAAACAGAAAGGAAACTTTCCCCACTGCTTAATGCCCCCCCCCGGGTATAAATCCGTGGGGAAACCTCTGGCTCCATGTGGCCCCACTCTCTATTTTTCCAGCAGAAAAAAACTGCATCTCCTGGGGGGGAAAAAAAGTAAACTATTTATATGGGGTTGCTAAGAGGCGGCCCCAACTTGATGGTATCTAACCAGTAGAAGTCAGTAGCAAATCCCTAAGACCTCCACGCCCCCCCTTCCCGCCCTCCCTCCGTCTATTTCAAAGCAAATTAGCACTCTAATCTGACTGAAGTGAACCGTGGCTCCCACTAATGAGCCTGGCTGCCCAGTGGACCTTCGGACGGGCCTGGATCTTAATCCTAGGTTGTAATTCAGGGCATCATCGGAAAAGCTGACCCAACTTTTGACCTTTGTGATTCCTATCCTCCCGCAGCCTTGTGACGGTCGCTGAACGATGGCAACCGAAGGCCTTCCTATCTTACAGGCGGTCCTCGGCTTACGACCGCCGTCGGGCCCAAAATCTCTCCACCGCTTAAGCGAGAGAGTTGTTCAGTCCGTTTTGCCCCATTTTACGACCTTCCTTGCCGCAGTCGTTAAGTGAAGCGCTACAGCGGCTAAGTCAGTCACTGCTTTCAGTGCCGTCGTAACTTCAAAGGGACAGTTGGAAACTGAGGACTATCTGCCTTGTCAAAAGAACAGCACGGAGTGACCTCTGCCATTTCAACAAATTATCATTGGTAAGTTCATCTTAACAGGAATGCTTTGGGGGGAGTTTTCAAATACACTTTGGTACATGCGGCAATCTTTAAGTTACAGGTAGTCCTACTCCAGTATTGATAGCAGTCTTCCGAGTATTTGAGGGTCTGGCACAAAGAAGAGGGGGCCACATTATTCTCCTAAACACCAGAGGGCAGGACAAGAAACGATGGTTGGAAACTGACCAAAGAGAAAAGCAACTTGGAATCAAGGAGTAACTTCCTGACAGTGAGGACAATTAACCAGTGGAACAACTTGCCACCAGAAATCGTGGGCACCCCATCACTGGAGGTTTTTTAAGAAGAGACTGGACAATCACTTGTCTGAAATGGCATAGATTCTCCTGCTTGAGCAGGGGGCTGGACTAGAAGACCTCCAAGGTCCCTTCCAGATTCTATTCTATTCTATTCTATTCTATTCTATTCTATTCTATTCTATTCTATTCTATTCTATTCTATTCTATTCTATTCACTGCAATTGAGGCTAGAATTTTGGTTATAGGTCATTGCAGGCATCAACTGGGTCGCTATGTGACCTGACTCAATTTTATGACCATTTTAAAGATGTTTGCTTAAGCAGGTCACCATATGATCATTGAGGGAACCATGTGGCTACTAAGCAAATCCAGCATATCCAAAGGTCATTTTTTGGCCATATCTCTGCTGGAAAAAGGGAAAAAGTCACAAATCACACTCAAGTGACTATGGGATACTAAAATTGGTCATAAAGCTGAGCCAGTTGCCAAGCACCAGAAATGTGATCATGTGGCAAGGGGGCCATGCAGCAGTCATAACTTTGAGGACGGTTTATACATCCTTGACTTACAGCAGTTACAACGGCACCATTTTTCACACTTACGACTGTTGCAACATCCTCATGGTCACAGGATCAAACTTCAAACAATTGACAACTGACTCGTATTTATGACGGTTGCAGTGTCCCAGGGTCAGATGATCTCTTTTTGCGACCTTCTGACAAGCAAAGTTAAGGAAGAAGCCGGCTTTACATAACAACCGTGTTATTTTCCTGCCTGAGTAGGGGGGTTGGACTAGATGATCTCCAAGGTGCCTTTCATCATCATCATCATCATCATCATCATCAATATTATTATTATTAACTTAAGAAGTGCAGTGGTTCACTTAACAACTGTGGCAAGAAAGGTCGCAAAATGGAGCAAGACTCATTTAAAACATGTTTCGCTTAGTAACAGAAATTTTGGGCTCAATTGTGGTCGTAACATGAGGACTGCCTACAGCTTTTTTTTTTTTTAGCTTTGAACGGCTGTTAAGCAACCAATCGTGAGTCGAGGACTGCCTATAATTTAAATGTCCCGGTTGTGATAGGTAATGGCGTCATGTCTCAAAGAAAAGCACTTTTAACCCAAGTTTGTACAATTTAACCAGGTTTGGGAAGCACTGCTCTAACTGCTGCACCATGCTATTTTTAGCTATTTGGGGCTGCTCAAGCCAGACACCCGCCTTCCGTCAGGACAAAAATTCCCTGAGTATTAAAAAGAGACACTCACATAACGTCCCACCTCTTCCTTGTCCGGCGGCTTGCCCTTCCCCCTGCTGTCTTCCCGCCGTTCTTCATCTTGCGGGCTCTCTGGAGGAGACGCGGAAGTGCTCTGTGGGTTGCGGAGAAGCGAAGGGGGCAAATGACTGAACGGAAGCAAGCCTCGAGAAAACAGAGGTCCATTTCTGGTGCTTTGAGTCAGGGGTCTCCCACAGGGGCCTTCAAACTTGGCCCCTTTTATGACTTGTGGACTTCAACTCCCAGAAGTCATAAAAGGGGCCAGGTTTGAAGACCCCTGGTCTCCAACCTTGGCCACTTTTAAGATTTGTGGACTTCAACTCCCAAAATTCTCCTCAGCATGGCTGGCTGAGGAATTCTGGGAGTTGAAGTCCACAAGTCTTAAAGTTGGAGACCTGCTCCTAAACATAGGACGGTGGCTATATTTAATGACAAGATTACTTTTCCCCAGCCCAGTCTGCCGGCTGGGGAATTCTGGGAGTTGCTTTGTTAAAGATACCAAGTAGGGCAGGGGTCTTCAAACTTGTTCCTTTTATGACTTGTGGACTTCAACTCCCAGAATTCCTCAGCCAGGCATGTGATTCTGGGAGTTGAAGTCCACAAGTCATAAAAGGGCCGTTTGAAGACCCCTGAAGTAAGTCAATGTTTTTCAACCTTGGCCACTTTTAAGATGGGTGGACTTCAACTCCCTATGCTGGCTGGGGAATTCTGGGAGTTGAAGTCCACCCATCTCAAAGTGCCCAAGATTGAGAAATACTGTTCTATTAGGTTCTTCAATCCAAAGCCCTCTCCAGCTGGTTGAATTACAACCAAAGGGTCTTCAAGCAGTTCAGCCATCGTTGGCATGGGCTGGGAATCCTGAGATCTGTAATCTATCTTCACCAGCCTACAGCCTGGGATCACCCCTCTCACCTCAGACAGATATATCTATTATAAAATTTTATTTTTTTTCTGATTCAATGTGAAAGCTATTCAAAAATCGTTCAGGAGACTGGAAGCAGGAACTGTCAACCAATGAGAATATACAGTTACAGTAGAACGATACAAAACCTCATGTAAAACAAAAATGTAGGCTAGGGATCTTCAAACTTGGCCCTTTTATGACTTGTGGACTTCAACTCCCAGAATTCCTCAGCCAGGCAGAGGAACTCTGGGAGTTGAAGTCCACAAGTCATAAAAGGGCCAAGTTTGAAGACCCCTGTTGTAGGCCATCCAGAGTTGCCCTGGGGGAAGATGGATGGCCAATAAATGTAATAAATGAATAATAAATAAAACCTGGTCAGGTATTTTTTTTCCCAAAGTGTTGTGAGTTTGCGGTATCTGTGTGTTTGTGTGTGTGCATGCTTTGCAGAACCAGCCACCCAAAACCTGGTTCCATTTTCTAAGCAGACGACAAGAGACTTGAAAACACCCAGGACTGATTATCTGAGGTTCCCCTATATTATTATTTACTAATATTATTATTCATCAGATTTTTATCCTACCTTTATTACTTTATAAGTAACTCAAGGCAACAAATATACCTAACGTTCCTTCCTCCTCTCCTTAGTCCCACAACAACCCTGTGAGGTGGGTTTGGCAGAGAGAGCATGAGTACCCCAAAGTCACCCAGCCGGATTTTATGCCTAAGGCAGGACTAGAACTCACCGTCTCCTGATGATTGGACCAAAGTCACCCAGCACTCTTTCATGCCTAAGGCAGGACTAGAACTCACAATCTCCTGTTGATTGGTCCAAAGTCACCCAGTTCTCTTTCATGCCTAAGGCGGGACTAGAACTCACAGTCTCCTGATGATTGGCCCAAAGTCACCCAACTCTCTTTCATGCCTAAGGTGGGACTAGAACTCACAATCTCCTGGTGATTGGTCCAAAGTCACCCAGTTCTCTTTCATGCCTAAGGCGGGACTAGAACTCACAGTCTCCTGATGATTGGCCCAAAGTCACCCAGCTCTCTTTCATGCCTAAGGTGGGACTAGAACTCACCATCTCCTGGTGAATTGGCCCAAAGTCTCTCAGCTGGTTTTCATGCCTAAGGCAAGACTAGAACTCACTGTCTCCTAGTGACTGGCCTAATGTCCCCCAGATGGCTTTCATGCCTAAGGCGGAACTAGAACTCACGGTCTCCCAGTTTCTATCCTGGTGCTTTCACCACTAGACTAAACTGGCTCTCGCACACATTGTGACCCGAGGATCAGCACTTTGGGGCCGCCCCAAAGGGCCCCACTGTTTTCCCCAAGCATAGACACAATTTCTTAGGCTTACCCGACTTTGTGGGTTCCCTGGAACGCAATCCGTTATTTCAGGGAAGCAAAAAGATAGGGAAAAAAACATGGAGTTAGGTCTTTGCAGTGATAAGATCACACACAGACTAAAAATGTGCCCAGAGTTGGCTTGAAATGCAACAGCATAGAATTGCTAGGGAAAAATAAAGTAAAAATAGAATAGAATAATAGAATATTTTATTATTATTATTATTATTATTATTATTATTATTATTATTATTATTATTATTATTAAAATAGAATAAAAATAGTGTATTTTATGAAATGTTCCCACCATCCGCTGATAAGTGAGACATTTGTTTAGTGGATTTTGCCCCATTTTACGACCTTCCTTGCCACGGTTCTTAAGTGAATCGCTGCAGCTGTTAAGTAACACTGTCGTTAAGCGAATCTGGTTTCCCCCGTTGGCTTTGCTCGTCAGATGGTCGCAAAAGGGGATCACGTGACCCCGGGACACTGCGACCGTCATAAAGAGTCAATTGCCAAGCGTCCAAATTTTGGTCACGTGACCACGGGGGGCGGGGGGTATGCTGAAAAGTTCGTAAATGTGACAAATGGTGACCAGTCTCTTTTTTCAGTGCCGTTGTAACCTTGAACGGTGGCTAAACGAACTGTTGTAAGTCGAGGACTACCTATATTAGCTTTCTGTCTACAAGGAGAGGGAGAAACGGAAGGGAAACTGGGGCATGCGGCACATTGTGAGCGTGAGGCCCACTTAAAAAACCAAAAAATCAGCATTTTCCAGCTGGCATCCGAAGCGATCCTTTTTTCCCAGCTCTGCGTTAAACGGTCCCTGTCTGGTCACCTAGGATCTCCTCCTCGCCCTAGGCCAGGGGTAGGCAACCTCGGCTCTTTTATGACTCGTGGACTTCAACTCCCAGAATTCCTCAGCCAGCCACGCTGAGGGGAAATGGAGAGGTTTCCATGCTGAGCCATGCTGGCTCAGGAATTCTGGGAGTTGAAGTTCACGAGTTATGAAGGGCCAAAGTTTCCCTCATGCTGGTTCAGGAATTCTGGGAGTTGAAGTCCATGAGTCATAAAAGAGCCGAGGTTGCCTACCCCTGCCCTAGGCGATCAGACCATCATTAAACCAAAATTATGGGCCGCTACTGTGAGGGGAAGGCGCCTCGCCATCAAACATCACTCGTTGGGCTCCTTCCCAACTTTGGCACGGAGGTTGAAAGAGAAAGGGAGAAAAGCTTTTAGCTCCCTCCAGATTAAAGAGGGACGCCAGCCAGAAAGAGCCGGCGGGCGGGAGGGTGCTGGATGACGTCCCAGAATGCATCTGGGCCAAGAAAGCTTTTGCAAAGAGGCTTGCCAAGCAGGCTGGCTTTGATCGGGCCTGCAGGCCAGGCAATTCACAACCGGAGTGTGTGTGTGTGTGGGGGGGGGGGAAATACAGTCTCTTACACACACACACACACATACACACATACACACACACTCTCTCCACAAGGCCTGCAAGGCAGGTTGTGGAGGGCCAGCTGGGCTGGCTCCAGACACAGACACAGACACATACAGACACACACACACACACACAGGATCACTCTCGCGCCCGCCTGTGCCTTTTGCCCAAGAGGTCTCTTGCTCACCCTTCTAAAAAGGTAAAGGTAAAGGTTCCCCCGCACATGCGTGCTAGTCGTTTCCAACTCTAGGGCCCGGTGCTCATCTCCGTTTCAAAGCCGAAGAGCCAGCGCTTGTCCGAGGACGTCTCCGTGGTCATGTGGCCGGCATGACTGGACGCCAAAGGCGCACGGAACGCTGTTACCTTCCCACCGGAGTGGTCCCTATTTTTCTACTTGTATTTTTACGTGCTTTCGAACTGCTAGGTTGGCAGAAGCTGGGACGAGTAACAGGCGCTCACTCTGCTACGCGGCACTCGGGATTCGACCCGCCAAACTGCCGACTATCTGATTGACAAGCTCAGTGTCCTAACCCATTAACCCTTCTAGACAAGTACAAATCGGCAAGCAAAAACTAGGCAACAAGCAGCGGGCAGACATCTCTCTGTAAGGGGTGCAAAGTCTCTGACCTTAACATAAAGAGGGAGGGAGGGAGGGAGGGAGGGAGGAAGAATTGAAAGAAGGACAGAAAGAAGGGATGGATGGGTGGAAGGAAGGGAGGGAGGGAGGAAGACGGGTGAATAGAAGGAAGAAAGGAAAGAAGGACAGAAGGAAGGAGGGAGTGGGTGGGTGGATGGACGGATGGATGGAAGGAAGGAAGGAAGGAAGTGGGAAGGGGAGGGAAGGAAGGAAGGAAAAATAGAAAGAAGGGAAGAGGAAGGGAGTGAAGGGGGAAGGAGAGGGGAAAGGAAGGGGAGGGAGAGAAAAGAAGGGAGGGAGGGGCCAGGGAGGAGAAGGAAAGGAGGGAGCGGAGGGGAAGGGAACGGAAGAGGAAGGAAAGAAAAACAGAGAGAACGGAAGAGGGGAGGGGAGGGAAGAAGGAGAGGGGAAAGGAAGGGGAAGGGAAGGGAGAGAGGAAGATGGATGAACAGAAGGAAGAAAGAAAGGACAGGAAGGAGTGGAGGGAGGGAGGGAGGGAAGGAAGGAAGGAATAGATCAAAGGGAGGGAGGAAGGCAGGGAGGGAGGAAGAGAGGGAGGAAGGAAGAAATGGAAGGAATGAAGGAGAGATGGGAGAGATAGGAAAGGAGGAGAGGTAGAAGAGGAAGGAAAGAAGGAATGGACAAAGGAGAGAAGAACAGAAGGGTAGGAGAAGAGAGGGAAGAACAGAAGAGAAGAGAGGAGAGGAGAGAAGAAGGGAAGAGAAGGGAGGGAAGAACAGAAGAGGAGAAGAGAGGAGAGAAGAAGAGAAGAGAAGAGAAGAGAAGAGAAGAGAAGAGAAGAGAAGAGAAGAGAAGAGAAGAGAAGAGAAGAGAAGAGAAGGTAGCACAGAGGTGGGGAAGGAAGGCAATTAGGCTCCAATTCCACTAAAAGCACAGAATTCACACCTTGACCTCCAGACCTAAGTATTAAAAACAGAGACAGGATATCCCAGGATCACGTCATCACTATTTGCAACCCTCCCAGCCAGCTTCCCACAAGCAAAGTCAAAGGAGGAAGCCGGATTCGCTTAATGACTACTTGATTCATTGAACAAATGCAGTGATTCGTTAACAGCCGTGGCAAAAAAAAAAAGTCACAAAATCAGTCACTTAACAACCGCCTTGCTTAGCAACGGAAATTCTGTTCCCGATCGAGGTCATAAGTTGAGAACAAACCTGCAGCCTGATTTATACCGTGCATTCCAATGACAGATAGGTTCCTACCGACCAAACTACACCGTTTCCAATAATTATTATTTATTACACTGAGATATCCTCCAACTTCCAGGGACTCTAGCAAGTCTTAAGCCAGCATAGAGTCATGTGTGAATGTTGCCACAAGCAGAGATGGGGAGGTGGGGGGAGGGAGTGCAGGAGGCATGCAAATGAGGTGGATGGGTTACATTAAACCTCCCCCCTAGGGCGGGGCTATGCAAATATCCCCACCATCAAAGTGCTGCTCTCTTTTTAAGCACCTGCCCCCTTCGGATGGACAGCTTGCAACGCCAACCAGAGAGAGAGAGAGAGAGACTCCTCAGGCCACCCATCAATTTCCCCCCCCCCCGTTTCCCCCTCTTACCTGGATTGTTTTCGGAGTCCTGCCTGGCTTGCTTAGTCCTAAGGATGCTCTGAGCCCCCAACGTCCCCGAGAGGGCCAGCAGCCCAGAGGCCGTGCTGACCGCAGCCAAGCTAGAAGCCTGAGACCCCAAAAGGTGGGGGGTCAAGGGAACCGGAGGGGCCGGATGGGAGAGATGTTGTAACTGCTGCTGCTGGAAAAAAGAAAAGAAAGAAAAAAGAAACCCCTAGGACAGGGGTCTGCAACCTTGACTTCAGCTCCCAGAATTCCTCAGCCAGCTATGCTGCCACAAAGTGCCAGGAAGAGAGGGAGGGAGGGAGCAGAGGGAGGGAGGGAGGGAGGGAGGGAGAGAGGAAGGGGAGGAAAGGAGGGAGGGAGGAAGAAAAGAGAAAGGGAGGGAGAGAGAGAGGGAAGGAAGGAAGGCAGGCAGGCAGGGAGGAAGGAAGGCGAAGGAAGGAAAGGAGAGAGGAAGGGGAGGAAGGAAAGAGGAGGAAGGGAGGGAGGGAGGAAGAAAAGAAAGGGAGAGAGGGAGAGAGGGAAGGAAGGAAGAAGACAGGCAGGCAGGCAGGCAGGGAAGAAGGAAGGAAGGCAGGCAGGAAGTAAAGTAGAGAGGAAGGGGAGGAAGGAAAGAGAAGGAGGAAGGGAGGGAGGGAGGAAGAAAAGAAAGGGAGAGAGGGAAGAAGGCAGGGAGGGAGGGAGGGAGGGAGGGAGGAAGGGAGGAAGGAAGGAAGGAAAGTATTTTTTATTTTTTTTATTTTTTATTTTAATCCCATTTATATCCTGCCCTTCTCCAAAGACTCAGGGCGGCTTACAATCTAAGCACAGATCAATGTGCTTAGCAAAAGTAGAGAGGAAGGGGAGGAAGGAAAGAGAAGGAGGAAGGGAGGGAAGGAGGAAGGGAGGGAGGAAGGGAGGCGAAGGAAGGAAAGGAGAGAGGAAGGGGGAGGAAGGAAAGAGAAGGAGGAAGGGAGGAAGGAAGGCAGGCAGGAAGGAAGGGAGAGAGGAAGGGGAGGAAGGAAAGAGAAGGAGGGAGGGAGGAAGAAAGGAAGGGAGGGAGGGAGGGAAGGAAGGAAGAAGGCAGGGAGGGACGAAGGGAGAGAGGAAGGGGAGGAAGGAAAGAGAAGGAGGAAGAAAGGGAGGGAAGGAAGGAAGAAGGCAGGCAGGGAGGAAGGAAGGGAGAGAGGAAGGGGAGGAAGGAAGGAAGGAAGGAAGGAAGGAAGGAAGGAAGGAAGGAAGGAAGGAAGGAAGGAAGGAAGAGAAGAAGAGAGGGAGGGGAGGAATTATGGGAGCTGAAGTCCACAAGTCTTAAAGTTGCCAAGGGTGCAGACCCCTGCCCAGGCCTAGGAGAATCCCGGCAGGGTTCGGCCCTCTGCTTCCAGGGCAGCCGCTCACAGTCCCCAACCCCTCTGAGCTCCCGAAGGCTGTTCCATCCGAAGCCTCGGGCTGCAGGCATCCTTCCGGAGGAAGAGGAGGAGGAGGTGGGCTGCCCCCCTGCAAGAGTCTGGCTTCCAGGCTGCTTGGAAGGCAGCCTGCGCTCCCGTCAATCACAGTTTCTGGCCCCTTTAAATAGGGTGGAAGGGCGGAGAGAGGTTCCCCTCCCGTTTCTCAACCTCAGCAACTTTCAGAGGGGTAGACTTCAGTTCCCAGAATTCCCTGCGCAGCATCAACTTTTTTTTTCTTTCCTTATCCTTCTTTCTTTCCTTCTTTCCCCTTCTTCCTCCCCCTCCTCTCTCCTCCCCCCCTCAATTTCCCTCTCCTTCCTTCCTTCCCTCTTTTTTTCCTTCCTTCCTCCTCCCTCTCTTCCCTCTCCCTCTTCCCTTCCTTCCCCCTCCCTCTCTTCCCTCCCCTCTCCTTCTTTCCTTCCGTCAACTCTACTTCGGAATTCTGTTTTATTCCTCTCTGTCTGTCGGAAACATGACACCTTCCTTCCTTCCTTCCTCTTCCTTTTCTTTCCTTCCTCCCCTTGCTCCCTGCCTTCTTTCTCCCTCCCTCCCTGCCTTCCTCCTTCCTTCCTTCCCTCCCTCTCTTCCTTCCTTCCTTCCTTCCCTTCCTCTCTTCCCTCCATCCTTCCTTCCTCCCTGCCTGCCTCCTTCCTTCCCTCTCTTCCTTCCTTCTCTTTCCTTCCTCCCCTTCCTCTCTGTCTTCGTTCCATCCTTCCTTCCTCCTTCCCTCTCTGCCTCCTTCCTTCCTTCTTTCCTTCCCTCCCTTTCCTTCCTCCCCTTCCTCTCTCCCTTCCTTCCTTCCTCCCTCCCTCTCCCTTCCTCCTCTTTCCTTCCTCCCTCTCTCCCTTCCTTCCATCCTTCCTTCCATCCTCCCTTCCCTTCCCTTCCTCTCTCCCTCTCTCCCTCCCTCCCTCCCTTCCTCCCTTCCTTCCTTCCTTCCTTCCTTCCTTCCTTCCTTCCTTCCTTCCTTCCTTCTTTCCTCCCTCTCTCTTCCTGGCACTTTGTGGCAAGTTCAGAGAATTCTGGGAGTTGAAGTCCACCCCTCTTAAAGTTGTGGTCCGTTAGTAGTGAAAGTCAAGGAGGTTGCTTGGCCCAGCCACACTCACTCACTCACCCCAATGATGTTGTTCAGCTCCCCCATTGTCACCAGCTTGGCCCGGTCCAAGGCTTGCACGAGCTGCTGTTGGTGCTGGGGGGGGGGGGGCAAGGAAAACCATCAGTGCACTTGGAAAACGGCTAGCACGGAACACCTGCCTTGCCCCAGACCTGCCAAGACCCACTCATAAAAATCATACAGGGGTCTAGTTGCCACCAACGGCAAAGATGGATTAGAGGTAATCCTCAACTTGCAACCGTTCGCTGTTTTCTTGTCTTTATTTATTTATTACCTCTTGTGTGAGAAAGGGGATAAGCTGGGCACAGATAGCCGTCAGCCGCTTGACAATCTCAGCCTAAAGGAAAAAAGAGAGAAGAAACTTTGAAGCCTCGCTCTGCTCAAACTTTCTCTTAGGGGAAGGAAGGTAAGAAAGGGAGGAGAGAGGGAGGAAGGAAGGAAGGAAGGAAAGGAGGAAGAAAGGGAGGAAGGAAGGAGGGAGGGAGGGAGGAAGGAGGGAGGGAGGGAGGAAGCAAGCAAAACGGAAAGAGGAAGGAAGGAAGATAAGAAAGGGAGGAGGGAGGGAGGGAGGGAGGAAGGAAGGAAGGAAAGAAGGAAGGAAGGAGAGAGGGAGGAAGGAAGGAAGGAAGGAAGGAGAGAGAGGGAGGAAGGAAGGAAGCAAATCAGGAAGGGAGGGAGGGAGGGAGGAAGGAAGGAAGCAAAACGGAGAGAGGAAGGAAGGGAGGTAAGAAAGGGAGGAGGGAAGGAGGAAGGAAGGAAAGAAGGGAGGAAGGAAAAAAGGGAGGAGGGAGAGGAAGGGAGGAGGCAAGCAAAATGGAGGGAGGAAGAAAGGGAGGAAGGAAAGAAGGAAAGGAAGGAAGGAGGGAGAGAGAGAGGGAGGGAGGGAGAAAGCAAAACAGGGAGGGAGGGAGGGAGGGAGGGAGAGAGAGCGAGAAAGAAAGAAAAAGAAAGAAAGAAAGAAAGAAAGAAAGAAAGAAAGAAAGAAAGAAAGAAAGAAAGAAAGGAAGGAAGGAAGGAAGGAGAGGGAGGGAGGGAGGGAGGAGGATGGGAAATGGAAGAAGGAAAGTCCACCAGTTATTCCCTTCAGAAAGTCCCATTATTTCATACATTTTAAACAGCTTAGCTGCTTTCACACAAACACTAAAGCTTAGCTTGTTGTGCGAATGGACCAGAGAGCTTGATGGCACTGCACGAACGCGACCTCTAAATTGCAAGCCGGATACCCCCGACAAGGCCAACTGCAACCTAGTCCCTTGGCCTAACTCAAATGAACAAAGTCACACCCATCTTTACACACCACCCAATTCTGAATCTCCTCCCCAGCTTTCTCCTTTTTGAGATTCCCAGCACTTCATACCTGTTTATGCATTTCAATATTCAAACCATAGGACATCTCGTAATACTGAAAAAGATGGAGGAGCACCAGTTAGGCAAGCAGTTTTTCCCCAGAGCTGCACAATTCCATCATTTGATCAGGATAGGGCCCAGGGGTAGGCCACCTTGGCTCTTTTATGACTCGTGGACTTCAACTCCCAGAATTCCTGAGCCAGCACGGCTCAGCTTGGAAACCTCTCCCTTTCCCCTCAGCATGGCTGGCTCAGGAATTCTGGGAGTTGAAGTCCACATGTGAAAAAGCAGCCTAGGCCTAGACCAGGGGTAGGCAACCTTGGCTCTTTTATGACTCGTGGACTTCAACTCCCAGAATTCCTGAGCCAGCACGGCTCAGCTTGGAAACCTCTCCCTTTCCCCTCAGCATGGCTGGCTCAGGAATTCTGGGAGTTGAAGTCCACATGTGAAAAAGCAGCCTAGGCCTAGACCAGGGGTAGGCAACCTCGGCTCTTTTATGACTCGTGGACTTCAACTCCCAAAATTCCTGAGCCGGCATGGCTCAGCTTGGAAACCTCTCCCTTTCCCCTCAGCATGGCTGGCTCAGGAATTCTGGGAGTTGAAGTCCACGAGTCATAAAAGAGCCGAGGTTGCCTACCCCTGGCATAGGCCTTCATTTCCTCTCTCAGCATCGTGTCCCAATTCCTGACATTCGGTCCCCGGTTACAACACAGTCAATAGTTAAACGCAAAAACCGTGCAAGAAGCTCATAGACACCCCGAACAGCCACCAACAGATAAAGTCCTATTCTTTAAAAAAAAAAACCTCAAAAAGAACAATTTCGACCACATTGATTATATGCCCTCAAATCAGGGGTCGACAATTAAGGACCACGTGCAGGCAGTCCTCGACTTACAACCGTTCATTTAGTGACCGTTCAAAGTAACAGGGACGCTGGAAAAAGCGACTGGTGACCATTTTTCAAACTTACGACCGTGGTCACATGATCAAAATTCGTACGCTTGGCAACTGGTTCATATTTATGACGGTCTCAGCATCCTAGGCTCACGCGATCCACTTTGGCGACTGCCTGACAAGCCAACGGGGAAGCCAGATTCACTTTAACAACCTAGCAGCTTCAGTGATTCACTTAACAACGGTGGCACAAAAGGGGGTAAAATGGGGCAAAATCCACTTCACCGCTGTCCCGCTTAGTGACAGAAAAGTTGGGCTCAATTGGGGTTCAATGTGTGAAAAAACAGTCCTGAGTGCCTATTGTCAACTTCAAAGAGCCACTAAATGAACAGTTGTAAGTCGAGGACCACCTGTATTTTGTAAATCCAGAGCTTCTGGCTAAAGCAACAAAAAAAAAGAGTATTACGGTTATCATTAGTATTATTACTATGTTTTACCATAACGCAATGCCTTTGCATCTCTGTTTTTTCGCTTGCTAACTTCTCACATTCCAGCTTCAGGCTGCAACAACAAAGCAAATATGGTTTATTTCATTTTTTTTGTTCTGCTGAACTCTCTTCAAAACCATCCCTCTCTCCCCCCACCACCACTTCCAAACCCCTTCCCACTTTCAGTGGCTTCCTCACTCAGGAACTGTAATGGATTGAGGGGGGGGAGGAGAGAAATGAGCAGAATCAAAAATAAATCAATTTACAGGCTGCGTCCCTTTCCTGGGGAATGGAACGGAAAAGGAGAGGAGAAAAATGGCCAGCTTTTAGTACACACAATGCACTAAGCACAATGAGGTTTTTCTGGTGCAGTATGTTCGGTATGTCCAGCCATTATTCTGCAAATAGGGCTTAAACAAACCACAGCTTAACCTGATGGATGAAGAAAGCTGCAACGTGGTTGACAGGGAGAAAGAAAAGCAAACAGGGAGGAGAGAAAAAAGCAACAAGAGAGATGTCTGGATTTTTCAAGGCCATGCACAGTATTCTGGGGTATACTACCACTGGATGTGGAGGTTCCACTTACGTTACCCTAATTATGAACCCTAATCTTTTTTTCCCCCTCTTCTTCTCCATACCTGTGATACTGAGCTTGGAGGAACTGGAATTCTTCCTTAATTCGGTCACAAATCTCCAATACTGAGAACTTAAAAGGCTGCCCGGACTGAAAACAGAAAGGTAAAAAGACAGAATAGCTTATGGAAGGGAGAAAAATAATAATAATAAAGTATCAGTTGTCATGATTTTGATTGTTGCAAATCATTTGGCGCCCTTCAAAACCAGATTTTTCCCAGGCCAACATATATAATAATTATATTTGCAGATAGTTCTCAACTTAGCAACCATTCATTCAAATTTACAACAGCACTAAAAAAAATGTGACTTACAGCCAGTCCTCACACTTACGACTGTCACAGCATCACCATGGTCACCTAATCAAAATTTGGGCACTCAGCCACCGGCATATATTTGCAATATCCTGGGATCACGTGACTTTCCCAGCCAGCTTCTGACAAGCAAAGCAGATGGGGAAAGCCAGATTCACTAAACAACCACGTGATTCACTTAAGAACTCCAGACTTTTGCTTAACAACCAGGACAAAAAAAGTTCATAAAATTAGGTGCAATTCACTTACCAACTGGCGTGCTTAGCAACGGAAATTCCAGTGCCAACTGTGGTTGTAAATGCAGGACTATTTGATATTCTCCTTTTCCCGAACTAAGATTTTCACATTGCATTAACAGGAAAAATGTGCATGACCCAACTGCTAATTTACCGCTTGATTTCACAGACTTTGGAAACAGCTGCAGAAAACCAGTTCCACTGAGCGGGTAAAAATAGAATGGAATGGAAAATAGAATAGAATAGAATAGAATAGAATAGAATAGAATAGAATAGAATAGAATAGAATAGAATAGAATAGAATAGAATAGAATAGAATAGAATAGAATAGAATAGAATAGAAAATAGATTCGAATAGAAAATAGATTCGAATAGAAAAGTTTCAAATAGAATAAAATAGAAAATAGAATGGAATGGAAGAGGAGAGAAGAGGAGAGGAGAGAAGAGAAGAGAGAACAGAATAGAGAACAGAACAGAACAGAATAGAATAGAATAGAATAGAATAACAGAAGGGACCTTGGAGGTCATCTAGTCCAACCCACTGCTCAGGCAGGAAACCCTATACCATTTCAGACCAATGGCTGTCCAGTCTCTTCTTAAAAACCTCCAGTGTTGGAGCATTCACCACTTCTGGAGGCAGGTTGTTCCACTAGTTAATTGTTCTAACTGTCAGGAAGTTTCTCCTTAGTTCCAGGTTGCTTCTCTCCTTGGTTAGCTTCCATCCGTTGCTTCTTGTCCTGCCTTCGGGTACTTTGGAGAACAGCTTGGCTCCCTCTTCTTTGGGGCAGCCCCTGAGATACTGGAACACGGCTATCATGTCCCCCCTCGTCCTTCTCTTCATTAAACTGAACACACTCAATTCCAGCAATCGTTCTTCAGATGTTTTAGCCTCCACTCCCCTGATCATCTTTGTTGCTCTTCTCTGTACTCTTTCTAGAGTCTCAACATCTTTTTTACATCGTGGTGACCAAAACTGGATTCCAGGTGTGGCCTTCCCAAGGTGCAAAGGGCTTCCCCTATCTCAAGGCAGAATCCCCCCAGACTGTGAACTGCAAACTCTATGTAATTGCCCATGGCTGAATTCCTGGAGGTTTTAAGTGAATACTGTCGTTCTCAATAAATAAAAACCCAATTAAAATAGCCCATTATTCGATGTGCGGTGCGGTTATAGGCCTAGCAGGCACATAGGTTATTAAAAGTTGGATTCAGATGGATCTACCACAAATCATCAAAGTCCGTATGAACCAATGAGAAAAGAGGAGGAAGAGACTTTTTAAAAATGGCCTAGAATTAAAGCAGCCACAAAAAAAACTGTTCCCAAATGAATAAAAGACATCTCCCACACACGACCAGCTAAACCGAGACAAATTCAGGGATATTCATATCAAAATTCTTTTGATATGAACATATGAATATATTCAGCTTTGATAGAGAGGACAGAGGTATTTAACCAATGAGAAAAAAGAACTTGGGTGCTAATACAGGTAGTCCTCAACTTATGACTGCAATTGAAGCAAAAATTGCTGCGGCTAAACAAGACAGGTTTTTGTATGTATTTATAAAGATTTTATAGGGTTTCCTGCCTGAGCAGGGGGTTGGACTAGATGACCTCCAAGGTCCCTTCCAACTTCTTCTTCTTATTATTATTATTATTGTTATTGTTATTGTTATTGTTATTAGTTTGCAGTCTGCAATGGAGGCACTTCAAGCCTTGGTATCAGTCCTGACTAGCGATTTCTTTATTATAGGTAATCCTTGATTTACAACCATTTGTTTGATGACTGTTTAAAGTTACGCCAATGAAAAAAAAAGGGAGTTATGGCCGTTTTTCACACTTACGACCTTTGTAGCATTCCCCCATGGTCACATGATCGAAATTCAGGCACTTAACTGAGTCATACTTATGACGGTTGCAGTGTCCTGGGGTGTGTGTGTGTGTGTGTGTGTGTGTGTGTGTGTGTGAGTGTGTGTGATGTGGTCCCCTTTTGCGACCTTCCGACAAGCAAAATCAATGGGGAAGCCAGCTTCACTTGGCCAGCGTATTACCGTATTTCCCCAAAAATAAGAACTAACCAAAAAATAAGCCCCAGCGTGATTTATTTTCAGGATTCTCGTAATATGAGCCCTATCCCCCAAAATAAGCCCCAGTTAAGATTGTCAGCTAGACGGACGTATTTAGTACCGTTGCAGCACACAACGGACGTATTGAATGATAAAATAATAATATTCATCTATCATTTAAACATAACTAAATAATATCATTGACATTATTGGAACAAATGTGGATGGTTGTACATGAAAAAAAATAAAGGCATCACATGAAAATAAGCCCTAACGTGTCTTTCCGAGCAAAAATTAATATAAGTCCCCGTCTTGTTTTCAGGGAAATACAGTACTAACTGAACAACTGCAGCGATTCATTTAACAATTGCAGCAAGAA
This sequence comes from Vipera ursinii, assembly GCF_947247035.1. Lineage (NCBI taxonomy): Eukaryota > Metazoa > Chordata > Lepidosauria > Squamata > Viperidae > Vipera > Vipera ursinii. The sequence continues at coordinate 10,738,785 of NC_139512.1, forward strand.
ATGTCATCAAAACGGGGGCAAAACTCATTTTACAAATGTCTCACTTAGCAGCAGAAATTTTTGGCGCGGACGTGCTCATGAGTTAACGGATCAAGCGATTAAAAACTATGAATGTTAGGGGAAAACATCCTGTTGGTTTGGATTTCCTGTATGAAACAAGGGGTGAAGCTTGATGGCCTCAAGCACCCCTTCTGGATCTTCTGGGATGATTTTTTCCCCATTTCTCCTTTTTTTGGAGCTGGGAAGAGCCTGTAGGTACGAGGCAATGACAGGCAGGAAATGAAAGGAGCCACTGTGACTTTAGGAACCGCAGCTGCTTATAAAATGATTGTGGCTGACAGCAATGGCTGTATCCTAAAATTAAGGCAGGTAAAAATCTTTAAAAGGGTTCCCTACCCCACCCCCACTTTGCAGGCTGATTTTAAAATCACACTTCACCTGGGAAAGGTAGAGGTAAAGGGCGCGCCCAGTGCAATGCATTAAAAAAAAGTAAGTGTTTTACAAACTTGGCAACTTTTAAGACTGGTGGACTTCAACTCCCAGAATCCCCCAGCCAGCCACGTGGAGGTGGACTTTAATGGTAGGGACTTGCCATCTAGAACTGGGCAAAAAGCTGCATTTTGACACTTTTTCCAGCCCAATAAAGCAAAGCTCCCCATAAAAATACAGTGAGGCTGTCTGAAAACAGCCAGTTTAGAGATGGGGCCGAAACACTGTTTATCAAGGAGACTCCCTGTTGTGACTCCACTCGAGTCCCTGCCCTGAGTGGCTCCCATCCAAGCGGGAGGCATTCCTCAGGGATCTGGCCAGCAAGTATCCGGCTAGTTCACCCCAAAAAACAGTCTGGTCTAGAGGTGAAGGAACTGGTCTAGAAACCAGAAGCCAGCTGGGTGACTTTGGGCCATTCACCAGGAGATTGGGAATTCTAGTTCTGTCTTGGGCACAAAAGCCAGCTGGGCGCCTTTGGGCCAATCACCAGGAGATTGGGAATTCTAGTTCTGTCTTGGGCACAAAAGCCAGCTGGGAGACTTTGGGCCAATCACCGGGAGATTGGGAATTCTAGTTCTGTCTTGGGCACAAAAGCCAGCTGGGAGACTTTGGGCCAATCACCGGGAGATTGGGAATTCTAGTTAAGTCTTGGGCACAAAAGCCAGCTGGGAGACTTTGCGCCAATCACCAGGAGATTGGGAATTCTAGTTCTGTGTTGGGCACAAAAACCAACTGGGTGACTTTGGGCCAATTACCAGGAGATTAGGAATTCTAATTCTGTTTTAGGCACAAAAGCCAGCTGGGTGACTTTAGGACAACCACCAGGAGATTGGGAATTCTAGTTTTCTCTTGGGCACAACAGCCAGCTGGGCGACTTTGGGCCAATCACCAGGACATTGGGAATTCTAGTTCTGTCTTTGGTTGGGGTGAGAGAGAGACAGAGAGTTGTCAAGTCAGCTTTTGCACAAAAGCCAGCTGGGTGACTTTGGGCCAATCACCAGGAGACCGGGAGTTCTAGTCCTGCCTTAGGCACAAAAGCTGACTTGGCAACTTTGGGCCAGTCCCTCTCTCTCTCACCCCAACCACCTTACAGGGATGTTGTTGTGGGGAAAATAGAACGAGAAAGGAATAGAAGCAGTCCTCAACTTATGACCACAATCAAGCCCAAAATTTATGCTGTTAAGTGAGACATTTAATTGACTTTCGCTCCATTTTATGACCTTTCTTGCCTCAGTTGTTAAGTGAATCACTGCAGTTGGTAAGTTAGTAACCCGGTTGTTATGTGAATCCAGCTTCCCCCATTGACTTTGCTTGTCAGAAGGTCACAAAAGGGGATCACATGACCCCGGGACACAGCAACCGTCATAAATATGAACCATTTGCCAAGCGTCCAAATTTTGATCACATGATCCTATAGGGATGCTGGAAAGGTCATAATTGCGAGAAACGGTCCTAAATCTCTTTTTCCGGTGCCGTTGTAACTTTGAACGGTCAGTAAATGAACTGTTGCAAGTCGAGGACTACCCGTATTTAGGTCTGTTTGCAGTTTGGAATTCTTTATAAAAAACCACGAAGGTGGGAAATAAATGAAAATTAAATCAAAGGGCCCTTGATCCCTCATTCTGCTTTCCCGGAGGCTGGCTGGTGTGACACTGCTTGAGCGCCTGGCCAGCTGAGCCTCCGACGAGGCATTGCACGGTGTGCACCCAACACAAGTACGCAGCTTATGGTTCAGAGTCATGCAAATCCCAGCTAATTGAAAACACCGTGGTTAAATTAATTGTCGGTAAGGGAGCTGTGCAAACACCACTATATCTCTCTCTCTCTCTTCCTCTCGAATTCTGGAGCTAATGACTTTGTAGTCAGGGGTTACCTGTAAAGACTGATGCATCCCGTTTGCAAATTATTCCCACCTGAGGGTCCATGCCTAGCTCTCCTAGGGCAGGGGTCCCCAACCCCAGGTCCATGCCATGCATGCCAGCAACCGGTCCGCACAAACAAGCAAAGCCCCATCAGTGGGATGCCAAGAATGCACACAAAACCATGCACCCTCCCGGTCCATGGAAAAATCTCTCTCCACGGAAGCAGTCCCCAGTGCCCAAAAGGTTGGGGACCTCTGCGCTAAGGGCTGCCTTCACACAACACCCTAGGCAAGGTGAAAACACTGTTATTGTGGGAATTCACACTAGCCAATTGCCTCTCAAGTTTCAATGATCAGCCACAACAAGCATAAGAAAAGTAAATGAGGTGAACGTGTTGTGTGAATGACATCTCCTGCTTCTTTAAGGTAGGTTAAAGAAGACGACATTCCCTTAGGTGTACTTGCACAATAAATAACATAATAATAATAATAATAATAATAATAATAATAAGAAGAAGAAGAAGAAGAAGAAGAAGAAGAATAAGAATAAGAATAAGAATAAGAATAAGAATAAGAATAAGAATAAGAATAAGAATAAGAATAAGAATAAGAATAAGAATAAGAATAAGAATAAGAATAAGAAGAATAAGAATAAGAATAAGAATAAGAAGAATAAGAAGAAGAATAAGAAGAAGAATAAGAAGAAGAATAAGAAGAAGAATAAGAAGAATAAGAATAAGAAGAAGAAGAATAAGAAGAAGAAGAAGAAGAACAAGAACAAGAAGAAGAACAAGAAGAAGAAGTAGTAGTAGTAGTAGTAGTAGTAGTAGTAGTTGGAAGGGACCTTGAAGGTCATCTAGTCCAACCCCCTGCTCAGGCAGCACTTCGGTTTTAGGGTTCACAAGGACCCATACACCAAAGCAGGCCAACTTGACACAACCTTCTCAAACTTCCTGTTTTCCCCTCCCCAAACAAACATGCAACAAATGCAAACCACGATTAACCTAGTTAACTATTGTTCCTCATTTTATTCTGAACTGGGGTCTCTCAGTGCATCTGTTAGGTCCTCCCCTGACCTGGGTTGACATGTTGGGTGAATATGTGGAAGGACCACCTTCCATCCAGCCCAAGGTCAGGGCTTGTCCCCCCCCCCTGCAGACACATCTGAACCCAGTACCCACAAAAAACAGAAATGGCGTCTCTGGTCAACTACGATGGAGTTTTTCCATCCTTCAAAATCCCCTCCTCTTTTTCTTTTAAAAAACACTGGGGTTTTGACAAATGGCAGCCTCTCCCCATTGGGGCAAGGACCTTTTGGGTTCAAAAAGGCTACACAAATAAACCGTAACCAGAAGGAGTTGCAATTAATCATAAAGGATTAATTATTCAGCTGAGCAGGAAGGGCTGAACTTTAAGAAGAGGCGAGACAAATCCTGGCTCCGATTTTTGCCAGATGCAAAAGTCCCACGTTTTTTCCACCCTTATGTGGAAATCCGTTCCCAGCAGATAAATTCATTTTTTTACTCATTTTAATCAGCGGAACCACCTGCCTCCAGAAGCGGTGAATGCTCCAACACTGGAAGTTTTTAAGTAGAGACTGGACGGCCATTTGTCTGAAATGGTATAGGGTTTCCTGCCTGAGCAGGGGGTTGGACTATATGACCTCCAAGATCCCTTCCAACTTTATTATTATCATCATCATTATCATCAAATACTAGCATCATCATCATCATCATCATCATCAAATACTGGCAGTACTCAACCTGCCACCACCGAGCCCAAAATTTCTGTGGCTAAGTGACACATTTGTTAAATGAGGTTTGCCCCATTTTATGACCTTTTACTGCAGTTGTTAAGTGAGTCGCTGAAGTTGTTAGTAACCCGGTTGTGAAGTGAATCTGGGATCCCATGACCTTGGGACGCTGCAACCGTCATACACCCGAGTCAGTTAAGCAGGCATATACATAGAATGAAGGCTACTGCTAAGCTTGTAAGCCGCCCTGAGTCTTCGGAGAAGGGCGGGATATAAATGGAATTAAAATAAAAAATAAATAAAATAAATAAATAAGCGTCTGAATTTTGATCCCATGACCCCGGGGATACTGCAACGTTCGTAAGCCTGAAAAACAGTCGTAAGTCAACTTTTTTCCCCATGCCGTTGTAACTTTGAGCGGCCGTCAAACGAAATGTCGTAAGCGGAGGACTACCTTTCAACACTTTTGTTGAAAAACCAAGCTGCTGGGAGTAATCAAGCAGACACCTGGGGGCCAACCCAACACTCAGGGCTTTTTTTCTTTTGGATGGAACCTTGTAGGGTAGGCAAGGTGGGTTGTATGACACGTGTGAGTTCCGGCACCTTTTTCTTTTACAAAAAAAAGCACTGCCAACACTTCAAACCCCCCACACACCCCCACACCCCCACCCACACCCCCATCCCCAAGTCTAAACTTCATCTGACGTAACTGCACCCCTTTTCCCAACCAGGGACCCCCAAAGTCCAGCTCCCCAAGATCCCGCTTCAAACCAGAAAGATGGTACTTACGGCCTGCCGCCCTTGAGAATACATCCTGGAAGGGGAGGGGGGGGGACACGGCCCCCTCCTCAAAGAAATCGGGGGAGGGAAGCTTTCCTTCTCCGTTTCAGATTCCAGCGAGGTCGCCCCCCCCCTTATTTATTTAAAAATAAAAGCAAAAAGACGGAGAAAGAAAGAAAGAAAGAAAAAGAAAAAAAAGAGGAGGGGGGGGTCTCTTTTTTTTTAATAGGAGGGGGGAAAAAAAAATCTACCCGAGACGGGAAAAGAGAAGAATTTGCACGCTCGGGTCAAAGAAGAAGCGGGTTAAATACCAGCAGAAAAGGCGGGGGGGGGGTCGTCTCTCTCTCTCTCTCCCCCCCCGCCCATATCTTAAAGAGCACTTAGCAAGGAAGGAAAAGGGGTGTGTGTGTGTGTGTGTGTGTGTGTGTGTGTGTGAGATTTGCGATCCCTTTAAAGGAAGGGGCGAATTTGTTTACAGTGTGCAAGGAAGCGGAGGGGGGGGACGGGGGTGTGTGTGTGCAAGCCCAGGAGGTCGGTGCCAAATCCGGACGGGTTGCAACCGCGGTCCGGTGCAAGGAAGCGCTGCCGACTGGCAACCCGACGGGGGCGGTTGTGGGGCGGGGGGGTGGGGGGTGGGTAAAATCTCGCACACCGAAGGTTTAAGGTGGATCCCGGCCGCCGGCCCCCTCCCTCCCTCCCCTTGCAGAAGCGATCAATCGGAAGGGCTCCTCCGGAGTCCATCGATTCCCCACCCGAATAGGGCTGGAAGGGACCTTCGAGGTCTTCTAGTCCAGCCCCCTGCTCCAGCAGGCGTCCCTACTGCTAAGCTTGTGAGCCGCCCTGAGTCTTCGGAGAAGGGCGGGATATAAATGGAATTAAAATAAATACATAAATAAAATCATTTTCAGAAAAAGCGGCTGTCCAGTCTTCTACTTCAAAACCACGAGCGATGAAGCACGCAAAAAGAGAACAGCCGGAAAGGCAATTCCGGGTAGGGCTTTCGGCCAGGCAGGGCTGAGTGGAGTAGTGGTTAGAGCTGGGCCGGCAGGGGACACGTCCCTACTACCACCACCACCACCACCACACACACACACCCCGCCAAGCGAGCATCTCTGGGAAGGGGCCATCATCAATGAATCTGAACCAGGATAGAGCTGGAAGGGATAACAGAAGGAGAGAATAGCAAAGTTGGAAGGGACCTCGGAGGTCATCTAGACCAGCCCCCTGCTGAAGCAGGAGACCCTATACCAGGGGTCTTCAAACCTAACCTGGCCCTTTCATGACTTGTGGACTTCAACTCCCAGAATTCCTCAGCCAGGCATGCTGGCTGAGGAATTCTGGGAGTTGAAGTCCACAAGTCAGGAAAGGGCCAAGTTTGAAGACCCCTGCCCTATCCCATTTCAGACAAGTGGCTATCTAGTCTCTTCTTAAAAACCTCCAGTGATGGAGTCCCCACAGCTTCTGGAGGCTTTTGGTGGAGGGCTGAGCAACTAAGGCTGGGGAGACTCCGATTTGAATCCTGACCCGGCGTTTTGAATTATCCTAAAATCAAAGGCTTTGGGGTGGCCTTTGAATTTTTGGACCCTACTTTGGGGCTTTGCAAAGAAGCAGGTCCTCGACTTAACAACCTTTCATTTAGTGACTGTCTGAAGTTACATCGGCACCAGAAAAAAAAGTGACTTTAGGACCATTATTTTCCACATTTACAACCGTGGTGGCATCCCCGTGATCACAGGATCAAAACTTCAGACGCTTGGCAACTGACTCGTTTTTATGACGGCAGCAGTGTCACTGGGGGTCACATGATCACCTTCTGACCAGCAAAGTCCATGAGGGAAGGCAGATCCACTTAACAACGTTGTTGCTAACTTAACAGGGGCAAGACAGGTCCTAAACACGGGGCAACGTTCTGCCTTGCTTAACAACAGAAATGTTGGGCTCAACGGTGGCCGTAAGTGGAGGGCTGCCTGTAGTCCAAGATTCCCAATGCATTCTGCCTCCTACCCCTACCCACAACTGAACTTCTGACTGCTGTAATGTGGCAACTGACACTCCAAACCGTGGCTTGGCTTCCTGCCAGTTTGCCACTGGAAATTTAAGTTGTGAAACCAGTGGTGGGATTCAGCTGGTTCACCCTGGTTCAGGAGAACCGGTAGCTACATTTTGCTGAGTTGGGAGAACCAGCTGAATGAACACTGCTTCGGGAAGTTCGTTCTAGGCCTCAGGGGCCTGGAGGAGGCCTCCCAGGCCTAGAACAGCCTGCTGGAAGTGCATGGATGCCACTTCCAGAGGTTCGTTCTAGACCTCGGAGGCCCAGGCCTGCATCCAATAAGAGAACCGGTTGTTCAGGTATTTTAATCCCACCACTGTGGAGATACAGGTGGTCCTAGACTTAACGGCCACAATTGGGACCAGAGTTCCATTGCCAAGCCAGGCAGTTGTTAAAGAAGTTGTACCTTATTTTATGACCTTTTTTTGGCCGCTGTTATTAAAACATCTGCTGTAGTTTTATTTATTTTTTATTTTAATTCCATTTATATCCCGCCCTTCTCCAAAGACTCAGGGCGGCTTACAAGCTTAGCAGTAGCCTTCATTCTATGTATATGCCTGCTTATTAGGGCTTTCACACACACCCCAAGCGGCATTATTACAAAGTCAGCTTAATTGCCCCCAACAATCTAGGTCCTCATTTTACGGGAGGATGGAAGGCTGAGTCAACCTTGAGCCTGGTTGCAGGCAGCTGGTGTTACTTAAGGAGGCATTAGCCCACTGCTCTCAGGTGGTAGTTGCTCTCAGGTGGTTGTTAAGCAAATCCACTTTCCTCATTGACTTTGCTTGTGGGAAGCTGAGGGGGGAAGGTCACAAATGGGGAATCACCTGGCTGCAGGACCACACCTGTTGTCAAGGCATGCCGGTTGTGTCAAGCAACCAAATTTTGATCACGTGATTACGGGGTTGTAAGTGCGAGGACTGGTCATAAGTCAGGTTTTTTTCCCCAATGCTGTTGTAATTTTGCACAGTCCCTAATTGAATGATTTTTAAGTCAAGGAATAGCTGTGAGGAAAAGAAGAATAATGCCGCTTGGGGGTGTGTGTGAAAGCCCTAATAAGCAGGCATATACATAGAATGAAGGCTACTGCTAAGCTTGTAAGCCGCCCTGAGTCTTCGGAGAAGGGCGGGATATAAATGGAATTAAAAGAAATAAAGAAATAAAGAAATTTGGGGGAAATTCTCAGCCCCAGTTCTGGAAGCTCCAGGAAAACAAGTGTTGAGTGTTTTTCAACTATGGCAACTTTAAGATTTGTGGACTTCAACTCCCAGAATTTGGGGAATTGAAGTCCATACTTCTTAAAGTTGCCGAGGTTGAAAAACATCACTTGGAGGGAGCATGGGAAATTTAGAAAAGTGTAATAAATAAAATCAGCTTGTGTCACTAACGGTGCAATCCTGTCCATAGCAGTTCAGAAACGAGTAAGTTTCTGCAGGGATATCTACTGCAAGTGGTCAAAAAACCACACCTTGTGGACACCTGAAGCTCCTTCATTGGGGCTTTCACATAAAACATGCCTAAGGCAAGACTAGAACTCGCCGTCTCCTGATGATTGCCCCAAAGTAACCCAGCTGTCTTTCATGCCTAAAGTGGGACTAATACTCATAGTCTCCTGGTGATTGGCCCAAAGTCACCTTGTTGGTTTGCATGCCTAAGGCAGGACTAGAACTCAGAGTCTCCTGATTTTTAGCCTGGTGCCTTCAAAGCTAGACCAAAACTGGCTCTGGACCAAGCTGGCTTAATTTAGTAACCAGGTTAAGCATGTGCTAAGAATGCCACTACTGTGACTATTGAGGATTAATCCCCATCAGCTGCACTGATTTTCAGGCCTCTGTTTTCTGCCATTTTCTCTGTATTATGTGACTTTAAATCGCTGCCGCATTCTTTTTAGTGAATTGCATTTCAGTGATAATTTTAATGCACCCCGAGGGGAAGAAGCATTTTAAAGTAAAATCAGGGTTATACTACACAATATACCATTTTGAACGGCAAGATAACAGCGCCATCCTCTCCGTTTTGCCTTACAAGCTTCTTTTCAAATGTAGGTTTGTCAAATCATAGATCCGGGGCCAGTGTTCCGGTTCTGATTTTTTTCAGGAAAATTCAAATCCGATTCCCATACAGTAATTGGGAGGAGGGGACTAGAATTCAGTGCCATCTGTGGTCCTTCTGACTTTAAAGCTGGTTTCCCCCCCCCCCAAACTGAGGCCAGTCATCTTTAATCCATGTTCGGTATTTCTTTATTGCACATTCACCCCTCAACACAGTTTTGCCAACTGTCCAGGAACTTTGTGAATTTAATCAACAGATTAATGCTCAATTGTTCAAATAAATCCCCCATAAGGCACTGTTTCTCAACCCGAGGGACTTTAAGAGGAGTGGACTTCAACTCCCAGAATTCCACAGCCACTCCAGTGATTTCAATTGCACCACACACCACGCTTGGTTGCGGTCGAGTGAGTGTGGAAGGCTGTTTTTCTTCTATGGGAGAAAGAGGGTGCATTGGGAGGAGCAAAAGCCAATGGGGCTATTCCTTTCTCACTGCCCCCACAAATTGGAAGGTGGGGGACGAGGAGCAAGATGGAATCCACAGAAAGTGGAATAGCTATTTGCAAAGCACACTGCTGGGAAAGATACAGGAAGTACTCAATTTATGGCCATCTGTTTAAGGGTGATTTATGACGGTGCTGAGAAGAATGTTAAAATATCAGAGGGGCTGCCCCAAAGAAGAGGGGGTCCAGCTATTCTCCAAAGCCCCTGAAGGCAGGACAAGAAGCAACGGATGGAAACTCATCAAGGAGAGAAGCAACCTGGAACTAAGGAGAAACTTCCTGACAGTGAGAACAATTAATCAGTGGAACAACCTGCCTCCAGAAGTTGTAGGTGATCCAACACTGGAGGTTTTTAGGAAGAGACTAGACGGCCATTTGTCCGAAATGGTATAGGATTTCTTGCTTGAGCAGGGGGTTGGACTAGATGACCTCCAAGGTCCCTTCCAACTTTGCTATTCTGTTCTTCTGTGATCTGGGATTAACTGTGTTATTCTCTATTCTGTCAAGTGACTTACAATCCATCCTCAAAGTTATGACCGTCACACCATCCACACTTGTGATTTGAGCACTTAACAACTGGCTTGTATTTACAACAGTCACAGCATCCTGTGGTCACATAATTGCAATTGTGTGTCTAATCAAATAACTTGGCCAAATAAAAATATATAAAGTATTTGTGACCTTCCCAACTGACTTCTGATGGGCAAAATCAGGGGGGGAGGCAGCTGGATCCACTTAATGACAGCAACTTGTGACCCTTGGATCCCTGGGGGTGTGTGATGTTGTCCATAGAGGGTCCACAGACTTGATTTTGATTTAAATCTTGAATTAAGTCTTGGTGGTCCGTGGCCACAAAAAGTGTTTAAAGGGGGTCTGTGATGAAGGAAAATTTGAGAACCACTGACTGCATTGATTTCTGACTGAGATTATAAAGGTTTGTAAAATCAGGCCGCCTTACTCGATGGCAAGCTTAATGACCTCATCACTTCGCATTCAAAATTCAAACCTAATTGTGGGAATAAGTCAAGCACCATCTAAAGTAGCTATGCTAGAGAAATTTTTTAAAAAACTGAAAACCAGGGAAGTGGGATTAAAATCTGGCAAAAGGTCAATTTAAAAGGAGCGTAGCAGTGCTTTTCTCCAACTTGCAAATTTTATTAAAAGGCATAACCTTTTGTGAGATGCAGTTTATCATGTTTAATAAAATCCGTGAGTTGAAAAAAATATGAGATGGGCAGGGCCTAAATTTGATAAACACACATTTTAAGTTAAAAAGTGCTACCCCAAAATTTGGATTTTTGCTTATCCTGGAGGAACACAATTCGCCTCTTACAGTGCTGAATTCAAAAGTGACTTTTCGATCCCTGTAGGTAAAACTGCTTGTTTGTTGATCTTGCTAAACTAAGCAGGTCAAACTTTGTTAGTCCTTGGACAGAACAACCCAGAAAAGCTCAGAGATGTAGGCTAGATTGGGGAGGTGGGGTGCAGATTGGACTGCTGCCCCCAAACCTTGTTGCCTGGGGCTGAGCTTAACTGGGGGGTGCCAAGCTAAGCTAAAAACTAACCCAAATTAGACCTGGTTTGGCCACAAGGCAATCTCACACTACAGCTAGCCATTGGCTTAGGACCACAATTGGGTGCAAATTTTCCATCATAAGCAAGGCTGATCAGGAGGTAGGCAACCTTGGCTCTTTTATGACTCGTGGACTTCAACTCCCAGAATTCCTGAGCCAGCCTGGCTCAGCTTGGAAACCTCACCCTTTCCCCTCAGCATGGCTGGCTCAGGAATTCTGGGAGTTGAAGTCCACGAGTCATAAAAGAGCCAAGTTTGCCTACCCCTGTGTTAAGTCAATCATGCCATTTATGATCTTTTTACCATAATTGTTAAGTGAATCATGTAGTCATTAAACAAATCCCAATTACCCCATTGACTTTGTCAGAAGCCAGCTGGGAAGGTCACAAACATCAAACACAGGGCCCCAAGATGCTGCCACTGTCATATAAATATATGCCAGTTGCCCAGTGCACAAATTGTGATCATGGTACTCGAGGGATGCAACAAAGGTGTAGGGGTTAGAACTGGTGATCAGTCACTTTTTCCAGTGCTGCCCTAACTCTGAATGGTGGCTAAATGAATGGATGTTAAGTCAAGGATTACTTGTAGATTGGAAACTCAAAAACCTAGAAGAAAATAGGGTCAACTCACACCTCTTATGTTGCTAAAAAGGAAAACCACAAGAACTTGACCCTGAGGTCATGAGAACTCAAGTTCAATTTGAAGGAGAATTCTTCTTCTTTGCAAACTGGCTCACCTCTTCAAAGTGCAATTGTTAAACCCCCTCTGTGCCCTTATTTCAAGTTTGCCTCATGCAGGTGCTGCACAGGTGTCTTGCATTCTTCAAGGAAGGTAAATTGAGTGAGAAAGGAGCAATGACCCCTACTTCTCAAGACTCTTTTGTGGGCCCCAAACTAAGATGCTTTCAGGGTCTGTACCAGGGATCTTCAAACTGTCATTTGCAACCTTTCCAGGGAGTTTCTCAGAAGGAAAGTCAATGGAGGAAGCAGTGGACAATCACTTAAATATGAGCCTGCAGCTGCCAAAATAGCCAACACAGCGCTAGGCTGCATTAAGAGAGGGATAGAATCAAGATCACGTGAAGTGTTAATACCACTTGACAATGCTTTGGTAAGGCCACACCTGGAATACTGCATCCAGTTTTGGTCCCCACAATGTAAAAAAGATGTCGAGACTCTAGAAAGAGTACAGAGAAGAGCAACAAAGATGATCAGGGGACTGGAGGCTAAAACATACAAGGAATGGTTGCTGGAATTGGGAATGTCTAGTTTAATGAAGAGAAGGATGAAGGGGGGCATGATAGCAATGTTTCAGTATCTCAGGGGCTGCCCCAAAGAAGAGGGAGTCAAGCTATTCTCCAAAGTACCTGAAGGCAGGACAAGAAGCAAGGGATGGAAACTAACTAAAGAGAGAAGCAACCTGGAACTATGGAGAAATTTCCTGACAGTGAGAACAATTAATCAGTGGAACAACCTGCCTCCAGAAACTGTGAATGCTCCAACACTGGAAGTTTTTAAGAAGAGACTGGACAGTCATTTGTCTGAAATGGTATAGGGTTTCCTGCCTGAGCAGGGGGTTGGACTAGATGACCTCCAAGGTCCCTTCCAACTTAATAATAATATATGAACAGGAGTGATTCACTTAACAACTGCAGTTAAAGAAAGATTGTAAACTCCTGCCCAACTCAAGCACCATATTGTTTAGTAACGGACGTTCTGGTGTCACCTGTGATTGTAAGTCGGGCTACCTGCAGTGTTTGTACAGACCAGGGGTCTTCAAACGTGGCCCTTTTATGACTTGGCTGAGGAATTCTGGGAGTTGAAGTCCACGAGTCATAAAAGGGCCAAGTTTGAAGACCCATGGTCTAGTCTCTTTTTTATATAAATGAATCATTTACATTTCGTGTTAAAAACACACCATACACCAACAAAGACAAAAAAAAACATTTACAATATACAAAAAAACAAAGAAGTCTAGTCTCTTCTTAAAAACCTCCAGTTCTAGGTTGATTCTCTCTTGATTAGTTTCCATCCATTGCTGAGCAAGGTGGTTTTTAATGGAGTTGCACCCAATATTAAGAGCTTTTTTTGCCACAGTTGTTAAGTGAATCACTGCATTCATTTAGCAAATCCAGCTTCCCCATTGACTTTGCTGCTTAGAAGCTGGTGGGAAGATTGAAATGTTCAAGTGACTCTTGAGATGCTGCAAGAGGTATAAATATCTGGTAGTTGCAAAGTGCCTGAATTGTAATTACATGACCATGGGGGCCAGTCTTGAGTCATTTTTCCCCCCAGTGCTGCTGTAACTCTGAATGGTCACTAAACAGATGGTTGCAAGTCAAGGACTATTGTACGTGCAAATTGGGGGTTTGCAGATTGATACCTTAGCCTGCTATCGTGATTGCACCAATTTAACAGATGACGGGCTTGTGCCACTCCAGAAACTATGGTCTATTTTAATAAACCATGGTTAGACACAACCTGACTTTGATCATCTTTGTAAGCTCCTCCATCAAGGATGGCACTTGGCTCCCAACACCTTGGGGACAAAGAAATTAAAATTAAAGAATCACTCCTTGTCTTAAACCTCAAGAAAAGCTCCCGGCTTCCTTGCATTAAATTTCTTTTTTTTTAAAAAAAAACCCAAATACATATTTAACACGAGCACAATGCCAATCACGAGCACTCGGTCCACCTTAAATTGCTTTTCCAAGCTTAGGTTACTACGAGCCGCTGCGGATTGGCTGAACCAAGGTAGGCAACTGGCCAATCACTCGCGTCGGATCCCACACGGGTCTATGACGTCAAGAGCAGGGCTGGCTAATCAAGAGAAAGCGACCAAGAGGCTGGAGGCTTAAGAGGCCGGGGAAGGGAGGGGCTCGGCGGGAGCTTCCCCAGCAGAATTGTGGGTAGTGTAGTTTTGGCCTGTAGAAAATGTACTTTTTCTGCTGTTGGTCAGTGGAGCACGTTTTCCCACTAGGATAAATTTACCGTACTTGGATAATAATAATAATTAATAATAATAATAATAATAATAATAATAATAATAATAATAATAATAATAATAATAATAATAGTAATAATAATAATAATAATAATAATAATAAAAAGTTGAAAGGGACCTTGGAGGTCATCTAGTCCAACCCCCTGCTCAGGCAGGAAACCTTATACCATTTCAGGCAAATGGCTCTCCAGTCTCTTCTTAAAAACCTCCAGTGTTGGAGCATTCACCACCTCTGGAGGCAGGTTGTTCCACTGGTTAGTTGTTCTAACTGTCAGGAAGTTTCTCCTTAGTTCTAGGTTGCTTCTCTCCTTGACTAGTTTCCATCCGTTGCTTCTTGTCCTGCTTTCAGGCGCTTTGGAGAATAGCTTGACTCCCTCTTCTTTGGGGCAGCCCCTGAGATATTGGAACACTGCTATCATGTCACTGCTATCATAGCAAAAGGAGCATTTATGTGTAGCACATTCGACCTATTTTCCAGTATTTCCTCAGCATGCTGGCAGGGGGAATTCTGGGTGATGAAGTCCACCTCTCGTAAAAGTTGATAAGATTGAGAAACACTGCACCACAAGAAAAATACACATATATTTTATATGCAATGCATATCTTATATAGGTAGTCCTCAATTACAACAGCTTGTTTAGGGATGGTTCAAAGTTACCATGACACTGAAAAAAGGGACCATTTTTCACACTTACCACGATGACAGCCTCCCCCACGGTCACATGATCAAAATTCAGAGGCTTGGCAACTCACATTTATGACCTTCGCTGTGTCCTGGGGTCAGGTGATCCCCTTTTACGACCTTCTGACAAGCAAAGTCGATGGGGAAGCCAGATTCACTTAATAACCGTGTTACTAACTTAACAAGCACAATAATTAACAACTGTGTCAAGGAAGGTCGTAAAATGGGGCAAAACCCAATTAACAAGTGTCTCAATTAGCAGCAGAAACATTGCGGTTGCTAAGTCGAGGACTACCTGTAAACATACAGATATGCACACAAGTATTTATAAGATTTGGGGGGGTTGCATATAAGTAAAGGTAAAGGTTCCCCCGCACATGCGTGCT
Organism: Vipera ursinii; assembly: GCF_947247035.1. Classification (NCBI taxonomy): domain Eukaryota; kingdom Metazoa; phylum Chordata; class Lepidosauria; order Squamata; family Viperidae; genus Vipera; species Vipera ursinii. Next base: position 10,753,917 of record NC_139512.1, read on the forward strand.
AGTCATTTCCAACTCTAGGGGCCGGTGCTCATCTCCGTTTCAAAGCCGAAGAGCCAGCGCTTGTCCGAGGACGTCTCCGTGGTCATGTGGCCGGCATGACTAGACACCAAAGGCGCACGGAACGCTGTTACCTTCCCACCGGAGTGGTCCCTATTTTTCTACTTGCGTTTTTACGTGCTTTCGAACTGCTAGGTTGGCAGAAGCTGGGACGAGTAATGGGCGCTCACTCTGCTACGCGGCACTCGGGATTTGACCCGCCAAACTGCCGACCTTCTGATCGACAAGCTCAGCGTCCTAACCCACTGAGCCACCGCATCCCTGGGTTGCATATAAATATTTGTAATAAATAAATAAAATGCTCTCTCTCTCTCTTAACCCACCACCTGGATAGCTTGAGAAACTGCAGGTCAAATCTGAACCCCCGATTTATTTAAACCAGAATTGTGGCCAGATAAGTTTCTTAAGTCTCCCGAGCCTTGAATATCTGTGTCAAGTCCTCCATTTTTAGCATCTGGCTGGCCTTAGAAATGTACATGATAGTCCCTCACTTACAGTCACAACTGAATCCAAGATTTTGCTGGCTTCCCCATTGACTTTGCTCATCAGACGGTCGCAAAAGGGGAATCACGTGACCTTGGGCCACTGCAGCCGTCATAAATACGAGTCGGTTGCCAAACGTCTTGAATTTTGATCGTGTGACCACGGGGATGCTGCAGCGGTCGTTGAGTGTGGAAAAAAACGGCCCGAAGTCCCTTTTTTTCAGCAGCGTTGTAACTTTGAACCGTCACTGAACGAACGGTCCAGGAGCGCTTGTGCTGTTTTTTAATCGGCTTAAACTTCGGAACTTCCAAATCAGCAAATTGTCCCTTGTCGTTTGGCTTTCTGCAGAGCAGGATAGCCTACTAAACCCGGGTTGGTGGCTTCCCACCACCCCTAGGCAAGGCCAAAAAGTGGAGTTTGCGCCGAGTTTGGCTCATGCTGGGTTTGCTCGCTGCGAGTTTGGCTCATGCTGGGTTTGCTTGTTGGGAGGTTGTGGGAACGCGGTCAATTGCAACCACCACCACCACCCCTCCCAGACGAAAGGCATGCTTGTCTAAAAACCTGGCTCTTCGAGCTATCTGGTCTGGACTGAGGGGTTTAATGTTTTTAAATTGTGATTTAATTTTTGCGGCTAGACTTAATTTAATTTAATTTTAATTTTATATTGGATTGTTTTTAAATTTTGCCTTGTAAACTGCCCTGAGTCCTTTGGGAATAGGGCGGTATATAAATAGGGCGGTATATAAATTTATTTATATAAATAAATAAATAAATAAATAAATAAATAAATAAATAAATAAATAAATAAATAATAAATAAATAAATAAATAAATAATAAAATAAACAAATAAACAAACAAATAAATAAATAAATAATAATAAATAAATCTATTCAATAGGAGCCTGATCTCCCCCCCCCCATTTTTGGGATGGGGGGGCGGCAGGAGGCGATCCCCCCCAAAATAGGAAGAAAAGTTAATGAAGGTGGGAGAACAGAATGAGAAAACGACGGCGGCGGCGGCGGCGAACTACGTTCCCCACAAGCCATTGCGCGGCTGGAGCCGTGCTCCCCCCCTCCGCTTCTCCCCCCCCTTCCTTCTCCTCCCCGCGCTCCGCCCTGTCAATCAAAGTAACGTGGGCTCCCGAGCCTGCTCGCTCCTGATTGGCCGCTGGCTCTAATTGCAACCCATTGATCTCACCCAGGCGAGGTTCTCCTGTTGGCCATCAATCAAGCATTAGCGGGGAAAGGCGGGGAGGGAAAGGGGGGGGGAGGAGGAGAGCAGACGGGCTGCCGATCAAAAGCCGGCGCTCTCCAGGGCTGCCTTCCAAAAAAAAAAAAACCCTGCTTGGCTTCGCTTCCCCCTGCCCTGAAGCCCAGAAGCAGACGCCGCTTTGCAAAAGGCCCGCCGGGGAAGCTTGCAAAGCAAAGCAGCGCGCCCAGCGTGCCTCTGAGCATGGACAGAGGGAGCGCCGCTCTCCCGGGAAGGGCCACCGGCTTGGCAGGCGCGTCTCGTTTGGCGGCCAGCCCGGGGGTGGGCTCAGGGGAGGCTTGGGAGGACTCGGGGGCTGCGCATTCGCATGATATCTAAACCCGGGTTAAGGAGAACAGGAGGGTTGCGGTCTTGAGTTACTTGGCGATAAAATCACAGCTTTTCTGGAGGAACATTTAAACCAAACGACGGGGACAGTTGAGTTAATTGATACAGAACATTGTTTGTTGGGGGCAATTAAGCTGACTTTGTAATAATGCTGCTTGGGGTGTGTGTGTGAAAGCCCTAATAAGCAGGCATATACATAGAATGAAGGCTACTGCTAAGCTTGTAAGCCGCCCTGAGTCTTCGGAGAAGGGCGGGATATAAATGGAATTAAAATAAAATAAAATAAAAATAAGAAAATAGGGGAAGCCAGGCACCACACAAGTTATGCAGCAAGTAAAACACAGGGTCAGTCATAAAGGACTCAAAGGTCTGTACACCAATGCGCAGAGTAGGAACAGTAAGCAGGGTGAACTAGAAATTCAGGTAAATGAGGGCAGATATGATATTGTTGTCATCATGGAAACACGGTGGGACGAAACCCACAAATGGAACACACAGCTAGAGGGATTTAAACTATTTAAAAGAAACAGACTAAACAAAAGAGGAGGTGGAGTTGCTCTCTATATAAGAAATAACTTTATCTCTACAGAAATAGAGCACAACAATGACAAAAACTGTAAACCTGAATGCATTTGGGTGATTATAAAAGGGGGAGAAATGACATTGCCATAGGTGTATGCTATATTCCGCCCAACCAAGCAGAGGAAATCGATGAACTTTTTGCTAGTCAGCTAACTAAGGTATGTAAGAAGCACATCACAATAGTAATGGGGGACTTTAACTACCTTGATATCAACTGGGAGACAAACTCTGCACCAAGTGGAAGATCAAACAGATTCCTGATGGGGGATTATGGGTTTTTAAATTTGGTGTTTTTTAGTAGTTTATTATTGTTTTTTAACTGGGCACTGGTTTAATTTCTTTTTAACTTTTGTATCATTATTTATATATGCCCTGTGAACCGCCCTGAGTCCCTAGGGAGAAGGGCGGTATAGAAATCAAATTAAACTAAACTAAACTAAACTAAACCTAGCAGATAACTTTCTCTCCCAAAAAGTAGAGAAGGGAACTAGGGGATTAGCCATATTGGATTTAATTCTCACAAACAGAGATGAAATGATAGAAAATGTTGAAGCCACAGGAACCTGGGGGGGGGGGAGTGATCATGCAATATTGGAATTCAACATTCTGGAAGCACAAGCAATAGAACACAGCCAAACTAGAGTCTTGGACTTTAAGAGAGCTAATTTCAATAAACTTAGAGAGACCTTGGGAAGAATTCCATGGATGAGAATCCTAAAGGGGAAAACAACTCAAGAAGCTTGGGAAATTTTGAAAAGTGAGATAATAAAGGCCCAGTCTAGTACAATACCAACAAAGAAGAAAAATAACAGCTCTCAAAAGAAACCAGCATGGCTGCATAAAGAACTCTGATAAACTGAAAGATAAAAAGGACAAGTACAAGAAGTGGAAAGAGGGGCACATAACTAAGTCAGAATATCAGCAAATAGCCCGTGCCTGCAAAGATGAAGTGAGGAAAGCTAAGGCTCAGAAAGCTTGCGACCAAAGTCAAAAATAACAAAAAATGCTTTTTTCAACATATAAAAAACAAAAAAAGTTAAGGAAATGATTGGTCCATTAGTGGGGGAAAGAGGCAAGAAGGTGACAAGCAATAGGGAGAAAGCAGAACTATTTAACTCATTTTTTGCATCTGTCTTTACACAAAGGGAAAAAACAGTCCAACCTACCAAAACCAGTGCCATAAAAAACAGAATAGAAACGCAAGTTAAGATAGGCAAAAAAATGGTAAGTGAGCACCTGTCCAGCCTAGACGAGTTCAAATCACCAGGACCAGATGGATTACACCCCAAAGTTCTCAAGGAACTGGCAGACGTGATCTCAGAACCACTGAACTATATTTTTCAAAGATCCTGGAGCACTGGGGAACTACCAGAGGACTGGAAGAGAGCTGATGTAGTTCCCATCTTCAAAAAAGGGAAAAAAATAGTTCCGGGGAAAAAATGGATCCAGGAAATTACAGACCTATCAGCCTGACCTGAATACCTGGGAAGATTCTGGAAAAGATAATCATACAACAAATCAGCGAACACCTTGATGCAAACAAAGTCATCACTAAAAGTCAACATGGGTTTATCAAAAACAGATCATGCCAGACAAATCTTATTACATTCTTTGACCAAGTGACAAAATTAGTGGACCAGAGGAATGCTATAGATATAATTTAGTTGGACTTCAGTAAGGCATTTGATAAAGTAGATCACAACCTACTACTTGATAAGATAGAAAAATGTGGGTTAGATAGCATCACCACCAGATGGATTCGCAGCTGGCTGACAGGCCGTACTCAGTGTGTGGTCCTCAATGGAACTGCATCTACATGGAGGGAAGTGTGTAGTGGGGTGCCCCAGGGCTCTGTTCTGGGCCCAGTGCTCCTCAACATCTTCATCAATGATTTGGATGAGGGGATAGATGGGGAACTCATCAAATTTGCAGATGCCACCAAGCTGGCAGGAATAGCCAGAAGATAGGCTTAAAATACAGGAGGATCTGGACAGACTCGAACACTGGGCGCTATCTAACAAAATGAAATTCAATTGTGAAAAAAGTAAGGTTCTACATTTAGGCAGGAAAAATCAAATGAGCCAGCAGTGTGCTGCAGCTGCCAAAAAACCAACACAGTGCTAGGCTGCATTAACAGAGGGATAGAATCAAGATCAAGTCAAGTACTAATACCACTTTACAATGCTTTGGTAAGGCCACACCTGGAATACTGCATCCAGTTTTGGTCACCACAATGTAAAAAAGATGTTGAGACTCTAGAAAGGGTACAGAGAAGAGCAACCAAGATGATTAGGGGGCCGGAGGCTAAAACATATAGGGAACGGTTGCTGGAATTGGGTATGTGTAGTTTAATGAAGAGAAGGGTGAGGGGTGACATGATAGCAGTCTTCCAATATCTCAGGGGTTGCCCCAAAGAAAAGGGAGTCAAGCTATTCTCCAAAGCGCATGAAGGCAGGACAAGAAGCAACGGATGGAAACTAATCAAGGAGAGAAGCCACCTAGAACTAAGTGGAATTTTCCTGACAGTTAGAACAATTAACCAGTGGAACAACCTGCCTCCAGAAGTGGTGAATGCTCCAACGCTGGAAGTTTTTAAGAGACTGGCCAGCCATTTGCCTGAAATGGTATAGGGTTTCCTGCCTGAGAAGGGGGTTGGACTAGATGACCTCCAAGGTCCTTTCCAACTTATTATTATTATTATTATTATTACCTGGTTTGCACTCCCATCAAGGAAAGCAAGATGGAGATTGGGTGGATTCCCACATGGGAATCGGGATCTCGGTAGTCCGGTATTTTTCAGCCTTTGCAACTTGAAGTGAGGGCTGGATTTGAACTCCCAGAATTCCCCAGCCATCATTTGTGACTACAATTCCCAGGATTACCTAACAGTGAACTTCAGCTCCCAGGATTCTCCAGCCAGGATTTGTGGGCTGCATCTCCCAGAATTCCTCAGCCAGCATTTACGACTTCAATTCCCAGGATTGCCTAACAAGCATTAGTAGATTTCAAATCCCAGGATTCCCTAACAAGCATTAGTGGATTTCAACTCCCACGATTCTCCAGCCAGGATTTGTGACTTCAATTCCCAGGACTGCCTAACAAGCATTAGTGGATTTCAACTCCCAGGATTCTCCAGCCAGGACATGTAGACCTCTACTACCACAATACTGGGAGTTGAAGTTCACACATCTTCAAGTTGCCAGAGTTGAGAAAAATTAGAGGAGGGGTCCTCAACCCCCAGGCCGCAGCGCGTTCAGAAAAGGGCCGTGGAACTTACGGGCGAGCGCGTGTGGAACTCCACTCGTAAAAGCAGCGGACAAGCGCATGCGTGAAGCTCTATTTGTGTGAGTGGCAGTGGGTGTGTCCATTGCTGGTGCAAATGGAACTGCATGTGTGCACACACACCACCTGTCAGAATCCATTTATACAAATGAAGCTTCACGCATGCGCTTGCCCGCTGCCTCTCCACAGAGCTGGAAAGGTTTGGGGATAGTCCTTGACTTACAATCATTTGTTTAGCGATAGTTTGAAGTTACGACTGTACTGAAAAAAGTGACTTGCAACCAGTCCCTCCTGTTTATGTCTCTGGATCCCAATGGTCACATACGGTAATCAAAATTCCAGTGCTTTGCAATCTGCTTATATATTCATTTTTGTTGCTACTTCTCAGGGTCCTGTGGCTACCATTTGCAGCCCTCCCAGCTGGCTTCCACAAGCAAAGTCGATAAAGCTGGTTTTGCTTAACAGTCATATGATAAATAAAATAAATTCACTTAATGACTGCAGTGATTTGTTTAAGAGCTGTGGCCAAAAAAAAGATAAAACTCAGTGCAACTCACTTAACAGCTGCTTGTTTTACCAAGACAAATTCTGATTCCAATTTTGGTCCTAACCTGAGAATTATACCTGTAGGATGAACAGAGAAAAAATTACATGAATGAAGTACATTGTGGTTTAATTAACCATAGGCTTGTGAACAGAGCGGCTGAGTGCATTTGCATAACCCAGATAGGCATGTCAACTTCAGAAGTGTATTCCCACAACATGCTAAGCTTAGTGTCAATCCACACTGCTTATTCTAAAATAAAACTTACAGACTGTGATTGAATTCATACAAGACAAATAATACAGTGGCTTGTTTAACTCTTGTCTTCTTTCAAACCAATCCCTGTGATTTGTAAACCATGTTTATCACCTAATGATTAAAGAGTTCTACCCAACTGAAACAATCAAAATTTGGCTTAGCAGAATGCTTTGATTCCTACACTGCCAAGCTATGACTTGTTGTTATCATGGTTTATTCAACTAAGGCCCAAAGGTTGGTTTTGTGCAACCTGCTAGATCCAAACCAACCTGCAGGAATGACTTAGCGTAATGTGTGAACTCAGCTAGAGGTTTTCTTCTGAATCAATTCCCAATAAGATAGTCCTTGACTTATGACTTAGAAACAGTTCAGATTTATGACAGACCCGAAAAGGGGGGATTTATCAACCAGATCTGAAGTTACAATGGTCAGTTTCTGCCTACAGACATATGAGTCTAGTTCTGGAGCTTGGAAACTTGTAGTAACTTCAGTGAAATCACATCCATAAGCAAATCATTGGTTTGCTTAGCAACTGCAACGTTTGCTTAGTGACCATGGAGTCACTTAATAACAGGTGATTTGCTTAATGATCACCACAACAAAGTCGTAAAAATGTGGGTTGGTCACAAGACAGACCTGTTTTGCAACCATTAGGTCTTAACCGTCGCAACTCAAGGACCACCTTGAATTTCTTTTCCTTGAAAAGAAAACATTAACACATTGGAAAGAAGAGTTTGACTCCCTCAAGATTTATTTAACGTCTGCATTAATTAATTAATTTAAATTGTTAATTTAACTTCCGCAAAGCGGAAGAAGACCAGAAAGCCTTCCTGGTTGGATAAAGACAGGGGTCTACAAACTTAGCAATTTTAAGACCTGTGGACTTCAACTCCCAGAATTGTTCAACTAGCCATGATAGCTGAAGTCTTAAAAGTGCAAAGTTTGAGGACCCCTGGGTAAAGAGATCTTGAGTTGGGTACAATGACTTCGCAGCAGGAAAAATGTAAAAAAAAAAGCAGGATAATAATAAAAAGTAGATGGGGGGGAGTTTCCCCCAGATTTGTAATATACAAGTAATAATAATGATAAAGTTGGAAGGGGCCTTGGAGGTCATCTAGTCCAACCCCCTGCTCAGCAGGAAACCCTATACCATTTCAGGCAAATGGCTGGCCAGTCTCTTCTTAAAAACTTCCAGTGTGGGAGCATTCACCACCTCTGGAGGCAGGCTGTTCCACTGGTTAATTGTTCTAACTGTCGGGAAGTTTCTCCTTAGTTCTAGGTTGCTTCTCTCCTTGACTAGTTTCCATCCATTGCTTCTTGTCCTGCTTTCAGGTGCTTTGGAGAATAGCTTGACTCCCTCTTCTTTGGGGCAGCCCCTGAGATATTGGAACACTGCTATCATGTCACCCCTCACCCTTCTCTTCGTTAAACTACACATACCCAATTCCAGCAACCGTTCCCTCTATGTTTTAGCCTCCAGTCCCCCAATCATCTTTGATGCTCTTCTCTGTACCCTTTCTAGAGTCTCGACATCTTTTTTACATCGTGGTGACCAAAACTGGATGCAGTATTCCAGGTGTGGCCTTACCAAAGCATTGTAAAGTGGTATTAGTACTTGACTTGATCTTGATTCTATCCCTCTGTTAATGCAGCCTAGCACTGTGTTGGCTTTTTTGGCAGCTGCAGCACATGGCTGGCTCATATTGAAGTGATTGTCTACTAGGACTCCGAGATCCCTCTCACAGTTATTACTATTGAGCAAGCTACCACCTATACTATACATGTGCATTTGATTTTTCCTGCCTAAATGTAGAACCTTACTTTTTTCACAATTGATTTTCATTTTGTTAGATAGCGCCCAGTGTTCAAGTCTGTCCAGATCCTCCTGTATTTTAAGCCTATCTTCTGGAGTGTTGGGCTATTCCTGCCAGCTTGGTGGCATCTGCAAATTTGATGAGTTCCCCATCTATCCCCTCATCCAAATCTCACTGTCAGGAAGTTTCTCCTTAGTTCCAGGTTGCTTCTCTCCTTAACTAGTTTCCATCCGTTGCTTCTTGTCCTGCCTTCAGGTGCTTTGGAGGATAGCTTGACTCCCTCTTCTTTGGGGCAGCCCCTGAGATATTGGAAGTGAACATTATACCTGCAGGTCCAGCTGTCTTGGGGGGGGGGCAGGGAAATCACAGGAAACTGTTTTTTTTCTGTCTAAACTTGATTTAAACAGATTTAAGGGCCATTCTGGCTGAAATTTTCAGTTTATTCACATTTTTTTAAAGGGGGAGGCTGAGCTATTTTTTTTTAAAGTGCCCTGTGAAAAAATCAGAAATCGAATAGCAGCTGTGAATGCTTCTCACCTTTAATAAAATGGCCTCATCCACAAAGGGGCTGTTGGGCTTCTGGCTTTGGGAGAAAAGTAGATGTTGGTGCAAAAAAAAAAAAAACTTTTTGCACACTCAGCTGGAAAAGAAGCCAGAGTTATGTAACGGAACAGGCAGTGATTGCACCCGTGACCAGGGCCAAATCTGCATGGCAATTCAGATGTCCACATAGGGTCAAAAAAAAGTCAAAATGGCCACCACGAGGATGTGATTGAAACTTATGCAGACAGTCCTGGTTTGTATATTTGCCTATCTGGTGTGTTTCTGAGGGTTTTTTTTTGCCACAGTTGTTAAACAGATTGCTGTGTTGTTAAGTGAACTATATGGTCTTAAGTGAATATTGCCTCCCCCTCCCCATTGACTTGGCAAGTCAGAAGCTGGCTGGCAAGGCCACAAATAGTGATCACGTGATCCCAGGACATTATTAATTTAATTTAATTTATTAATATTTCTATACCGCCCTTCTCCCGAAGGACTCAGGGCGGTGTACAGGGCAAGAATAAAACATATTACCATGGCACTAATGACTTATTAGCGACTTATGACTGAATCCTGCGCATACAGATAGTCCTTGACTTACAACAGTTCATTTAATGACTAATTGAAGTCACAGCGGCACTGAAAAAAGTGAGTTATGACCTTTTTTCAGACTTATGACTTTTGCAGCATCCTCACGGTCACGTGTTCAAAATTCAGACGCTCGGCAACCGATTCACATGTATTTTTTAAAATAATATTTTATTAATTTTCCAATTTTACATCTTAAGTATTTAAAAAAGCAATGGGGCAACTGGGTTAATCAATAATTCAATAACAAAATCTCAGGTTACAACATCAGATATTTCTTCTCTTTTTCCCTTAACTTTTACTGTCTCATATTCAAGTTAGTACAAGTTCTGGTTATATCAACTCAATAAATTTTTAGCTTATGCATAGCTTAATTACATTCAATCCTCATAAACAATCCATATCCTGTTATTAATTTTTACCCAATTTTTAGTTTCTCATCAATATTCCAATTTAACCTTTGATATTTATAATTTTCAGGCTTTGCCTAACCAAGATTTCCCTTGTCTCAATTCACAAAATACACATTTATGACCGTTGCAGTATCCCGGGCTCCTGTGATCCCATTTTACGACCTTCTGATAAGCAAAGTCAATGGGGAAACCAGATTCACTTAACAACCGTGTTACTAATGTAACATCTGCAGCAGTTCACTTAACAACAGAGGCAAGAAAAGTCGTAAAATGGGCCAAAATTCACTTAACAAATGTCTCACTTAGCAGCCAAAAAAATGGGGCTCAATTGTGGCCATAGGTTGAGGACCTCCTGTACACCTGTTGCAGTAACCCCATGGTCACATGATCAAAATTCAGGCACCTGGCAACTTAGCATTCTTATTGTAAACCCAACAAGTAAGGTTCATTTAGAATTCAGTAAGTTCATTTGGCCAGCCGGTTGAATGGGTTGTGTAAATGAAGTCAAGGACCTTCAAGGAAGCAAAACACCTGAGTAACCCCAAAAGGAATTTTGCAGCACCTGGAAAATCACTTAGTAGAATAGAATAACAGAATTGGAAGGTACCTTGGAGGTCATCTAGTCTAACCCCCTGCTCCGGCAGGAAACCCTATTATACCATTTCAGACCCAATGGCTGTCCGGTCTCTTTTTTTTTAAAAAAAAAAAAACCTTCCAGTGTTGGAGCATTCACAACTTCTGGAGGCAAGTCACAACTTCTGTCTAAGTCTAAGGAAACAAAATGCAAAGGGATGTTTATCAGACCTTCCCCTCCCCAATCTAAAAATCTAAAACCTCTCGGTTCTTAGCCTCTGTTTAACACTTCTCCATTTTCATCATTTCATACCTTATTTATATTTCATTTATCAAATTTATTTGCCACTTATCATGCAGTTCAAGGTGACTCTGATCACCTGTTGATCATTTTGCAAGCTGCCCAGGGTCACTTCAGTGGTGAGATGGGTGACATATAAACGTTAAAGGTAAAGGTCAAGGTTCCCCCGCACATGCGTGCTAGTCGTTTCTGACTCTAGGGCCCGGTGCTCATCTCCGTTTCAAAGCCGAAGAGCCAGCGCTTGTCCGAGGACATCTCCGTGGTCATGTGGCCGGCATGACTAGACGCCAAAGGCGCACGGAATGCTGTTCCCTTCCCACCGGAGTGGTCCCTATTTTTCTACTTGCGTTTTTACGTGCTTTCGAACTGCTAGGTTGGCAGAAGCTGGGACGAGTAACAGGCGCTCGCTCTGCTACGCGGCACTCGGGATTCGACCCGCCAAACTGCCGACCTTCTGATCGACAAGCTCAGCGTCCTAACCCACTGAGCCACCGCGTCCCTTCATATAAACGTTACGTTATAATAAATAAAATATATAAACCCCATCTATATGGTCTGAAGGGTTCCCGAAATCAGCTTCCACTGCAACTTTTGTTCTGAATTATTCACTGGGCCCCAGAGGGAGGCTATCAAGGGTAGGGGGGCAGAAAAAAAAAGTGGGGGGATCCTCCCAATTTTCCTGAAATGCCAGGAAATTGACAGAGGATCAAAAGAGTCAAGATGGTGGCAGCATCCATGCAGTTGCATCTCCAGCAAAGGTAATCTGTTCTCTCTCTCCTTTCTCTCTTTCTCTCCTCTCTCTTTCTCTCTCTCCTCTCTCTTCTTTTTCTCTCCTCTTTCTCTCTCTCCTTCTCTCTTCACTTTCTCTTTCTTCCTCTCTATTTCTCCTCTTTCAGTCTTCTCCTCTCTCTTTTCTCTCCTCTTTCTCTGTCTCTCCTCTTTTTCTCGCCTTCTTTCTCCTTTCTCCCCTTTCTCCTCTCTCTCTCTCTCTCTCTCTCTCCTTTCTCTCTCCTTCTCTCCTCTCTCTTTCTCTCCCCCTCTCCTCTTTCACTCCCCTTCTCTCTCTCTTTTCTCTCTCTCCTCTCTCTCTCTCCTTCTCTGTCTTTCTCAACCCAACTCAAATCGCAGGGTTGTTGTTATGGGGGAAATAGGAAAGAGAACACAAGTTACAACGGCCTTGAAAAAATGTGACTTATGACCATTTTTCATAGTTACAACTGACTGGAGTGTCCCCGTGGTCACGTGATAAAATTCAGAGGCTTGGCAACTGGTTCATATTTATGACGGTTGCAGTGTCCTGGGGTCACGTGATCCCCTTTTGCGACCTTCTGACAAGCAAAGTGAATGGAGGAAGCCAGATTCACTTAACAACCGGGTCACTAACTTATCAACTGCAGTGATTCACTTAGCAACTGTGATAAGAAAAGTTGTGAAATGGGACAAAACTCAACAAATGTCTTGCTTAACAACCGAGATTTTGGGCTACACCAGGGGTAGGCAACCTTGACTCTTTTATGAGTCATGGACTTCAACTCCCAGAATTCCTGAGTCAGCATAGCTGGGAGTTGAAGTCCATGACTCATAAAAGAGCCAAGGTTGCCTACTCCTGGGCTACACTGTGGTCGTTAAAGGTCGAGGACTACCTTTACCTAAAAGTTACATCGGCAGCAGCCGATGGCATCCATGCACTTCCGGCAGGCTGTTTTAGGCCTGGGAGGCCTCCTAAAACAAACTTCCGGAAGTGGTATCCATGCACTTCTGTGCTGCCCATTTTGTCACAAGCCCCGGCTCCTTGTGTGTTGCAGGATGCCCCCCCCCAAAAAAGCTGAGCTCTGATGGGATTGGTGGCAGGTGCCATCTTGACTTTTTTGCCTTCTTCCCTGTAAATTGCCCCTACTGAATTATTTGCCTGGTTTGCCCGAAGTAGTGGAATCAACCGCACAGAGGGAGGCCGCACACGATGCTCCTTGAAAAAAACGGGATTGCTTCAGTGCATTGTGTGAAGGAGAACAGCCGTTGACACTACCTTGCAGAAAAGGGGAGGGGGGGCAAAAGCTGGAAACACACACACACACACACACACACACACACACACACACACACACACCTCCCTAAAAGCCAGTTGTCTTCCATTCTCCAAAGCAGCTGCACGAGCTAAATATTTCATAGGCCGTGTTTCCTCCTAATCTTTTATTAATCCCATCACTTGTGGTTGCCAAAAGCTGGAAGCTCGTGTGGGAGGTGAGTGTGTGAAAATTGGAAGCTCCCCCGTGTGCCTGGGTATCTTGAAGTGTGGACTTCAACTCCCAGAATTCCCTGGGCAGCCGAGGAAGATGGCGCAGTTCGCCTCAAGGGATGGTGACTGTACGGGTTCTCTGAATTTTTCCCAAACTCTCAACATCTTTTTTGTGATATGGTGACCAAAATTGGCTGCGATATTCCAGGCATGATCTTACTAAGGCTTTGTAAAGCGGTACTAGTACTTCGCGTGATCTGTCGGTTGCCAAGCATCAGAAGTTTGATTTTGTGGTTATGGGAGGCACTACAACGGTCATAAGTGAGAGGACCGGCTATTTTTTCAGTGCTGTTGGAATTTCGAACAGTCAATAAATGAATGGAGGTATGTCGAGGACTAATTGTAGAGACTTGCCTCCATTTACTCTGGGGACTAGTTTTCTCTCTTAACAGGGACTAGAAACTTGTATTTGTTATCACAGATGCTAGAAATATCAAAGTATGCTATATATGCTGGTTCTAAGGAGTGGTAGAGAGGTGAATCCAGTTGAGGTTGTACTGAAGAGCCCTGGTGGTTAGGATGCAGTATTGCAGGCTGACTCTGCCCACTGCCAGCAGTTTGATCCTGACCGGCTCGACGTTGACTCAGCCTTTCATCCTTCCAAGGTCAGTAAAATGAGGACTCTGTAAACCGCTTGGAGAGAGCTGTAAAGCATTGTGAAGCGGTATTGCTATTGCTGTTGTTACCAGATCCTGGATTAAATGGGGGCTGGCTAGTGTGTGAGTCTGTGGGTCTTATTTACAGGGAAGCCTCAACTTATGACCACAACTGAGCCCAACATTTCCGTTGTTCAGCGAAATGTTTCTTATGTGAGCTTGCCCTATTTTACAACCTTTCTTGCCACAGTTGTTGAGCGAATCGCTGCAGTTGTGAAGTTAGTAACACGGTTGTTAAGTGAATCTGGCTCTCCCATTGACATCGCTTGTCAGGAGGTCGCAAAAGGGGGAATCACAGGACTCTGGGACTGTGCGACCGTCATAAATACGAGTCAGTGGCCAAGAGTCTGAATTTTGATCACGTGACCGTGGGGAATGCTGCAACGGTTGTAGGTACAAAAAGCAGTCGGTCACTAAATGAAATGCTGTAAGTCGGGGACTAACTGTATTTATTTATGTCTATCTCATCTTTATTATTTCCACAAATAAAACTTTTATGCAACATCAGCCAGTGGGCCCTGTTTAGATTTCAGCCGTTGTACAAATCCATGTAGGGCAACTGAGCCGCTGGTGTTGTTGTAAGCCCCAGTGTTGTGGCTTGTGTTATTTGCAACAACCGCCTAATTTGCAGGTGCAATGCCTTGGGGTGACAGGGGCTCCCACATTGGGCAAAATAACAACCCAGCTTCCCTGGTTTGGGCTTGGCAGGCGTTGGGAAGCAGCTGCTGCGGTTGATAAACCATGATTTGTGGTTTCCCACAAGGACAGCTCTGGCCAAGGACCCCAACCTCAAAGTGTCCAACTCTGCCAATTGTGGTTTATCCAATGGAGCACAGGGCAGCCTAACACACCAAGCCAGGGGTTCTCAACCTGTGGTCCACAGACCTCTGGGGGCCGTGATGTTGTCACGGGGTGTGTGTGTGTGTGTGTGTGTGTGTCTCAAACAAAGTGGCAAAAAAAAAGCAAAGGCTTGAAGCAGTGTTATGATTTAAATCTTGAGTTACTGTAAGTCTTGAGGATCCGTGGCCACAAAAGGTATTTAAACATGGTCCGTGGCGAAGTTGAGCACCACGGCACCAAGCCAAGCCTGTATCAAAGCACAGGTAGTCCTCGGCTTACAACAGTTCATTTAGTGACCATTCAAAGTTACGACGTCACTTTAAAAAGTGGTTTATGACCATTTTTCGCACTTATGATCGTTGCAGCATCCCCCATGGTTACATGATCAAAATTTGGGTGCTTGGCAACTGACTCGTATTTATGACTGTTGCTGTGTCCCAAGGTCACATGACCCCCTTTTGCGACCTCCAGACAAGCAAAGTCAATGGGGGAAGCCAGATTCACTTAACAACCACGTTGCTAACTTCACAACTGCAGTGATTCCCTTAACAACTGCCGCAAGAAAGGCCGTAAAATGGGGCAAAACTCGCTTAACAAATGTCTCACTTAGCAACCTAAATCTGGGGCTCAATGGTAATCGTAGGTTGAGGACTACCTGTACTAAAGTACAGTATATGTAAGCCGGGTCTATGTGTAAAGTTAATCTCTACTACAATATTTAAATATATGCAGTTAGTCCTTTACTTACAATCATTCATTTAGTGACCATTAACAGAATAGAATAGAATAGAATAGAATAGAATAGAATAGAATAGAATAGAATAGAATAGAATAGAATAGAATAGAATAGAATAGAATAGAATAGAATAGAATATGGAATGGAATGGAATATAGAATGGAAGAAATTTCCTGACAGCCAGAACAATTAACCAGTGGAACCACCTGCCTCCAGAAGCGGTGAATGCTCCAACACTGGACGTTTTTAAGAAGAGACTGGACAGCCATTTGTCTGAAATGGTACAGGGTTTCCTGCCTGAGCAGGGGGTTGGGCTAGATGACCTCCAAGGTCCCAACAACAACATCATCATCAATCTGAGGTGTGCACAACACACCTGTCCCCCCCGACAAGTACTGCTACCAAGCCAGGTACTGCCTCCTTGCACGTCTGTTTCCCCCCCCCCCCGCCCCCCTTATTTAAGCACAAAACTCTCCACTTCCCACCACTGAAGAATTGCATGGCTGATTCTATTAAGACATCTGAATCAGTGATTGGATTCAAATATGTGAACCACCGGTTCTCTGTGTGGATGCCGCTTCTGGAAGTCCATTCTGGGCCTGGGCAACAAAAAGTTAGTTAACGGTTCTGCCGAAGTGGTGCGAACTGGCTGAATCCCATCACTGATCTGAATCCTTCTGAGATGTTAGTCATCCATTACAGCTTCGGCTAATCTGTACCTTGGCCTTTCTGCCTGCTTATCTACCGTAAGTCTCTTTTTTTTTTGCCCTGGAAAAAAATTAGCTTATTCAAAGAAGATTAAAATGCAAAAAAAATAAAAATGCCAATATACATTTAAAAAAACAACACCAAAGAATGAAAAAAAAATCACACACAAAAAAAAACCATTACACAGAAAAAGTGTCTTTAAAAAAAGGAAAAAAATAAAAGACTATAACACAAGCAGACATAACATCCTTCCTAGTTGAATGCTGTTTAGTATAATACGGCAGTGTTGGTTATCCACCCCTTGTGAAACAGTCCGAAAGAATTTTAAACTGTTCAACTACCAAATCTACTTACAAATTGTTAACCAGCCATCTATAAATTACAGCTGGTCCTCGACTTTCAGCAGTTCATTGAGTGACCGTTCAAAGTTACAATGGCATTGAAAAAAAGTGGGCATTTTTCACACTTACCACCATTATAGCATCCCCGTCCTTGGCAACTGCTTCATATTTACGACGGTTGCAATGTCCTGAGGTCATGTGATCCCCTTTTGCGACCTTCTGACAAGCAAAGTCAAGGGGGGGTGTGAACCCAGATTTGCTTAACAGCCGTGTTGCTAACTTAACAACTGCAGTGATTCGCTTAACATCTGTGGCGAGAAAGGTTGTAAAACGAGGCAAAACTCACTTAACCGCCGTCTCACCTAGCAACAGAAATTTCGTTAAGTCGGGGACTACCTGTATATTAACAACAAGATAGCTAACAGGGAGAACAATAACAACGAACATATTGTGTAAAAATAGAAAAGTAATAGTTGTGAACAGTGGTAAGAAAAAGAGTAAAACTGAAATTCCAAAACCTTATGTAAGAGTTTTATAAAACCACGGAAGAGCACTGGGTATATCCACTGCATTACCTCTCTTTCTGCGGATAAGTCAGCAGCTCAGCAAAATTTAGAGTTTGCAACAAAAGGGGACAGAGACAATTAGAAGCTCGGGGCGATTTTTTTCTTAGTCCTAAAATAATTCTGTGGCCCATATCTTTTTCTATTTTTAAACCTTCTCCATTTAAAAGACTCCAAGAAGTGTCCTGGTCAAATATCGCAATATTATCTCCATCTTTGTTGGTGCCTGGCGTTCCAGCCAACCTTGCATCCCTCTGGACATTTTGATTTAATCCCCTGTGCCGATCTGCTTTTCCCTGCCCATTTGATAAATCAATTCCACCAAGCGTGCTGAGCCTATATTGTAAATATTTTTTTTTTCTATTTTCCCTCTCCCTTTTTAAAAAAAGGTTTCTCTCGTTCAGAGGTCCCCAACCTTTTGGGCACCAGGGACCAGTTCCGTGGAGATGGGGGTATTTTTCCACGGACCAGACAGTGTGTGGTTTTGTGTGCTGCCTGCATCCCACGGATGGGGCTTTGCTTCTTTGTGCGGACCGGTTGCTGGCATGCTGCGGCCCAGTACTGGTCCATGGTCCGGGGGTTGGGGACCCCTGCTCTAGTTGCTAGAAATCTGTTCCCCCAGATCAGGTAGTCCTCAACTATTACGGCTATAAGTTGCAACGATTGTAAAGCAGGTCATCAAGCGATCAACCCGATTTTATAAGCTTTTTTTGTGTGTGTGTGTGTGATGGTTGCTAAAGTGAACCAGGTGGTCATTAAGTCAATCTGTGATCACTAAGCAATCTCACTGTTTGCTCTGGGGCGTTTTTTGCTGAAAAGCAGAAGTCAGGTCAACTTAAAACCATTCCAAGTTACAACAGCCCTGGGAAAAAAGTGTCTCCTAACTAGAAGACAAGTTGTTTACCTCTCACAAAGATAACCGATAGCGATAGGTGCCTTGGGTGCAATCCCAAAACATCTGGAGCACCCCTTGAACACCAGCGGAACTGACAAATTCATCATCAGCCAATTGCGAAAGGCAGCTTGACAATACTCCAGAAGACAGGCTTAAAATACAGGAGGATCTGGACAGACTCGAACACTGGGCGTTATCTAACAAAATGAAATTCAATGGTGAAAAAAGTAAGGTTCTACATTTAGGCAGGAAAAATCAAATGCACAGGTATAGTATAGGTGGTACCTTGCTCAATAGTAGCAACTGGGAGGGGGATCTCGGAGTCCTAGTGGACAATCACTTAAATAGGATCCAGCCGTGTGCTGCAGCTGCCAAAAAAGCCAACACAAGGATATCTTTGACATCATCAAACATCAACATCTGCCTATCCCAGCTCCTTGGGAAGAACTCAGTGGATGAACAAAAATGCCAAATCCAGGCTAAACATTTGGCTGATTATATGACCAAGCATCATCATCATCATCATATCAACAGCACCTCTTTTGCCCCCACCCCCACCCCACTTTGACAGAGTTATTTGGTAGTTTCCTGCTCGGGACTTCACAATTTCTTAGAGGCTTTTAGCGCCCAGCAGCTGCCAGATTTACACACCATTAACCATTTCCAGCTTCCCTCAGGGCCTGCTAAAGTATCAGGGTATCAAGCCTCCCCCCCCCCCGACTCACTTTCCATGTGAATTGCAATTCAAAATATCTGCTGGTAAGTTTTGTTGGCTGGAACATGTGCCCCTGGGCACCTGATTGGCAGTCAACAACCTCATCCAGGCCTGAGCTTAAAATTGTGGGGTGGTGGGGAGGCTCCCCCCCCACTTAGTGGCGGGAGCAGTTTTAAGAAACAGAGGGATACGTGACTTCATTAACTTTCATACCGTTCTTAATTCTCTGATAATAGACTTCATTTATAGACGGACCTTCTTTGAACCGATAGAGATATGGGGATGAAATGGGAAGCCCATTGGTTGCCTCAGGATTGCAATGATACATTCAATTTTGCAGCTACTAAGATTGTTGGACGAGCAGGTACAAAAACAGCCAGGGAAGTGATTGAAGCCTGGAAAACAGGCCCCTCCTGGTCAATCAACAAGAATGTTACCACCAGCTTATCAAGTCCTTAGGAGGCCAGGGCTTCGCAGCACAAAGAAACAACAGCCAACAATAGCCAGCCATCAGTATCCCAATCCACAACTAACCCCCCCCACACACAACAGGCACCATATAAATACCACACAGAATAGCACAAAGCACACATTCTGGAATGGTGGGGACTCCATCAGTGGAGGTTTTCAAGCAAATAGTGGTTAGTGCAAAGTCGTGATAAACCATGGTCATGTGACCACAGAATCCTGCAAACAGCCATGAATGTATCCTGGTTGCTGACCACCCCAAATGCAATCATGTGAAGAACGGTTGCGGGAATTGGGTATGTCTAGTTTAATGAAAAGAAGGACTTAGGGGTCACATGATAGCAGTCTTCCAATATTTGAGGGGCTGCCACAAAAAAGAGAATCAACTTATTTTCCAAAGCACCAAAATGCAGGACAAGACACAATGGATAGAAACAAATCAAGGAGAGAAGCAACTTAGAAATAAGGAGAAATTTCCTGACAGTGAGAACAATTAACCAGTGGAACGACTTGCCTCCAGAAATTGTGGGTGTTCCATCACTGGAGATTTTAAAGAAGAGATTGGACAGCTATTTGTCTGGAATGGTATAGGGCAGTGATGTCGAACCTTTTAGAGACCTAGTGCCCAAACTGCAACCCCAAACCCACTTATGTATCGTCGGGTGCCGGGTGGGCGTGGCCTATTGGGTGGGCGTGACTGCGGTGGTAATGGCAGACTGGGTGGGACTAAAAAGTTCAACCAATCAATTCCAACTTTGCGAGATCTTTTTCCCGCGAGAAGTTGAAATTGATTGATTGAACCTTTTTTTTTTTTTGCACACGGCGGCGGAGGCCTAAAGCAAAAAGGTTTTATAAAACCCACCTGAAGGCCTAGGACTGGGGCAACACCACGCGTGCCCACAGAGAGGGCTCTGTGTGCGCCACCTGTGGCACGCATGCCATAGGTTCGCCACCATGGGTATAGGGTCTCCTGTTTGAGCAGGGGGTTGGACTAGAAGACCTCAAAGGTTCCTTCCAATTATAGGAAGGAAGGAAGGAAGGAAGGAAGGAAGGAAGGAAGGAAGGAAGGAAGGAAGGAAAGAAGGAAGGAAAGAAGGAAGGAAGGTGGTTATCTGATGGAGAAGTTGTGAGTGCTTCATCACTGGAGAACGTTTAAGGACAACCTCTTGTCTGAAATGCTATAGGGCAGAGGTCCCCAACCTTTGGGGCACCAGGGACCGGTTCCGTGGAGAGAGGTTTTTCCACGGACCAGAGAGTGCGTGGTTTTGTGTGCTGCCTGCATCTCGCGGATGGGGCTTTGCTTGTTTGTGAGGACCGGTTGCTGGCATGCTGGGGGTTGAGGACCCCTGCTATAGGGTCTCCAGTTTGGGCAGGGGGCTGGACTAGAAGACCTCCAAATCCCCTTCCAACTCTTGTTATTCTGTCTCTTCCAACCCTAGGATTTTACACTCACGACGGAGGCTCCTCTCTCGAATAAAGAACTGAGCAGGCAAATCCTTCTTGGTGGGCCGGAAGAATCAACCCAGATCTGATCCTTCATCAGCCAACCCCAGCTGACTTGAGTCTTGCTGGCTTTCTGGCGGACTAAAGCCTCCTTGGCAGCGGCAGCCGGGCCTTCCGAGATGCCGTGGGCCTGCCTGCTTGCGGCGAGGATAGATTTGTGAAACTGTTCACAGGCTCTCGGCTCTACAGAGGCTGGCTCCGCGCCCGTCCGGAGCCCTGCTCCTGAGTTGGCAAAGGCGACTGGCAATTTATCTTCCCTCGCTCCCCGTCCTCCTGCTCCTCGTTGCTGCTCTGAAGGCCTCTTGAGTGGGGTTTCAATTATTGAGGATCTGTTCCTTGCTGATCTTCCCCTTCCCCTTTTCCCAGCCAGCGCATGCATTAAAACCGCATTGTCCTGCTTCAGAAATGCACCAGGGCCATCAACGCCGGGCAAAAATCCAGCAGGAAGGGAAGGGAAGGAGGGGAAAAAAAAAAGTAAAAAGATTTTGTAGGCTGCTGGATAGTTTTCAGATGTCGGTCTCCGTTCCAGGGGAATAGCCTGTCTGCCTTCCTAGGCCTAGACCAGGGGTAGTCATATAGGAGCTGTGACTAGAGGGGCCTTCGCCCAGGTTCGTCTGGTGCGCCAGCTGTGACCCTATCTGGACCTGGATGCCTTGCGTACAGTCACCCATGCACTTGTGACCTCTCGTCTTGACTACTGCAACGCTCTTTACATGGGGCTGCCCTTGAGAACCACTCGGAAGCTTCAGCTGGTGCAGAGTGCAGCTGCACGAGTGCTTTTGGGGGTCTCCTGATACTCCCATATTACACCTCTGCTCCGTGAGCTGCACTGGCTTCCAGTTGCCTTCCAGGTGAAGTTCAAGGTGCTAGTGATGACCTACAAAGCCCTACATGGCGTGGGTCCGGATTACCTACGGGAGCACCTGCTGCCGGCGTCAACTTCCCTCCATCCTGTGCGCTCCCACAGAGAGGGCCTCCTCAGGGTGCCACCGGTCAGAGAATGCCGGCTGGTGACCCCCAGGGGTAGAGCATTCTCGGTGGGTGCACCAATCCTTTGGAACCGCTTACCGGCTGAAATCCGGATGGCCCCCGACCTTCGCTCCTTCCGGCGTGATCTAAAAACTTATCTATTCCAACAAGCCGGCCTGGCCTGATGGATTTGGGTTTTAAAATTTTCTCACTTTATTGCTTTGTTGTATTCTTACTTTATTGCTCTGTACACCGCCCTGAGTCCTCCGGGAGAAGGGCGGTATATAAAACAAACAAACAAACAAATAAATAAATAATAGTCAACCTCGGCTCTTTTATGACTCATGGACTTCAACTCCCAGAATTCCTGAGTCAGCATAGCTGACTCAGGAATTCTGGGAGTTGAAGTCCATGAGTCATAAAAGAGCCGAGGTTGACTACCCCTGGTCTAGGGACATAACGCTTGGCTACGGTTTGCCTCAAGATGGGGTCATCTTTGCAGATTAGCGACTTAATGGTAGCTTGCTTGGATCGATTACGAATGCTTTTTTTTCCGCCCCCCATTCCTGTTTATTTTTTTGTCAGATTTTTATCCGACCTTCCTTACGTTAGAAGCCACTCGAGGCGGCAAATATGCTAATGTTCCTTCCTCCTCCTATTTCCTCCACAACGTCAACCCTGTGAGGCGGGTTGGGCTGAGAGAGGGACCGGCTCAAAGTCACCCAACCAGTTTTCAGGCCTAAGGTGGGAGTAGAATTCGCTATCTTCCTGGTGATTGGCACAAAATCATCTGGCTAGCTTTTGTGCCTAAAGCAGAACTAGAACTCACTGTCTCCTGGTGATTTACCCAAAGTTGACAAGCCGGCTTTCATGCCTAAGGCGGGACTAGAACTCAACGTCTCCTGGTGATTGGCCCAAAGTCACCCATCCGGCTTTCATGCCTAAGGTAGAACTAGAACTCACCGTCTCCTGGTGATTGGCCCAAAGTCACCCAGCCGGCTTTCATGCCTAAGGTGGGGCTAGAACTCACTGTCTCCTGGTGATTGGCCCAAAGTCACCCAGCCGGCTTTCATGCCTAAGGTGGGGCTAGAACTCACTGTCTCCTGGTGATTGGCCCAAAGTCATCTAGTCAGCTTTCATGCCTAAGGCAGGACTAGAACTCACCATCTCCTGGCTTCTAGGTCAGCCTCTTAACCACTCCAACTTTTAATTTATTGATTTCTTTGTTATTTTTTTTTTGTCTACTCCAGCACACATTTGATGGCCCTGACAAAATTGGGCAGTGGGGGAGCAGAAAATGTTAAAAATAACATTTTTAACACTGGGATGCAACTAATGAACAATAAGATTTTGCCTTTAGACTCCGTCTTATGGGGTTGGGAACCAACAGCTCTTGAATTATCCTTCCCCTTAAGTCCCTTTTGACTTTCGCCTAAGCAGGATTGCTGGAAACAGATTCTCCGAGTTGGCAGCAGATGAAAACTCTAGCGTAATCTTTAAAACAGGAATATGGGTACTCGAGTTTCCATCGTCTTTCTGCAGCCTCAGATTGTTTTTTGTATCATGGTGACCAAAACTGGACACCATATTCCCAAAGTGCATAATCCTAGTGCAGTATAGAGGGGAACTATCACTTCCTGTTAATCTGTAACGATCTGTGATGATTCCCCCCGGTACTTCTCCAGATGTGAGTTCAGAGGATGAACCAGTTCTGAGCACATCTGGAGGGGTCGGTAGCTCCAAGCAGTCATCTTGAGAGATATTTGGCTGAAGCACAGCTACAGCAGGACAGCCCTGAGGCTTCAGGTGGGGAAAGCACGGCAGCTGCAGCCTGTCAGTGATAAGGAAGAGGAATTGCTTTCTGAACCTGATCCAAGAACAGGTAGGGCAAAGAAAAGGCAGGAGCAAAAAAGGTCAGCCAGATTACTCAGAAGGAGAAAGCCTCGCCCTCCTTGAAGGGCTGAGCCAGAAGTGGCTGTTTAGCACAGCAAACAGATCCAGACGATGCTGGGAATGTGTTTCCTTGCTGTGTGTCTCTTCATCTGTTGCTTTTACCTTGTCGGTGGGTGGACTTGCCTCTGTCTTGGAAACTTGCTTTTGCCTAGCGCAGAGTTCCCCAAACTTTCCGGCTTGGCAGCCTGGAAGGAAGCAGTAAGGAAACGTGTACACACGTAGCCCTGGGACACATGCACAAACAGGCATGCACATGGTGGTGCTAGCGTGCATACGTGTGCGCAAGTGGACCATGCACACCCATGATGTGCAAACTGCCGCCCACCTGCATGTGCAAGTGGACCGCGCATGCCCATGGCACGCGCGCCAGCGCAAATGGGCCACTGGTGCCCGCGTGGCACGGGAGGTGGTGTTAGTGTCCCCATGCACGTGCAAATGGGGCTGCTAGTGCTCACGCAGTGGTGCTGTGAATGGGGCAGGGCTCGCCAGCTATTCCCGGGGCCTGGTGGCCAACAGGCCGGGCCGTGGACCATAGGTTGGGGATCCCTGGCCTAGTGGACTAGACTTGCCTTTGCCTTGAGGACTAGCGTTGGCTTCATTTGAGTAGCCTGTAGAACTCATTGGGGTTGAGCTGATGCTGGCCCAGGGAATTGCTGGGGAATATTCAGGTTTGGAATTAAGACTCCTTACATCTGTGGTGAATGAGTGGGAGAGCACACTATCCCTTTGTTGATGCAACCTAGGATTGCATTAGTTATTTTTTGAGGCTGCAGCACACTGCTGGCTCATATTTAAGTGGTTGTTCACTAAGGACTCCTACGTCTGTCTCACAGTTACTGCCGTTGAGCCAAGCGCCACCTATCTTGTACCTGTGCTTTTAATGTGCTTTCTTCTTTAAGGGAAAAGCCTGACTTTTCGTACCGTTGAATTTCATTTGGTTAGATAGGGCCCAGGGTTCAAGTCTGGCAAGATTCTTCTGTATCTATCTTCTAGAGCAGGGGTCTTCAAACTTGGCCCTTTTGTGACTTGTGGACTTCAACTCCCAGAATTCCTCAGCCAGGCACGCTGGCTGAGGAATTCTGGGACCTGAAGTCCACAAGTCACAAAAGGGCCAAGTTTAAAGACCCCTGTTCTAGAGTGCTAACTGTTGTCTGCAAACTTGATGAGTTCTCCTTCTATCCCCTCAGCTAAATTGTTTATGAAGTTGAAGAGTACTGGGCCTAAGACAGGACCTCGTTCCTCCAGGCCTTCCTGTCTTCTACCATCTTCTGGAGTCCATTTAAGCTCACGCCTCCTGCTTCAGTGACTCCACCCAGCCACCTCATTCTCTGTCGTCCCCTTCTTCTATTGCCTGTTGTCCATAGGGTCGCGATGGGTCGGCCACGACTTCGCAGCTAACAACATCCCAAGCAAAAAGTTTGACATGGGAAACAAACCTGGTTAGACTTGGTTCTATAAAGCCAAGATCAACCCCCTTTGGCTCTTTTACATCACCTGAACATTGATTTGACAGTGCAGTACCACCCCTTGCCAGCAGAGGCACTCAAATGGAACACTTGATAAAACCACAGCACTCTCCATTGGCGGTTAGTCAGAGAGGCTTCCAAACACCATGTTTTTATACAACACTTTCATTGTTGTTGTTAGCTGCGAAGTCGTGTCCGACCCATCGCGACCCTATGGACAACATTCCTCCAGGCCTTTCTGTCCCTTACCATCTTCTGGAGTCCATTTAAGCTCACACCTCCTGCTTCAGTGACTCCATCCAGCCACCTCATTCTCTGTCGTCCCCTTCTTCTCTTGCCCTCAACCTTTCCCAGCCTTAAGCTCTTCTCCAGTGAGTCCTTCCTTCTCATTAGGTGGCCAAAAGATTTGAGTTTCAACTTCAGGATCTGGCCTTCTAAAGAGCAGTCAGGGTTGATCTCCTCTAGGACTGACCGGTTTGATCGCCTTGCAGTCCAAGGGACTCGCAGGAGTCTTCTCCAGCACCAGAGTTCAAAGGCCTCCATTCTTTGGTGCTCAGCCTTTCTTATGGTCCAACTTTCACAGCCATACATTGCAACTGGGAAGACCGTAGCCTTGACTATATGCACTTTTGTTGGCAGGGTGATGTCTCTGCTTTTTAGTGTGCGGTCTACATTTGCCATGGCTTTCCTCCCCAGGAGCAAGCGTCTTTTAATTTCATGGCTGCAGTCCCCATCTGCGGTGATCTTGGAGCCCAGGAAAATAAAATCTGTCACTACCTCCATTTCTTCCCCATCTATTTGCCAGGAATTGAGAGGGCCAGATGCCATGATCTTTATCAGAGACTTCATTAGAGACTTTTAACCAACACATTTCAACAATAATTTTATTTTCAGCCTCAGAGGTCTGAGTGCGGGCCAAAATAAAACTGAAGGGGGGGAAAAGGAATCTAAAAGAGGCAGTAACGAAGCGGTCGAAAGTTTAACCAACAATCTGATTTCTTTATTTGAAAAGGCACAGCTATTACATCTTCAATACAGGATTTGTCTTCAGTTCCTCTTAATATAGTATGGTCAAGTGATTAATAAACACACGGAGCCAACAAGATTTTTTTTTCTCTCTCTCTCTCTAAAGGAATATATACAAACACGAAAAATTCTCTTTTGTCGTAAAATTTATTTGGGGAATCGGAGGGGAAAAAAAAAAAAAGTCGAGAACTACCGTACGGAAAGATAGAATAGCTGCAAGGATCCTTGGGGTGTTTTTCTTTTAAGCAATTGGAAGGGGCATTCAGGAGCCCTCTCCCCCTTCACACCCTTTCCCATCCCCCTCAAACACCCCCCCCCAATTTCAAACCAACCGGCTGACTAATCCACCTTCAAAAAGGGAATCCAACCGTCATTTGAGACAGTTTGCAAATTCCAGCTTTTTTTTTTTTTAAACTCGAAAAAGGGAGGGAAAGGAAACAGCAAGGCAAGGTTTAAAAACAACACGCCATGGAGAGGTTCACCCAGAGGCAGAGATTACCCAACTAATATATTTATATATTTATATATATTTATATATATATGTATATATATATAAAATTTTTGCTTCTGTGCTACCTTAAAAACAAAGAGACATGCATAATGACAAAGGTGCTTGCTTAGCTAAAACAGTGCTGGTGGGAGCAGAGGAGGGCCAGCGATAGGAAGAGTCTTGAGCGCAGGGGAGGGGGCTTCACAAAGCCCAGAAGATGCTGCTTGCAAGTGTTTGGGGTGTGTGGGTGTGGGGTGTCAGTAGCGATATGGATCAAATTCAAAGCAAAGGGTTCTGCAGAAAAGGCCTCCAAATTAAGCTACTGATGTACAGTGGGAGTACAGTGGGATCTGGCGGCTTGCAAATTGCCCAATGCCTTGCACTGGTAAAGTCTTGACGGGGTCAGGCCCGGCCAGAACCGTTAAAAAAATCCCAAGGAGTCAACCTGGCTTGCCTTCACTGGTGGGAAGCATCTGTCCACGTCTGGCCGTTCACGTAATTACCCCAAATCAAACAGATCACCCTTTTAAGGCGGGATAGCCTTTTAAGAAGTTGATCCCGTTGCTTTGGGTACAATAGTCCTCGATTTACGACCAGAAACGGTAGCAGAATTTCCACAGCTAAGCAAGGCGGTGGTTAAATCACACCCAGTTTTATTATCTCTTTGCTGCGGTTGTTAAGAGCAAATCACGGCGGTTGTTAAGCGAATCATGCAGTTGTTAAGCGAATCTGGCTTTCCTTCTCAGAAGCCAGCTGAGATGGTCGCAAAAGGTGGTTAAGGACAATCACTTCCTGAATTCTCTGAGGAGCAGAAGCCGGAGTTAAAAGGGATGGTAGAGGGCAGTGGTCTTCAAACCTGGCCACTTTTAAGACATGGACTTCAACTCCCAGAATTCCTCAGCCAGAATTCCCCAGCTGGCTGAGGAATTCTGGGAAGTCCAAAAGTCTTAAAAGTGGCCAAATTTGAAGACCCATGGTATAGGGTTTCCTGCTAGAGCAGGGGGTTGGACTAGAAGACCTCCAAGGTCCCTCCCAACTCTTGTTATTCTGTTAAAACATGACCCCAGGATGATGCAAACGTCATAAATGTATGCCGGTTGCCAAGCACCTGAATTCTGATCACGTGACCAGAGGGATGCCGCGTACGGTCGTATAAGTGCAAGGGCTGATTGTAAGTCACGTGTTTCAGTGCCTTTTTGAATGGTCGCTAAATGAACGGCTATAAATCGAGGACTAGCTGTTAATGCCTTTCCTGGCTGAACACAGCTGCTGAGCACTTGCAAGTAAGGGGGAGTCTGCTGGATCTAGGTTGTTTTTTTTTTTGGAGAGGGGGGAGTCTATAATCCACAAGGGGGAAATTGTGCCATTGGGCAGATTGGCTGGAGACAGTCACAAAAACCCCAATGCAACCTCTGCAGGAATACAGGAAGTCCTCGACTTACGGCCAACAATTGAGTCCAACCTTTCTGTTGTTAAAGGGAGACGTTTGTCACATGGGTTTTGCCCCATTTTACCACTTTTCTAGCCAGGGTTGTTAAGTGAATCACTGCAGCCGATTTAAGTTAGTCACGTGGTTAAGTGAATCTGGCCTCCCCCATTGAGTTTGCTTGTCAAAAGGTCACAAAATCACGTGACCCCCCGGGACAACTGCGACCATCAGAAATGTGAGTCAGTTGCCAAGCGGCTGAATTTTGATCAGATGACCACGGGGATGCTGCAACGGTCATTAAGTGTGAAAAACGGTCGTAAGTCACTTTTTTTCAGGGTCGCTGCAACTTTGGTCACTAACTGAACTGTCGTAAGTCGAGGACCACCTGTATCCAAATGGTGAAGATTGGGGAATGGAAAGGGGGGGGGGCTGGGTGCGACATGCCAGCATCAAGCCACATCTCTCCATTTGGGGGCATGTTTAAGAGGTGGGCGGGTTTCCAAAAGTTTGCCAGCCATTTTCTCTCTCACCCTGTAGGACTGCCGTCTCCCAATGGGGTCTGCCCGCCCCACACACACACTGGGAGAGGGTGGCCCTCCATGGGCACAAAACTGTGGGCGCCAGCTGTTCGGAACCAGGTGCCACGGGACTCAACTCAAGGAATGTTGGGATTTATGCTTTTTTTTTTTTTTGGCTAGGCCTCTGTTTCTCAACGGTGGCCATTTTAAGATGTTTAGATTTCAACTCCCAGCATTCCCCCTCCTGCAGGGATTCGCTGAGCAGCCGTGGGGGGAAAAAAAGCTGGTCATTTCACCTCCGCCTCGATTAGCAAATGAAATTGCGACGTTCAGTCGAGGACAACCTGTACAATGCCATCTCAACAACCTCCACCACACGATCGATCTAGGTCAGGGGTTTCTTCAAAGTGAGGCCGGGGCATTCTGGGAGTTGAAGTCCACCCATCTTGAGAAGGCCAAGATTCAGATATACAGGCTGGGAGGGGACCAGTGACTTGTCTTCCCCCACCTGCCAGCTAGAATGGGGGATGGGGCGACCGGGAAGAGGGGGGGGGGAGAATTCCCAGCATCTCTGGTTTTCCCCACAAATCTAGGATAACTTGGAGAACTCGGTTTGTTATGGTTTCTTGTCCAACGGGCCAAGCAATCGCCTGGGGTCCTTGCAAGAGCCCAGGGCGGAGTGGGAAGGCAGCAACCCAGTTAAGAATATTCTGATGCCGGCTTAATATTTTGGATTTAATTGAAAGGGCGGAGGGGAGATAGAAAAAAAAAGGGGGGGGAATCACGCCCCTTCCTCACCTGACCCCTAACATGCATGCAAAGCCCGCCCCCCCAAATTGCTTGGGGAACCGTTCACGCCTGCTGTGGGGCAGGGTAAAAAGGGGGGCTCAAATGTTATTCTCCCCCCCACCCCCGCTGAAGAACTGTGGCTTGCCCACTACCCCTGGAATTGGATTAAATGCGGCATCTTCTGCCTCCCCCCCTCCCGGATCGCCCCACGCTGCCCTTCGGCCCCCCCGCCCCCCCCAAACTGGAGAAGATCCACCTAGTCGGATTTATCCCCGTCGTCTTCTTGGTGGGTGTCTCCGTCGTGTCCGCCGTTCTTGTCTTCCTTGCAGAGGTGGGCCTGGGAGCCCAGGGCCGAGAGAGAGAGCAGGCCGGTGCTGGCGCTCACGGCGGGCAGGGAAGGGGCCTGCAGGCCGACGGAGAGCGGGGTGAGGGGCAAGGCCAGCGCCTGCAGCTGAGAGAGCTGGTGGGCCTGGAGTTGCTGCTGCGAGAGGGGAAAAGATCCGGGAAAGAGAGAGAGAGAGAGGGAAAAAAAACAAGAAAAAAGAAAGACAAATGAGACGCTTTCATTCCCCAACCTTCTTTCCGAGCCGCCGTTGCTACAGGTAGTCAAGACTTGCCATGGTTCATTTAGCGACCGTCCAGAGTTACAGCGGCACTGGAAAGCGTGGCTGTTTTTCCACACCTATGACCGCTGCAGCATTTCCAATTCTGGGAATTGGGAGACGTCCACACAGCTTAAAAGTACATGTAAGTCCTTGACTTACGACGGTTCATTTAGCGGCCGTTCAGAGTTGTAACGGCACTGGAAAGTGTGACTTCCAACCGTTTTTCCACACTTAATGACCATTGGAGCCTGCAGTTCTGGGAACTGGACGTCCGCAGTTTAAAAATACAAGTCCTTGACTTAGCACAAACCATTTAGTGACTGTTCAGAGTTACAGCGGCACTGGAAAAAAAGTGACTTATGACTGTATTTCCCCATGCTCACATGATCAAAATTCCGATGCTGGGCAACTGGTTCACGTTTATGACGGTTGCGGTGCCCCGGGATCCCCTTTTGCGACCTCCTGACAAGCAAAGTCAAGGAGGAAGCCAGATTCACTTAACAACCGTGTTAAGAACATAACAACTGCACATTAATGATTTGATAACTGTGGCAAGACAGGTTGTAAAAACAGGACAACACTCACTTCACAAATGCGCCTGGCTTAGCAACGGAAATCTTGGGCTGAGCTGTGGGCATAAGTCGAGGACTACCTGTATGGGTTTCTCATCCCTATCCAATAAAACACAGGAACAAGTGTTCCTCGACTTACGACTAGCCGCTTACTGACTGTCCTACCTGAAAAAAAGGCAGGAGCGGGTCAAAGGTCATGAGAGTTGTAAAAGATCATCACATAACTGGCACAAATTGTACCACCTCTTTTGTGCCGGTCATTAAGCGAATGCTGGGGTCCCTAAGCGAACTCATTGTTCATTATGGGACATTTTTTGCTGGAAGCTAGAAATAAACATTCATTTCCAGCAAAAAATGTCAGGAGGCTGCAAATGTGGGCCAGTTTCCGGAGCATCCAAAATGTGGTCCTTTGACTATGACAAAGACAGCCATTGCAGGTTGTAATTATTTTGAGGGGGAGGGGGCGTCTGTCGTAACTTTGAACCATTGCTAAATGACTCATCGTAAGTTGAGGACTATCTGTAATTGTCACCTTTTGGCTAAAAAAGGAGAATTAAAAGTGCTGGCAATCGTGTTTAGTAGCACCAGATGGAAGGGACGGTACAATGGGGCGGTGGCAACTATGCACGGGTTACAGGTAGTCCTCGACTTATGACCACGAGTCCAACATTTCTGTTGCTAAGTGAGACATCTGTTAAGTGAATTTTGCTCTATTTTACAACCTTGTAAGAGTTGTTAAGTGAGTCACCCCCTTGACTTTGCTGGTCAGGAGGTCGCAAAAGGGGATCACATGACCCTGGGATGCTGCAACTGTCATAAATAGGAGTCAGTTGCCAAGTATCTCAATTTTGATCACACATGTGTGAAAAATGGTCGTAAGTCACTTTTTCCAGTGCCGTAACTTCGGTCGCTAAATGAACTGTTGTTAAGTTGAGCACTACTTGCGCTAATTCAGTCTCTACTGCTCTGTCTACAAATTTATTAATATTACATATATATTTTTTTTCTTTTTGCCATCCTGTAATCCCTTTATGCAGGGTGGAATCAGGACGACTGAATGGAGCGGAGCATTTACTGCATGGATACCCTTCCTGAAGCCTACAAGGAGTTTGCAGCAAATATTTTCCCTTTGCGCCAATTAGAGAAACATCTGCCAGCTGCCTAGGATTAAATTCTCAATCTTCCGAGTGGGAGGCGAGCGTCTTCACCTCTAGGCCACCACGCTGGTCGATATTATACAATATATAATTACATAATAATGCAATTATTAAGTTTGCATGCTCAGATGCGGTTTTTGCACAGTAAAGTAATATACCTGTTAACGTGGCTGGACACATCAATTACATTAAATTTGGAGTTTATCACCCACCCGCCCACTTCCGCCCTGTTCTGAATATAAAACTGTCTTTTTTCCTCCAAGGAGAATCAAACAGCGTTCCTGATTCTTCGCCATCATCCTCGTAAGAGCCCTGTAAAGTAGGCCGACCCACGCAGGAAAGCATTCTGGTTTGGAGAGCAACGGAAAAAGCAAGATACTTTTAACTCAGTATTTTTCAATTGCGAGTCCTTTTAACGTGTGTGGACTTCAATTCTCCGAAGTGCTGGGAATTGAAGCCCTCCACACCTTAAAGCTGACAAGTCTGTGGAGATTCTCAGTCATCCCAGCGCCCCGGCTTTATGGAATCAGCTGCCGTTTGAGCTCCGGATGGCACCTGACCTTCGCTCCTTCCGACGCGGTCTGAAGACCTACCTATTTGAGCAAGCCGGCCTGGCCTGATGGGGGATGTGTTGGGGTTTTATTGTGGATTTTATATTATTTTATTGTTTTAGCTCGGGCTCTTATTTAATTCTTTTTTAATTTTTGTAATCTGTATTTTTATATATGCGCCCTGTTCACCGCCCTGAGTCCTTCGGGAGAAGGGCGGTATACAAATATAATAATTAAAATTAAATTAATAATTAAATCCAGGTCAAGATTGTCCCCCAAAGGTGCTTTTTCAAAAGGCCACTGAACTGTCTTGGTTTTTTTTTCCTTGAAGAGGTTTCGCTTCCCATCCAAGAAGCTTCTTCAGTTCTGACTGAACGGTGGAGGATGGAAGGATTTATAGTCCTTGCAGTCATCTGGTTGTTAGCATTTCCTCAGAGAGTCACTGAGGCCACTTGGAGGTTTATCTAGTAAATGGTCTTTTTGCCCCCCCCCCCCCCTTTCAAACCAGCAGTCCTCTCTATCCAGAATGTGGAGTTTGCTGTCTTCGAAAGAGTAACCTTTTGTCATTCGAATGCAGAATGGACTGCTGAATCCTTATCCCGATGGGTTTGTTCTCCTATGTTGTGCCGCGAGTTTATGAAGGGGTTGTTTTGCTTCCTCAATGTACAGATCTGTTGGTTTGGAAGAGGGAGGCAAGGAGGCCATCCATGTTAAGACTGAGCACCCCTCTCTAAGCAGAGGGGGAAGGACACGACGCCACCTATTCTGGGAGGTATATATATAAGTCTTGACTGATTAGCCCTTGGGCCACATCAGAGTGCAAAGTTCCAGCAACAAATTGTTACTAAAATCTGATTAAAAACAATTTAAAATGGAATTTGATAAAATACAATTTAAAATGGAGTTAGAATAAAATACGATTTAAAATGAAATGGGAACAAAACACAATCTAAAATGAAATTGTAATAGCGTACAATAATTCAAGATACAGATAAAATGTGATTAAAATTATATTTCGGAGTCGCCCTTGCAATCTACTCCAATCAGTCCCACATATGCAGATCTCAAGCGAAGAGATTTTGTTTAAGCACTGTGCTGCGTTAAATGTTATTTTCAAGTTCTGGCTGGACATAAGGTAAGTTGTTTTGATATGGGGATCCCAATGGGTCATTCGTTTGGTATATAGACCAAGATACCTGTCTCTCACCCTTATACAGGCAACAGTCAAATAGGATGTGAGCCAGGTCTTCTACCTCTGCCGCTCCACAAATGCAGACACGCTCATTGTAGGGTATAGCATGAAATCTCTCATATCTGACCATTGTGTCAAGCTGTTCGAATCTCGCTCGCGGTTAATATCTCCCTAAGACATTTTGGCAGTTTTAACTTCAAATAACTGTCTACTTGAAAAGTACGTTTGTATTTTATTCTGGGAGTTGAAATCCACACGCCTTTAACGTTGCCCAGCTTGGGGACCCCACAACCTCCCCGCTCTAAATTAGCGAAGTCATGGGCCCATCACACGAGAAGATCTGTGAAAACGGGGACTGCTCCCAATGGTTAAATCCCCAAGACCCCAGCCCTGCCAGCAGTTCTAATTTAAAAAAAAAAGAGTATCACAGACCCGAATGATGGAATTGAGTTCAGGGGCAGTCACTTGTTTGGCACGCTCAATGGCTCCCAGGACCTGCTGTTGGTGCTGGGGGAAGAGGGGGGGGAGGAGGAGAAAGAGAAGACCATTAGAGATGAAACGAACCCATCAGCAAGGAGGATCAACAACAGAGAAAGGGCAGGGTGGTTTACCAGCCAATTCCTGCCAGAAAATGGCGTTTCCATTATTAAGGCTGAGCCAGATGTTTGGACCGGATTTGGCATTCCTGTCCACCGAAGGTGTCCTTCCCAAAGACATAGGATAGACAGACGTTGCCCCTGAACCTTAAAGGGACCATCGCCAGATGTTCCAAGCAAAGCTGCCTTATGCAATCGACCGAGGGGGATTTTGTTAATGTTGATGATGTTCACGCGGTGCTCCAGACGTTTTGGGATTGCACCCAAGGGGCCTGCGGCTATTGGTCCTGTCTTTGCTTTGTGCCGTTATTATTCTGCCAATTCTCCTTTGCTCACCTCCACCGGGAAATGCTGTTAACTCTGTACTCAAGAGTGCTTCAGACTCGCCCCACCTCCAACGTCTGCCATTATAATCAGAGGGTTTTCCAAGGCACCCTAAAGTCCTTACTTGAAGCAGGGAGGGAGGGTGTGAAGGAGTGAAGATTCAGATACTGGGGCAGATAAGCCCCTTAAGGCAAGGGTCTTCAAACTTGGCGACTTTTAAGACTTGTGGACTTCAACACCCAGAATTCCTCAGCCAGCCCTGGGTGTTGAAGTTCACAAGTCTTAAAAGTCGCCAAGTTTGAAGACCCCTGCCTTAAGGCAAGCAGAGATACCATAAAGCTAAATAAGGGTGAATTCTTGAAAGCTGGGCTGGGTGTCTTTGAGCCAATCACCAGGAGACAGTGAGTTCTAGTCCCACCTTAGGGATGAGAGCTGGCTGGATGACTTTGGGACAAATCACCAGGAGATGGTGAGTTCTAGTCCTGCCTCAGGCATGAAAGCCAGCTGGATGACTTTGAGTCAATCACCAGGAGATGGCAAGTTCTAGTCCCGCTTTAGGCATGAAAGTCAGTCAGGTGACTTTGAGCCAATCACCCAGAGACGATGAGTTCTAGTCCCACCTTAGGCATGAAAGCCAGTTGGGTGACTTTCGGTCAATCACCAGGAGGTGGGAGTTCTAGTCCAGCCTTAGGTATGAAAGCTGCCTTGGGTGACTTTGAGCCAATCACCAGACACAGTGAGTTCTAGTCTTGCCTTAGGCATGAAAGTTGGCAGGGTGACTTTGGGCCAATCACCAGGAGATGGCGAGTTCTAGTCCCGTATTAGGCATGAACGTTGGCTGGGTGACTTTGGACCACTCACCAGATGGGAATTCTAGTCCAGACTTAGGTATGAAAGCTGCCCTGGGTGTCTTTGAACCAATCACCAGACACAGTGAGTTCTAGTCTTGCCTTAGGCATGAAAGTTGGCTGGGTGACTTTGGGCCAATCACCAGGAGATGGCGAGTTCTAGTTCCGCTTTAGGCATGAAAGTCAGCTAGGTGACTTTGAGCCAATCACCCAGAGATGGTGAATTCTAGTCCCACTTTAGGCATGAAAGCCAGTTGGGTGAAAAAAGCCAGTTATTTGTAAAAATAAGGCTGGGATAGAATTAAATAAAAAATCTAACGGAGCAAAGAAAGGTGAATTACCTCTTGCGACAGATATGGCAACACCTGGGCGCAAATGCCATTCAACCGCTTGACAATTTCAGCCTGAAATGGAAGATTAGACACAAGGTTAACCCAGAGGAGGGTACTTCAATCAGCTGCTTGGCACAAGGCGACAAAACCAGGATGTGCTAGTGCGTTTTATCTGGCAGCAACAACCCAGACTCCAAAGCCTATTGCATCACTTTGCAGCATTTTGCAAAGGACACCCTCAACGGCTGTTCGACAAGACAGGCTGCCAATGACAAAATGCGCAACGTTTGCACCTTTTGCATGGTGCGAAGGTGACACACTCTCCGTTCTAGTGGAACTTCCTGAACAATGGGCAACGCTGCCGTCTTAGTACACTGTTCAGAGATGCATTTATTCCAGGGCATTTCAGGTTTCTGGTTTCACACAATACTCTGAACTATCAACCGATTCATGGAGGCTGCATTGTGTGAATGCACACAGGTCCACGTGGCTGGGCGGACCACGCCAATTTTTACTGAATGCAAACAATTTGGGGTTAAAAGTAAGCAAAAAGAAGGCCTAAAGAAAAGATGGCAATTAGGGGGCCTTTCTCAAATTGGTGACTTTAAGATGGATGGATGTTCTGGCCAGGGAATTCTGGGAGTTGAAGTCCACCCATTTTAAAGCATACCAGCTAGAGAATTCTGGGAGTTGAAGTCCATCCATTTTAAAAGCATGCTGGCTTGGGAATTCTGGGAGTTGAGGTCCACCCATTTTAAAGCCTCCTGGCTGGGAAATTCTCGGAGTTGAAGCCCACCCATCTTAAAAGCATACTGTTTGGGGAATTCTGGGAGTTGAAGTACACCCATCTTAAAGTCACCATTTTGAAAAGCACTGATGCAGATAGTGGCTGAGTGGAATTTCCCAATAACCCCACTGAAAAGGAGCAGCGAGTCTTTGGGGGAATCTGGTTCTTCTAAGAAAAAATGGATATAGGATTCGTAATTGTAATTTCATACAATTCAACCTCTTGGCTTACATAAAGCACAACCTGCTCCTATGCACGGTCATTTCTAAATAAATAAGTCAGCATCATGGTTTAAACTTGGTCTAATAATGGGTGTTAGAGGAGCTGGCAAAAGTTTACTGGGCTACATCAGGGGTGGGCAACTATGGCCTCTTTACAACTGGTGAACTTCCAACTCACAGAATTCCTGAGCCAGCCTGATGTGAACTTCAACTCCCAGAATTCCCAAACTAGCATGGCTGACTCAGGAATTCTGGGATTTGAAGTCCACAGGGCTTAAAAGGGCCATAAACCATTCAACCCTGGGCTGCACAGTAGCCTAAAATTGCATCTCATTTTTTTAAAAAAAAATTAAGACAAGAATAAAGAAATGAGCTGGGTGGAGCTAATAAACCCCGCTTTTAATTAAATTTGTTTGCTCTAGCACAGCATCTTGAAAAGACCAGATGCGGTCTTTTGTAAAAGGTGCAGAAAGTCAGAACAGGTAGATGATGACACGCAGGAGGAACAAATCGGATTAGCTGCAATTTAATTTAAATGTCATTTAAATGAAATTTCAATTATATTTAGCTAGTGTCTGGCAGGCACGCCCGGTTGTTTGTAAGGGCTCTGCTTGTTTGAAGTGGTGGGGAGGGTGGCCCTGAATATAATCACAGACAGCACGTAGCCGGTGACCTCAATTGCTCCTGAAATGATACTATAACCCAAGGGAGGAGGAGTTGAGGTGAGAAAAACCCACTCCTGATCCAGCTGCATATGCAAGCAGTCCTCAACTTACAACAGTTCATTTAGTAACCGTTCAAAGTTACAACAGCACAGAAAAAAGTGACTTTTGACGTTTTCACATTTATGACCAGTGGTGGGATTCAGCCCGTTCGGTAGAACCGGAACCAGTAGCTAAATTTGTTGAGTTCGGAGAACTGAGATGAATGAACACTGCTTCCGGAAGTTCGTTCTAGGCCTGGGAGGCCTGGAGGATGGCCCGCTGGAAGTATGGATGCCACTTCCGGAAGTCTGTTTTAGGCCTGGGACGTCTCCCAGGCCTAGAATGGCCCGCTGGAAGTGCATGGATGCTACTTGCAGAAGTCCATTCTAGGCTTCAGAGGGCCAGGCCTGCATCCATGCAGAGAACTGTTTGTTCAGGTATTTGAATCCCACCACTGCTTACGACCGTTGTAGCATCCCCATAGCCATGGAATCAAAATTGAGAGGCTTGGCAACTGACTCATATTTATGACGATTTTAATCTTAAAATCTCACCTGTTTATGCATTTCGATGTTGAGGCCATAGGACATCTCATAATACTGGAAGAAGAAGAAGAAGAAGAGACAAAATTAAAATATCTGCTTGCTTGATGAAATCTAGGCCTCTTTCCTAATTTCTGCAGTTGTCCCTGCAGGATTTGAACTCATCTCCCGATTTTACCAAGAGATAGGTATTCCGTATTATGATCGTGGCCAAACACAGCAATGGCCCATGTGCAACAAGATTAGAATTAGACGAGGTTGTGGATTCTCCACCTCTGGAGGATTTTAAGAGTCTATGATTGCAAAGAGTTGGACTACTAGAACGTCCCGTGGGTGTCCTTCCCAGTCACCAATTTTGACGCCAACTGGCTTTCCTGCCCGTTGCAAAAGGATGGACTAAGTAACTCTTGGGGATCCTTTCTCCATTCCCAATTCTGACATAGTCTTTCTGCCCATTGCAGAGAGCTGGACTTGATGACTCTTGGGGGTCCCTTCTCAATCCTCAATTCTGGTACTGACTTTAATGCCCAATGCAAAGGGGCTGGACTAGATTACTTCTAGGGGTCCCTTCTCAGTCCTCAATTCTGAAACTAACTTTAATGCCCACTGCAAAGGGCTTGACTAGATTATTATTTTTTGGGGGGGGGGGGTCCCTTCTCAGTCCTCAATTCTGATACTGACTTTAATGCCCATTGCAAAGGGCTGGACTAGATTACTTTGGTGGTGGTGGGGGGTGTCCCTTCCCAGTCCCAATTCTATCACACGGTCTTTCCTGTCCGTTGCAAAGGGCTGGACTAGATGCCCTTGGAGATCCCTTTCTACCCCACAATTCTATGAGCCGGAGCAACATTAAAACAAAACAAAACCCTTCTGAATTTTAGAGGTTAACAACACACAAATTAACATGTTTCTCTGCCCTTTCCATGCGCCTGCAATTTTGCCGCACCCACAATTAAAATTCCTTTCTGGCACGGAATCTGAATCAAAGCTCCCCACTGTGGCCTGCAAAGTATTATTATTTAAATAGTTTTACTGTAAAGAGCGTGGGGGGGGGGGCGAAAGAGAGGATACGGAAGTGGGGAAAGGAGAAACAAGATTAAGGGGAAAGGAAATGGATGAACCAAGAAAAAGTCTGCATACAGATAGACCTCGGAATACAACAGCTCATTTATTTATTTTATTTTTTATTTTAATTCCATTTATATCCCGCCCTTCTCCGAAGACTCAGAGCGGCTTACAAGCTTAGCAGTAGCCTTCATTCTATGTATATGCCTGCTTGTTAGGGCTTTCACACACACACCCCCCAAGCGGCATTATTACAAAGTCAGCTTATTGCCCCCCAACAATCTGGGTCCTCATTTTACCTACCTCGGAAGGATGGAAGGCTGAGTCAACCTTGAGCCTGGTGGGACTCGAACCTGCACTAATTGCAGGCAGCTGGTGTTACTTAAGGAGGCATTAGCCCACTGCTTCACCAAGGCAGTGGGCAGTGGCAATGGCATTTAGTGACCAAAGTTACAACAGGAGTGGGAAAAGGGACTTATGACCCTTATTCACACTTACAACTAGTATCCCTGTTTTCATGTTATCAAAACTGGAATGCCTGGCAACTGGCCTGTATTTATAACGGCGGCAGTGTCCCGGGAACATATGTGATAAATCTTTTGCAAACTTCCTTTTTTAAAAAAATTGTTTTATTGTTTTGGTGTTTTTTTTACATACCCCCCATCAATATTTGGTAAACAGTGTGTTGTCTGGGTTTGCATTTACAAATAATCAATAACAGCTGATTTCTATAGTCCCATATTCCACACAGTCGCTTTCCTTGATTTTCTCTTCCTTCAAATAATCTTCTCATTTGTCAACCTTAAATTAATACATTTCTTGGTAATTTTAGAAGATAACAATTAAACATCTACCTCATTGTTAAGCTTCTTTCCTAATTAATCATCTAGATGACCTTTGCCAACTTCTGACAAGCAAAGTCAGGTTCACTTAGAAGCCACGTTACTAACTTAACTGTGTCAAGAATGGTCACAGAGTGGGGGGGGGGGCAAAACTCACTTAACAACTGTCTCGTTTAGCGAGAGAAATTTGGGGCTTCATTGTGATTGGAAGTCAAGGATAACCTGTATATCAGGGGTCTTCAAACTTGGCCCTTTTTATGACTTGTGGACTTCAATTCTCAGAATTATTCAGCCAGGCACGCTGGCTAGGGAATTCTGGGAGTTGAAGTCCACACATCTTAAAAGTTCCTCCAGGTTGAGAAACATTGCTCTTGAGCAGGGGGTCTTCAAACATGCCTGGCTGAGAAATTCTGGAAGTTGAAGTCCACAAGTCATAAAAGGGCCAAGTTTACACTATGTTCACATTGATTTTGGTCGCACCTGCCCACTTTGACTTTGGCCCTGCCCACAAACCAGCTTTTGCTTTTCTTTTTCCCCAAAAACTGCATTCATGAGACAACGGAATTAAGATTCAACTTTCTGTACACTGTGCCAGAATGCTTTCAAGCAAGTTAAAGCCGAGCCGTGATTTTATGCACAACCAGGATGAAACTCACGTTTGATCATGGGCCGTCTCTGCTTTCCAAAGTGAACCAAAAAGGAATTCAAATTCATTTCTCCACTCAAAACTGCTTCTTTTGTTCATTGATTTACTGGGAACAATATTTTCCCTGCTTCACATTAAAAGCATTCCTTGCCCAACCTACACATTGAAGCAGGGGGGAAAAATCACCAGCAACAGATGATCGAGTAGTCCTTGACTTACGACTGCTTGTTTAGTGACTGCTCAGTCACTCGCAACAGGGCTGAGTTTATGGCTGTTTGCAGCCTTCTGTGCTCGTGTAACTATGTTTTATGACATTTTTGCCAAAACACGGCATTTCCTTTCCGCTTTCGGCAAAACCGGGGCCAGAGTTGAATGACTGTGACAACTGTGACATTCACTTAATGACTGCAGCAATTTACTTAATGAAGATTGTAAAAAAGGTTGTAAAATCATAAAACAACACAATCAATTTACGACTGCCCTGGGCAGGCTCCCTTACAGTCATAATTCAAGGATGACCTGTATTTGTCTAAAGTGGTATAAGGTTTCCTGCCTGAGCAGGGGGTGGGACTTGATGACCTCCAAGGTCCCCTCCAACATTATTATTATTATTGTTGTTGGTTGTTGTATGGCTGTAATCACAGGGAGAAGTATGAATTCCTAAATCTTATACCAAGAAACTTCAGGTTCTGCAGTCAGAAAACCTGAACATATCCCTTCTGCAGGTAGTCCTCAACTTACAACCGTTTGCTTAGTGACTGTTCAAAATTATGACATTACTGAAAAAAGTAACCACTGTAGCATTCCCCATGGTCCTGTGATCAAAAGTTGGGCTCTTGGAACCATGTTATTCACTTAACAACTATGGCAAAAAAGGTCATAAAATGTAGCAAAACTCACTTAACTATCTTGCTTAGCAATGGAAATTTTGGGCTAAACTGTGGTCATAAGTAGAGGACTAACTGTACACTGTTTCCCCCTAAATGACAGAACAATTAATCAATTAATGAGTGGAACAACCTGCCACCAGAAGTTGTTGGTGCTTCAACACCGGAAGTTTTTAAGAAGAGACTGGACAGCCATTTGTCTGAAATGGTATAGGGTTTTCTGCCTGAGCAGGGGGTTGGACTAGATGACCTCCAAGGTACCTTCCATACTACTACTACTACTACTACTACTACTTCTACTTCTTCATCATCATCATCTGCCATTTCTGAACTCACTAGAATGGTCTTTCTTAAAGTATGGTCAGAACATCTGCCAAAACTCACTTAAGGGTCCAGAAAATCAAAACGATTTGTGGGATATTGAAAATATTGCAAAAATGTAAAATGTCATCAGCCTTCTCATTGTTTATTTTTTTAAAAAAAAAACAGCGGCTTTTTCCCCATGAGAAATATTTTATCGATTTTAAAACTGAGTGAGTTTCATAGTCATTTTTAGCGGATTTAATAAATAAAATTTCTACAAATTTTAATGCTGTAAATATCAATAAATATAACCTGTGCAACAAAAACTCTGTTTGGGGTCCTCCATGACTTTTAAAATTGGGAAGGGGTGCCAAGAGTGAAAACACTGACCTGGATTAAAAACAAACAGCAATCCTGCACCTTTTAATCTTCTTAAATGACAGAGAGCCAAAATATTCCCCCTTTCAAACACACTCATTTATTTAAGTTGCCACCAGCCGATTT
This sequence comes from Vipera ursinii, assembly GCF_947247035.1. Lineage (NCBI taxonomy): Eukaryota > Metazoa > Chordata > Lepidosauria > Squamata > Viperidae > Vipera > Vipera ursinii. The sequence goes on from NC_139512.1 coordinate 10,795,988, forward strand.
GGGGCCTCTGGAATTAATCTGGGGAACGGATAAAGCAAAAGAAAAAAGAAAGAAAAAGAAAAAGAAAAAAACCCCGCAAATTCAATCCTTCTGACCCACCTTAACTGCTCTTGCAGGCCTCCATAAAATTCAAACACTCCACATTAAGGACTAGGAACTTGGCAAGGCAGAGGGTTTGGCTCACTGGGGTTCTAAATGGAGGAAGCGGGCACAGGTGGTGGTTCTCCAACCCTACCCTGTGTTTTGCGTCTTTTCTTGACTCTCACAAAAGGTTAGTATGTGCTTACATATATATATATATATATATATATATATATATATATATATATATATATATATATGCATATATATGCATATATATATATATATGCATATATATATATATATATATATATATGTTTTCGTAGATTCTCGCGGGTATCTGTATGTGTAGATCTAGAGTCTCGGGTTTCTTCCCGCGTTCCTTTCATCTTCAGAAAGTTGTGGCGACGTTTCGACGAAATCCCATCCGTCATCATCAGGCCGGAGTGTTCCTCCTGCTGCTTCCAGGAGCAATGCGTGGTCTGGCTGTTCCTTTCCTTCCAACTGCCGGTGGGGCTGTGTTCTGACTGGGTGGAGGCGTGGCTGCTTTCTGATTGGGTGGGGGTGTCCTCCGATTGGGTGGAGGCGTGGTTATCTTCTGATTGAGTGGAGGCGTGGCTATCTTCTGATTGGGTGGATGCGTGGTTGTCTTCTGATTGGTTGGGGTGTGTTCTGGATGGGTGGGGTTTTTTGTTGTGTTGTAATATCCTGAGTGTTGTGATTTGGTGTCCTGAGGAGTGGGCTGTGTAGTGGCCTCCAGAGCTTTGGTTTGGCTCCGAGTTCGAGGACCTGCTATGTATCTCTGGTATGGGTCAGTCAGGTTCGTGTGTGCGTTCTTCTGCTTGGGTGATGGCACTTTTGCTTGACTTGTTCTGTCTTCTGTGTGGGAGAGTTTTTGTTCTGGGTGTGGATGAGTCTTGCTGGGGCTGGTGGCATTTGGGGTTGTTTGTTGGTTTTTTAAATCCTTGTTTGCTGAAATTCGTTTCTCTATCAATGCTGGTTTCCAAATGTCATGTAGGCGGGAGGTGTCGTCTCGCTTGTTCATACTGTCTGGGTGTTTTTCTATTTCAATGGCTTCTCTGATTATTCTGCTATTGAGATGTTCTATTTTGGCGATTGTTTTTGTACCTTCAAAATTGATGTTGTGTCCCGTAGTGTTTATGTGTTGTACTAGTGAAGATGTGTGATCTTTCTTCTGTACTGAGTTCTTATGTTCTTCTACACATACCTCTATTCTTCTGTTAGTCTGTCCGATGTATGTTGCTGGACAGGAGGCGCATGGGATTTGGTATATGCCCTGGTTTTCCAGTTCTATTTTGTCTTTGGGATTTCTCAGGATGGTTGATATCTTTCTGTCAGTGTTAAATGCGGTTTTGATGTTATGTTTGCGTAGTACTTTACTGATTTTGTCGGTTGTTCCTTTTATGTAGGGCATGATGGCTCGTCCGTTGTTCTGTTCTTCTTCTTGGATGTTTTTCTGTTTCGGAGTCCCCTGCTGGATCATATTGGTGATTTTGTTTTTTTGGAACTTGTTTGCTGTCAATATGTCTGTCAGGGTGTGTAGTTCTGTTTGTATATGTGTTTTATCTGCAAGGCGTCTGGTTCTTGTTATTAGTGTTTTGGCTACTGAATTTATTTGTGCTGGGTGATGATGTGATTGCGCATTGAGGTAACGGTTGGTGTGCGTTTTGTTTCGGTAGACTGTGTGTCCTAGGGTGCCGTTTTAAATCCTGACAGACATATCAGAATCAGAAGACAACCACGCATCCACCCAATCAGAAGATAGCCACGC